>NC_040903.2:67809221-68122519 GCF_004126475.2 Phyllostomus discolor
TCCCTCCCTTCCCTCTCTAAAAATAAATAAAATCTCTTAAAAAAAAAAAGTACAAATAGTAGTTACAGAATATCCATGGGGATGTAAAGTAACATATAGGAAACAGAGTACCAAAGAACTTATAGGTATGACCCATGGACATGAACAATGGTAGGGAGATTGCCTGAGGGAATGGGTGGTGCTGGGTAGAGGGGAACTAAAGGGGAGAAATCAGGACAATTGTAGCATAATCAATAAAATGTAATTAAAAAATAAATAAATAAAAACATTAAAAAAAGAGTTCACCCCACTCTAGGGTCAGCTGTACTACTTGCTAATATCTAAAACCCTCAGGAACTTAGAAACAGAACTAGGTATTAATACCTATGGTATCAGGCCATATGACATGAGAAAAGGACAGCTGAGACCCACTAAGTCTCATTCAGTCACTGTACTGGCTTTCACTCATGCATACACTATCTTTAAGAAAACACCAAAGATGTTATTACTCTATTTTTTAAACTTGGTTGAATGAACTTTTAAGTATTGACTTTACTGAATAGAGACTAAGACTTCACAACCTCTAAGAATGGTGCCATTTCCCAAGTTAATTAAAATGATGAAGAGCATTTGGGATTTACAGACTGAAAATAATGTACTTGATGTTTTCTTAAACCATCATTATCAAGATAGTGAATAAAGGTTTAAAGTAATTTAACTATATGAATCTTAAATATCCACTTGAAGATTTCTAGCATTTTCATGCCTAAGAGAAATGGCACTAGAAAAAAACTATAGCCATAATTTATTCCCACGATATAGAAAAACTTCAAAACACCTACTGGATGATTGGGAAGGAGAAAATGGTCTTTTTAACAATACACTGTAACATGTTCTCTTAGAAGTAGACTAACATTAGGCCAAGTGGGGACTGTGCACTAATCCATTCCTCGTGCCCTCTTTGCTCAGTAAGGTATTTAAATCACATCCCCCAAATGATTACATGTAAGTGGAGAGTATCCCATGACAAAATGACTGCTACAATGCTAACATCATTTTACACTAGCTAAATAACCTCCTCTAATAATCACAAGTTAATGGTTCTTATTTAGATGAGTAAAAATTTCTAGAGAAAGGCCACAAAGCTGTGTTTTTAACACTATATCATCCTGTTCAATATTTTCATGGTGACTTGAATAATGAAAAAAGAGGTCTGCTTATCAAGCTCAAAGTGATCAGTGGATAAGTACAATTAATGTACATATAATCAATGTTCAAAATGATCATCAGGTTAAAATGTCAAAAGCATCTAAAATTTATAAGCGTAAGTCTATAATTAGACTTAAAAAATTACTTCACTAGGTCAAAGTGGAGAACTGGCTTGGCAACAGTTCATTTGAGAAACTAGGCTTTAGGTGTATATAGTCCTAACAAAAAATCAGAAGAATACAGCAGCAATAAAAACTAATGGAATTTTAGGTCCCGGCAGAAAAAGAATACATTCAAAACAAATGTTCTAAGAACAGTTAAGTGTCTGGAAATCATGGTGCAAACTGAAAGAAGCAAAGGGTATTTAATCTGAAGATGAAAAGGAACCATCTGATCAGTCTGCAAATACAGGGCAGAGCAAACACAGGCTTCCAGTTGTTTGTATGGAAAATAACACAACAACTAATAAATAGTAATAAACTGTGTTTACAACTGCAACCCTACTTTTGCCACACCTGTATTTGAGACATTATCATGAGCAGTGTCTGAATGAAAAGCCAGTGCTTCTCAAACTTATATGTGGTAAAGGAATAATTTCTTTCCAGTAATTATAGTCATTTTTATAAAAGACAGTAACACTATCAAGACAATGGAAATTGCTATAAAAGTATCTAAATGTTTAGACTTAGTTTCTATACTTCATTCATTGTGAACAGGTAAACAACAGGTCATGACCCCTCACTTAAGTAACTTTATTCCACCTTGACGAGAAAAAAGAACTTAAAGAGAACCATTTTATGGGGAGTTAAATTTCAGCTTGAATTCTAGCAAATACATGTGTCCAACACTGAAATGGCTCAATCTCCTTTGAGAGGTTTTTAGAGAAAGAATTTATCTGTCAGATAACCTGTAAAATGGATTCCTGCACTGGAAAGATGATTAGATTAAATCATTGTATTAGAATCTCTCTAGCCTCTACACTTCTGAGACTAATCAAAAGCAAGCTCATACAACACAAAACCCTTCAAGTAGCCAATAAAAAGTAATCAAAGCATACTTACAAATCATTATACGGTATGAAGTAAAACATATGTGAAACGGAAAAAAACATGAAAGACAAAATACTATGTAAATCAATGATTAAGAAACCTTAAATATGTGAGAATTATTAATAGAGGACCACTGTTTTCCTTTTTAACTCAATACTGGCCACATAAATATCAATTGCCTCTTCAAAGTTTAAAACAGCTCTCATTACTCAAAGCACAAAACAAAGGTTTTTGTTTTTTTTTAAGATACATTGGGGAACACCACTGCCATCTTAAATTCTCACTTTTGAATGACCCTCAGCCACCAAGGTTTAGCCATATAGCCTCTGCACCTACCTTGATCTTGACCTAACTGTACTACTATTACAGTCTTCTCTTCTGGTTAAATCAATCACCTTCTAGTGGCAACTACTTAACCAGTCAGTCTTTCCCAACTGCAGTCTTATGGAAATAGAAAGTGTATTTCCCCATATTCATTCCCGATCAACAGTTATTTCAGACTTTCAAACATAAACTTTAAGTAGTTGCAAAGTACTCAGGCAAGAGCGATTGCTGTTGCCTCCTTTCCGTAACCCCTCAGCCCTCCTCCAAATCCACCCTCCTCCATAAAAGCTGACCTAATGGTATCAACTACTACTATCAACATCCAGTTTGTTGAGGCTTCTTATGTACAGATGCTACACAGTAGTCTACAGTATCTTGTTAACAAAGGTGGTTCCTAAATTATGTGTCTTCACTAATTACCACGTGCACATACATCATTTCTCTAGAATTTTAAATGGATGTCCCCAGGAGAGACTCCTGTAAATGCACTTCACATAGTTGCATTTAAATTTTTTTTTTCACAGCTAATTTGTTGCACAATTTTCCAAGTTTCTGATCTAAAATACCACCAATAATGAATAACACACTTTTTAAAAAGAGCAAATATTAATAGTGACATCAATATATTAAAATACAAAACAATGAAAAGCAAACCTGTTATAGAGAAGAAACAGTGAAACACACAGAAAAGAATAGCAGATAAAGTGACAGAAAAAAGAAAATTTATCCCCCAACATTAAGAATAATTCACAGGAAGAAAACAAATCCAAGTAAAAATTACCATATACTTGCCAGATTTCTTTTAAAAAATCACACTCAAATCTATGATAGACTCACATTTAAACATGAGTACTTAGACTGTTACACTTTGAAATTTTCCTGGAATGTTAAGAAATCACCTGTAATGAGCCCTTTTCCACAAGTTCGTTCAGTGGCATGAAGACTTTAAACATTTTAAGTATGAGCTCCAAAATAAATTCTCATTTCTGAGAAACATTTGAAAATCACCTGTTTTTGTCTCTCAGTATTCTGTAGCTCCCTGTGGTCCCTTTTCAGGTGTTTGGTCAAAGATGTAAAGTATTCTTTTAAAAGATTCTGGAAAGGTTGTTGTTTCTCTGGACTAATTATCTCACTAGGAGGGAAAGTCAAATTAAACTTCTCTGCAGCACTCTTTACTTTCCTTGGTACAAGTCCAGCAATATCATCTCCACAATGTCGACAAAAACTAATCACCACAGAAACATGAGTATGTGATTCCCGATCAGCATTAATAATATTTTTTAGCTGTTCGTAAATTAAAGATAGACCTTCCTTGTCAGTGAAAATCCCAACTATTGTCAATTCTGCAATGAAACGCAAATCAGTTTTAATTTGGTGATGTTAGGGTGTTTTCTCTTCTTTCCTTGCTTCAAAATGTTTTTCCAAACCTGCAGAAGTGATGGAGCAAAGTCGACATAGCGCTGGTGAAACAGAGAACATAAGTGCACAGCACAATTCACATCAGATATTTTTTAGCTTTGCTTCCACAATAGAAGCTACAGCTTCTGCAATGTATTTGCTTAAATTTAGGCCATTAAAATCATGGGACAAGGAGTCCTCTCTGTTGTTCCGTAATAGTTTTTAGTTTCTTGACAAAAGCGGTATTTTTCTTCAAACTTGAGTCTAGTCGACTAAAGAAATTTCCTACTGGTCGGTTGTCTGGAGCATTTTGGTTTTGCTACGAAGTTCCTTCCTTAACTGATGTCGTTCCCAAGCTTCCTGATGAAGCTGAAGAGATTCTTCTTTTCTCTATGTAAAAAAAAATAAGTAAATATAATACCCTGTTTACTTTGAGCATCATTGCCAAATCCCATAAGAGTGAAAGCCAATGAAAAAGTAGTCATATAAGCACCAGAATCCAATAAGAACAAAAGATGCAAAAGGCCACTTCACCATTTTTAAAGACATTTTATTAATGACTTGAGATGTTTAAGAACCCACTAAACTGATAATATAACATATGGGTAAAGCAGAGGTGTTTAAATAACTAAAGGAATACAGCACCTTTGTCATAATCCCAATAAAGGTGAAAAAATAAACAGATAAAACACATGATGCTTAATATGAAAAATATAAATATGCTTGGGAAGGATTACAAAACCTAAAACAGATAAAACAATTGGGAATACAGAAAAAAATCGTCCCCAAAGCATACTTTGGCTAAAGAATAAACATTATAAAAGAATACACTAAAACTGGTTTGAGAAGTACCATTTTTCCATACTTAAAGCATTAACCAAACTTTTTATAAAGTCCCTTGCTACAGCCCTGCCACGTAACTCAGCTGATTTAAGTGTCCCCCTTACACCAACAAAAGGTAGTGGGTTCGATTCCCAGGTCAGGGCACATACCTAGGCCAAACCTAGGCCGTGGGTTTGATCCTGGTCAGGATACCTTCTGGGGCAACTGAGTGCCAACTGATGTTTTCTCTCTCCCTCTCTCTCTCTTTTTCTCTTTCTCTCTCTGTTTTTTTTTTCCTTTCTCTTTCTTTTCTACCTCCTTCCTCCCCACTCACTTCCTCTCTCTCTAAAATCAATAAATATATCCTCAGGTGAGGATTAAAAAAAAAAGTAACTTGCTACATTTGGGTCTCAAAATTCAGGCATAATTTTAAAGTCTGGAAAGGAACCAGAAGAGAACTGACTGTAGAACAAAAGCCATTTAATAAAAGCTTTTGCCTGCTGGCGTAGCTCAGTGGATTGAGCACGGCTGCGAACCACAGTGATGCAGGTTCGATTCCCAGCCAGGGTACTGCTTGGGTTGCAGGCCATAACCCCAGCACCTCATATTGATGTGTCTCTCTCTGTCTCTCTGTCTCTCCCTCCCCCCTCCCTCCCTCTCCTTCTCTCCCTCCCCTCTCTAAAAGTGAATAAAAAAAAATCTTAAAAAAAAACAATAAAAGCCTTTTAATAAAAGGTTAACAAACACAGTTTATCCTAAAAGAGTTTAAAAACAAATTTACCTATATTTGTACTAAAAGATGAAACATGTTTAAATTGCAGGATGTAGTCAAACAACTTGGGCAGGAAGTGGGAAAGTGAGGACAATCTGACCTTTGAGGTTTCTAAGATACCAAAATATGTAACGTCAAAATAGGTATTTCTTAAAAAGTAGATTTTCATGCCCTGACCAGTGTGGCTCACTTGGTTGAGCATTGTGCCATAAAGCGAAAGGTCGCTGGTTCAATTCCTGGTCAAGACACGTGTGGGAAGCAACCAATCCCTGTTTCTCTCCCTTTCTTTCTTTCCCTTTCCCCTCTCTCTAGGAATGCATAAATAAAATCTTGTTTTTAAAGCAGATTTTCATCTTTCTGAGATAACCTTCCTTGAGCTACCCTACAATTCTAATTCCCCCCCCCACTACAAACCACAATATGTTAACAGGGAGTCGCATTCATCACTGGGAAGAGGAACATATGAGTATCTCTTGGAAGTCTCCCAGACACGCACACAAACAGGATTAATAGGGAGTACACTTTAAGAACTATAACCTGAGCAGGAGTGCATTATATATATATATATGCATTAAGTAACTTGATTTTCGCCCTGGCTGGCATAGCTCAGTGGATTGAGCACAGGCTGCGAACCAAAGTGTCGCAGGTTCGATTCCCAGTCAGGGCACATGCCTGGGTTGCAGGCCACGGCCCCCAGCAACCGCACATTGATGTTTCTCTCTTTCTCCCTCCCTTCCCTCTCTAAAAAGTAAATAAAACCTTTAAAAAAAAAAGTAACTTGATTTTCATCTGTATTTAAAATGCTTTAAGATATATACTGAAATATGTACAGGCAAAATAATGTGGTGCTTTAAAATACTCCAGAAAGAAAAAAAAAAATGCGTAATTGCTGAAGCTGCATAGATTCAGGAAGAGAGGGGAGTGTCATTATTCCATTCTATTTTTTGCATATATGTGAAGTTTTCCCCTCAAAAGTTAGGTTTTTGGTTGTTTTAAGCTCTTTGTATTGGATGGGAAAGGAAGCAAAAAGTTACACTTAAACTGGATAGCTTTGTGATTTACAAAAAAAGTAAAATATAAAGTAAATAAAGTCTCAAGATTCATGGCTCTAAATATTCTAAAACTAGAATACATATCTATTGCTTCCTAGACTTAAAGCTCCAGTTTCTCATTAAAAATGGAAGTACTGGCCCTGGCTGGTGTGGCTCAGTGGATTGAGTGCCGGCCTGTGAACAGGAAGGTCGCTGGTCTGATTCCCGGTCAGGGCACAAGTCTGGGTTGCAGGCCAGGTCCCCAGTTGTGGGTGAGTGTCAGGCAATCACACACTGATGCTTCTCTTCCTCTCTTCCTCCCTCCCCCTCGCTCTAAACATAAATATTTTTTTAAAAATGAAAGTACTGGACTAAAGAACTTCTGTAGGAAAGTAGAAGCTAAGCTGTTCTAGAGATCCATAACAATTCATGTTTGCAAAAAGCTTTTTAAAATTACATATGTAAAGAACAGACCTCCTGCTATTCAACAGCTGTCATCTGTGCTACATCCTAGTAATCTTCCCATGAGAACTACAACTTGTTTTTCACCATTTACTATTATTACTTGTAAAGATTTACAAGGTTAAAAATGAATTTAAATAAAGAATGGCATTATAGAATTGTACTTAAGGACAGAGGTTTTAAAATCAGCTCAACTTAGGTTCAAATCCCTGCACTCCACTGCTTACTATGACCTTAGGCAAAGCTTTTTAACCTCTTTAAATGTTATTAATCTGTAAAATGAGGATCATAAAACTTCATTAGGACTGCCTATGGGTATGTACACATACTGATACACTTCCTAGTTAGTGCCTGGCACATAGTAAAAAACACACCAGCAGCCATGAAAAACTAAAAATTTTCAACTTAAAAGGTGGAGTGTTATGGCACTAAAAAGTTTTAAAAAACAAATAATCAGGTTACCCTATAGTTTCAAGAAGTATTTATTAAAGATTACTATTATTTAATTGGAAGAATTAAAGCACTGCTGTTAAGCATGACTCTAGTCAGTGAAACTAATAGAATATATTAAGATATTCCCAACTCTTAAGGAACTGTACCCCGAAAGTTTTACTTCAAATAATCATCTATCTAAAACATTTCTACCTTCCCATTTCTCACATCATCGTTAAAGTAAATGTTCTTACTTCAACTGGGCAGCTTCTTCCTCTTGTTGTCGTTTTGCCTGTTCTTCTTGCTTCTTTCTCTCTTCCTCTTCATGTTTCTTTTTTTCTTCTTCCTCTTTTTCTTTAATTCCTCTTCTGCCTTTACCTTTTCTTCTTCTTTTTCTTGCGTCCTTGTCTCCTTTTTTCTCTTATCTTCTTCCAGTTTCTTCTTTTATCTTCAGGGACCTTAATAACTTCCTTCTTGGCAGGGAGCTTGATCTCGTCTTTTGGTTTCTCCCTGTTGCTGCTCACTGGACGCCTTTCAGCACAGTCTTTCTCCTTGTTGTTTAGCAAAGATTCTTTTTCTTCCATACTTGCTGGCTTTTTACGCTCAGCTGGCATTATGTTACCCAGGACAATCTGTAAGAGTAAAAGAATGTCAGTATTGTAGATGCAGTGACTTTTTAAAATAATGACACTGTATTTTTTAAAAAAGAGCGTATTAATGCAACCAATCAATTGTGACATTAAATAAATGCATGCAAAATGAATACTATTTCTGTGATAAAATAATTTATTGGTCACTTTGCAAATTTTATAATTAGTTATGCCTAAGTACTTTTTTATTAACAAAAAATCAAACATTCCATATACTCATCACCCGAATTCAACCATTATCAACTGTAAAACAAAAAATCATTTAATCGTTAACAATCCAGTATATATCAGACATTTGAATCAGTATTAACCGCAACATTTTACATTCATTGAGAGACACTAGTGACACTATTTCATACAATATTCAATAGTATTTAGGTTGGAGCATTGAGATTTTCCACCTATAAATCAACTGACAAGATAGACAACAGAAAACTCAAATGTTATCTCATTCCTTTAACCTTCCCAAACTTTCAAATACAAAAACTATCACTACCTCAAATTAGACTAGGCCCTTAATCTCTTCTTTGAATTAGTCAAAATGAATGTATAAACACTTTTACAAAAAATATGTACATTCTTTACCTGCAAATACCATAGCCATCAGATAAGTTTCTCAGTCTCAGCACTACTGACATTTTGGGCAAGTAATTCTTTGTTTTAGGGTTTTCTTGGTTGGAGAGGAGGGGCAGGGTAGTTAATGCCATCCTGTGCACTATACCAAGTTCAGCAGCATCCCTGCATTCTATGCAGTAGATGCCAGTAGTATCTTCCTAGTTTTGACAAGCAAAAATTACTCCAAGTATTTCCAAGTGTCCTCTGAAGGCAAAATTGCCACCAGTCAAAAACCACTGCAGTAACCACATGTGGCTACGGACATGTAAATTGATTTAAAAAATAAACAAATTGAAATTCAGTTCTTCATAATCACCATCCCTAGTTCCAAGTTATCGACTCCACATGTAGCTGGTGGGGTACCAAATCAGACATTTACAAATATAGAACATTTTTCATCACCACACAAAGTTTTAAGGGACAGCACTAGTCCATAGTACAGACTTTAAACAATTAGCTGGAAATAAACGCTGGCACAAAAATGTATTTCCCTGCAAAATTCAAAATTTTTTCATTTCCAAAATAAATATCTCTACTAGTGTCTTAATATTGTCCTGACTAGTGTGGCTCAGTTGGTTAGGCATTGTCCCACAAAGCGAAAGGTCAGCAATTGATGTTTCTCTCTCACATGGATGTTTTCTCCCTCTCTCCTTTCCTTCTCCTCTCTCTGAAAATAAATAAAATCTTTAAAAGAAAACAAGAAAAAAGAACTAGTGTCTTAATATTAATATAATTTTTTATGGACAATGCCCCATGTTTTAACTCCTAAGTCATGTGCAATTTGTATGAGAAAATCTCAACATTTCCTATTTAACTTACTAGTTTTTTATTAAACACTAAAGACATAGACAGTATTCTTAAATATTTTCAAACATAGGTTTTAAATTACAGCAATAAAAACTAGGTTAGCAAACAAAACATCTGGAACAATAATATTGTATTACTTATTAACACAGAAAGCATTTATTCGGCACTCTAATAAAATGTATCACAGAAAGACAACCTGGGACAGTAGAAGCACTTTAATTTTTTAAAGACTTATTTATTTTAGAGAGAAGGAAGGGAGGAAGAGGGAGAGAAACACAGATATGTGAGAGATACATCAATTGGTTGCCTCTCACACACCCCCAAGTGGGGGACCCTGCCTGCAACCCACGCATGTGTCCTGACTGGGAATCGAACAAGTAACGCGTTAGTTCACAGGCTGGCACTCAATTCACTGAGCCACACTAGCCAGGGCAAAGCACTTTAATTTTTGAAGGAACTTGTTGTGAAAAGAGGTGACCTCTTCCTTCCCCTTTTATTGTACTCTATTGGCCTCCCCTCGAACGTGCATTTGGACAATAATACCCAAAACACAAAACCAAACAAAAAAAGGCTGTTAATCCTAGTTAAGCAATTATTGAGTATGAAAAAGAATAACTACTTATTTATGAAGCAAGACAGTGTTAACATTTACATTATTTGGGAAGTCTAGTTATCAATTCTTATGCTGGTTCAATTAAATACCCACATTTAATGTGAAAGTATAATGCCCTAAAGCAAGCAAACTTTCAAGAAAGGATAATGTACCTACCACTCACTATTCCGTACTAAACATATACTTTATCTCATTTAATACTAAAATCTTTATGAGGTAGGTATTATTTCCCTATTTATAAATACGTAAAGTGATACTTGACCAAGTAATCTGACCAAGCCTCCACAGCTGTGGTGACAGAGATGGAATCTGATAAACCCATATTCTTAACCAAAGTTATTATGAACCTTGAGAGTAATAAATGATAGGTTGTAAGACCTATCACAGATACGAAGACAATCACAAAATTATGTATCTCAGAATACAAAGAGCCCCTGACCATGGCTAAGCAGTTTTTATGTTATGTTTTTAAATTTTGGAAAATTTAGCTCAAACGTTCGGGGACAAGACAAGTCTTAAGGTGCCAATACACAATCCTATTTAGTGATATTTGTCATGTGCAAAAAAAAAAATGTTTACACAGAATTAGTATTTTGATATTAAGCATTAAGATATTAAATGGCATCTAAATTTACAATTGTCTCATTTTTTAAGATAAAGTTAGATATTAACTTCTGTTAAAACATTAAGAAATTCACTTGAAATCTTATGACTTCATAAAGCATCATCATTTATTAGCTCAACAGAGTCTCCCAAACATTTGTGACTCTGTACAGTCTTCATGTGTGTAATAAATTTTTAAGTGCCTACTCATATCAAACTGTAGCAGGCACTCATGAATAAGATTGTGTTCTACAGCATAATAAAAGATTCTAAATAAGACCCTTAAGTCTTGGTAGTAGAATCTTCTTTGCATCATTTCATCCTCATACAACAAACATATACCAAGTATACTTGGAACTAAATTTCAGTGAACAAAAAAAAAAAAAAGAAAAAAATGTAAAGGTTCATGTGAAAGTGGCAATGCAGAATGTAAAAAAAAATATGGGGCTCTTAAGTCAGAAAAACTTCAAGTTTGCATCCCAACTCTGCAACATGGAAACTAGGCAATAGCAACTCTGAGTCCATTGATAAAATGGAGATAATGTTATCCTTCTCACCAAGTTCTTAAACTTCTATCATAGCAGCTAGCATAAGGGGAGCATTTAATAAATGTTTATTTCTTTCACACAGAACACTGAAAAGTTCATCATATAGAACTACTAGATTTTCATCTACTTCACTTTTCAATTTTTACATTGAGGTGGCAACAGAAGGCTAACATATCCAAGATTACAGAAGCTTAGTGACTGGGTCAAGACTCAACTGTCCAGTGCTCTTTTGCAGTATATACCCTGACTCTAAGATTTGAAAAGCCGAATAAAAATACACGAACAAGTGTCCCAGGTACGAGTCCCAGCCAGGGTACATTTCTGGGTTGCAGGCCATAATCTCTCTCTCTCTCTCTCTCTCTCTCTCTCTCTCTCTCTCTCCCCTCTCTCTAAAAAGTAAATAAATAAAATCTTTAAAAAAATTAAAAAACTGTTGAATGTCACATATTTAAAAAAAAATACACGAACAACATAATGCATATCGGTATGCATTCGTATTGTCAATTTAAAAATTTAAACTGAGCATTTCACTAAGTGTAATGCTCAACTCTTTAATTACCTTTAACAAATCCATGCTTCAATAGAGCCAAATATTTTATCTGAAGTATTTCAAGAAGTTTTCAAGTAAAAACTAGACCTTTAAATAGATTATATCTCAAATAATACAGATGACAGTATTGATCTTCAATTAGAATATAATTAGCTCTTACAAATTACTGAGTACAATTACATTCACATGGCCCTTAAAGAAGCCATGCTTTAAACACCTTCTTAGCTCCAAAAACCAGCGTTTACTAGGTAAACAGGTACCAAACGAATGTACTGGGGAGAGTGTGCACAGAAAGGGGTGTTTCCCTTTTAAAAATACTCATTTGCACACTACCATATGGACTCTGTATGAAATCACAATCAGGACTCCTCTGAAAATACTCCAGAGTAGAGAATGCTGTTTACCTTTTTAATTCTGTGATAGTCAAATGTTCTAAGGCAGACACTCAAGAAGCATTATTTACCAGTCTCTGAATGTAAAGAAACGTCCTTAGTACAAAGGCTCACTGAAAGTTTTACAAGTTTCACCACAGTTCAAAAATGGTTCTCTTAATGAGCTGTGTAATTTTTATAAACACCTAAAAAACTATGATAAATGAGAAAGGTGGGCAGTAGTTTCACTTTAGTCTGATGCATCACTACGTACAAGTCCAAAAACAAAAAAGAAAGCTTAAGGTCCGGTCCAGTGTGATCCCAAGCCCGCGAGCTGACTCTGCTTGGCCAACCTGGAGACCAAATATCCTGTGATCATCTATCTCCTTAGGTCAACAGTACTAACAAAAGTACTAGGAGCCTTGGGATGAAGACAAAGTGAAGAATCACCAGCCCAAAAAACTAAAACGAAGCAAGACAAATAATCTATGCCCACCATCCCCAAATACACCAAAACCCCTTCCCTTAATCACGCATCTCCCAGAAACCCCTGCTCTCGCTCCACATACCTTTACCTAACACGCTTCCCTGCCACAACTTCCCTTCCCACCGGTATCTACGGTCACCTTCGACAACCATCCTTGCCCCAACCCTAACTTCGCACCCCTTACTCCCACACTACCGAGGACGGAGGCGCTGGCTAGTCTCCCTACTCCACATCCTCCCACACAAGCACCCTCCCCAGTTCCTCGCCCTCGCTTCCCTCCGGCTCCCAAAGAGCTTTCCCCATCCTCCTCTCACTCTACTCCACACCCCCAAACACCTTCACCCCGACACAGCAGGCTCCCCGCCTCCAGCCGCGAGGCCCAGTCCCGACATGTGGGGCAGTCGCCCCTCATTCCTTCCCCAGACCAGGGGCTCCCGCTTTGGTGGGCGCCTTCGAGAAAGGAGTCTAAGGAGAACGAAGCTGGACCCCGCGGTCCGTCTCCTGCTTTCCGCCCCCGGAGCGCTGGGGTGAGGAGTCGCCTTTTGGGTCCCCCAGGGAGTAGGAGTCTAGGCCAGTGCCCCCTAGCCCCGCTTCTTCCCGGTCGTTGGAGCGGAGGAGAAGGAGGTTCTCCAGGACTCACCTCGAGCCTGTTGTCAACATTAGCTCCGGGTTTCCCAGCACCAACTCCAGCTCTCGGGCTCTCCCCTCCCCTCCCCCCACCTATCTCCCAGCCGTGGGCCCGCCTTCCCTCAGCTCCCCCTCCTCCCTCCGCCCGCCGGCCCTCCCGCCCGCCACTCACCAGCGGGGACAGGCAGCGAGTGGGGGCGGGGCGGAGGGAGGTGGAAGGGACAATGCTGTCCGCTAAGTTGCCAGATCGAAAACAGTCCGGGTCTCCCATCTTCCTGCATACGAATACCCTTAGCTTAGCTACGGGGTGATATATCACGAGCTAAGGCATATGCATGTGCTACAGACTTAGCGGTTTGTTCGAATTCACCACTTGATAAGAGGAGAGAATTTTTTTGGACAGGCAATTATCAGGACAGCCACAAACAGCACCTCAAGCCAGGGCCCCAGGTGAGGGGAGGAGTGTTCAGAGGGCCCGAGGCAGGAAGTGGATTGGTCGCCAGAAGGGAAAGCACCTGAATTGGAGATGCGCAAGCGCAGGCCTGGGGGGGGGGAGCGAGGATGGGCGGGGCGGAGCTAACAGAAGGTAAGGAAGGGCGGTGGAACAGTCGGAAAATTACGGAACGCCAAAAAGGACAAGTTTGGCCACGTGATTCTCGTGGGAGTTTCCTGCAGCGAACCTAAGGAATAGGTCTAAGAAGGGGAAGTTTGATTGGACTAATTCGAGGAGTGAGGTAAAGATTTAGGAAACTGGAAACTAGAGAAACTAAAGAATATGGTTGGTGAGGAAGGTAGCGGTTGGTTAGGAATGGGTCTAGACTTAAGATTGCTCTACTAGAGAGACTACGGAAGTCCCGTAGGGGAATTTCCAGGAGCAGTTTTACGTGTGCTACATGAAAACATGTTAGCGAGAATAAGAATCAGGACTCTTTCCATACAGGTCTTAGAAAGTACCTGGTTCTAGCAATCAAATTTTTAAGTTACGATGGAATGATTTCCCTTCGGTAATTAAGTGAAATCACTCCCTTTCTTTTTTTTTATTTTGTTTGTTTTTAATGTCTATTCTTGTCATTACTTCCGAATGCGAACTCAAGTCGACTTTTTAAAATAACTATCAGCATATCCACACAACTTAACTCGCTTCCAATTTTTAGGCAAACAGTGCTAGAGTCTGTTAACATTATCTGACTAGGTATTCGTACTGTCAGTCGGCTTTGCCTGGTCAGGAGCCAAAGGAACAAAGGTACAAAACTGGTCTTGATTCTTGTTTGATATGGGACCCCCACCCGATTTGCAAGCCCACAAAATGAGCTGCTACCAACCTCACATGCTTGACGCAGGTGTGGTTTCCCTTTTACTCAGCTTTTGCACATTTGCCTTTAGTGTTTTACTTAACATTTATTCTTAGCATGCAAATTGCCCTCCCAAACAGAGTGTTGATGCTTCCTGTATTTCAGGCTTAAAAAACAAAAAAACAAAAAACACTAGGTTAATCGTTTACAAGATAGTAAAAAAAAAAAAAAAAAGACAAATATTGCTATCTGTACCACTGATAATTATGAGAACCGTCCTCAAACACTGGTGATAGCCACCCAGGTTTCAAAGTATCCTTTACCCACGCTATTGATAAATAAATCCTACTTATCCTAAATTAAGTCAATCTTTGCCTTTCATCAGGTGTTGAAAGAAGAGAATGACATTTTATTGAGCATTTACTATTTTATATTTGTTTTTTTAGTTATCACAATAATCCTGTATTATGATCCCATTTTATAGGAATGAATCACAGAAAGACTAAGTAATTTACTCAAGACCACAAAATTATTAAGTATATTTCTGAAGCTACATCATTTAGGATTTAAGTGTTTTTCTAGATACTTTATTAAAGAAAATTTTCAAAATATCCATTCTTTTTTCCTGCTCAATTTGAGAGAACTATATACCATGTGAAAAAAAAAGAAAAACTGCTATTTATATTTACATAATACTATTTTCTACTTAAAACCTCGTTATAATGCTGTTTCACAGAAGAAAGCAAAAGGTAAGGAAAGAGATTATAATTACAGGGCAGGACAAACCCTGAGTTTAAAAAAAAAAACAATCAGGCTTTATGTGAGATTGGCTGTATGGTGCTCTAGTGGGTGTGTGTTTTACCATAAACAATTCCAGCTGTTTTAGGAGCCAGTGTCCAGTTTAACTAATTTAAGCTAAGTTAAACTGTTTCTTCTTTTTTTTCTTCACTCCTTACCCAAGAATATGTTCACTGATTTTAGAGAGAGAGAAAGGGAGAGAAAACATAGGGATGAAATGCTGGAGAGGGGCGAGGGGGGGATTTGTTTTTGATTGGTGCCTTGGTACATGCCTTCCATACACCTGCAACCTAGGTGTGTGCCCCTGACCCACAACCTTTGGTGCATGGGATGATATTCCAACCAACTGACCCACCTGACTGGGGCACTACCTGTTTTTTCAAGCAGCTGCCTCTTTGTGGTGGAAAATTTTCAACAGCTTTACCTCTGTCTCTTACTTAACAGTTTCTGAAGTGAATGTGCTGGGATATGTCCATTCAATAAGAAATCTAAGTGTTGAGAGTACATTTAAACAAATGTAAATGTTAAGTATATCAAGCATAATACTAGCTTCCAAATGATATTGAAATTTCTCATGGAACTGTAAGATTGAAAATCAGTTTAAAAATACTGGCTTTTATTCATTTCCCAAAGTAGAAGTGAAGTATTGTGGGGTTACACTTTTTTTTTAGCTTGAATATGGTTAGTCAAAAAATTAGATCCTAATATTTATACAATGCTTAGAACAGTGTATGCTATAGAAGATACCAGCAAGTAAGATTATGATCTAATGCAGCAGGTAGGTAGTAAATAAGCAAATTAAAAAGTTAGAATAAACACCACAAAGGAAATAAACAGGGAAATATCATAGAGAGGAACTGGAGAGAGAAGAGGGTGGCTACTGCAGAGTGATCAGGGAAGATTTCTTTTTTTGAGAAAAAAATAGAATTTATTGATTTTAGAGAAAAAGGGAGAGGGAGAAAAACATCAATTTGTCATTCCATTTATTTATGCATTCATTGGTTGATTCTTATATGTGCACTGACTAGAGATTGAATCCACAACCTTGAGGTATCAGGGAGACACTCTTACCAATTGAGTAATGCTACCAGGACCAGGAAGTCTTTAATCATGCAAAATTTGAACTGAAACCTGAGAATTAGAAAGTCTCAGTGTCCCAACTACAGACATAAATGGACAGTTGGAAATCAGAGGAGAATTCTGATGTAGAAATGACCATGGAATGTCATCACATAGCTAGTATTTTAAAGCCATAAGAAGAATGAGATCACCAAAGAAAATGTAAATAGAGAAGAGGGTCCAGTATTAAGCCCTGAGAAACTTAAAGATAATAGAGGATTAGGTCTCAAAAAGGATAGTGATTGAGGAAAGGAATAACCTGGCAAGTGTAGTGTCGTGAAAGCTAAGAAAAGAGGTCCTTCAGGAAAAAAAGTGGATAACTGTCTCAAATGTGCTAAATAGATTGTCACCCTAAAGATCAATATTGACTTTGTAGGAGACAGTTCAGGTGAGATAGTTGAGGACAGATTGGTATGTGAGAAATTTTATGGCAAAGAGCATCAGAAAAGTATAACTCTAGGAGAATGTGAGGTCATTGAGGACTTTGTTGTATCTTTTATATCTTTTTTATTTTAGAGAGAAAGCAAAGAGAGGGAGAGGAAACATCCATCAGCTGCCTCTCACACACCCCAAACCAGGGACCGGGCTTTGCATCCCAGGCACATGCTCTGATGGGGAATCAAACCAGGAAATGACCTTTCAGTTCGCAGGCTGGGGCTCACCCCACTGAGCCACACCAGCCAGGGCTCTTTATAGCATTTTTTTTAAATGAGGGATATACAGAATATATACTAATGGAATGATCCTGTAGGGAGGGAATATTAATGATGCAGGAGAAAGAAAAAATGATAATGTAGAAGCAAAATCCTTGTGTCAGTGAGAAGGAATGGAACCTAGAGAATAAGTGAAGCCCTGGCTGGGTGGCTCAGTTGGTTTTAGCATTGCCCTCCCCCCCCCCACACACACACACACCCCTCCAAAAAAGTTGATTCCAGGTCATGATACATACCTAGGTTGCAATTTGATCCTTGGTCTGGGCATGTACGAGAGGCAACTGATCGATGTCTCTCTCTCACATCCATGTTTCTCTGTCCCCCTGCCCCACGTCCCTTTCTCTGTTTAACCTCAAGAAACATATGCTTGAGTGAGGACCAAAAACAAATAATTAAAGCACAAGCTGAAAGAGTTGCCTTTGAGAGAAGCACAGCATTTCTACATGATATCAAGAGAGGAGAGGAAGATTGAAGCATGTACAGATTGGCTTGTAGATTTGTAGGTGGTACTATATTCTTCTTGATTAGTTTAATTTCTCAATTAAATTGGAGGCAAGGTCAGCAACCAAGAGCTGAGGGAGATATTGTGGGAGTTTTGAAAAATCAAGAGAAAGTATGAAAGAAACACCTTGAAGAGTGTGAAAGCAGTGGAGAGGCATAATGAGGATTGACAGGTCATGCTGGAGGCTACCTGAGGTTTGTGGTCATGAATTTAAAATAAAACCATCCAGGATATATGTGCCAATTTCTCCAGAAGAGATTGACAGTTAGGTTTAATCAGGGTTGTAGCTTTATTTTTTCCCCATGAAAATATTGACAGAGAAAGAGAAGAGTAAAGGAATTGGGGGTGTTTGCAAGAGAATGATTATGGTGAAGGATCATGGAATCCAAGTTGGGTTTTAAAGGAAGTTAAGGGACCTAAGAGGGGTGTGTGTGTGTGTGTGTGTGTGGTAATGTATTGAAAGTAGAGAATAAAGAAAACAGTGACCAAAGAGCCAAAATTTCTGTTTATTAAAGGAGACAGACAGGTGGTGCAGAAGACCTGCAGTAGCTGGAGGTATAGACAGAAAGTAGGAATCCAAAGGAGCCAAGGCTTTTGAAAGAGAATAGAAGAGAACTGGTTTAGAAGCCACAATGGAAAGCAAAGAACATGCATCTCTGAAGTCAGACTACATGAGTTCAAATTTTATTTCCAACATTGACCAGCTATTTGAGCTTGGACTAATTCTTTAACCAGTTTAGATCACAGGCTTTATTCTTTAAAATGGTGACAATAATACTGTAGTAGCTTTTCATAGGGTTTTGTGAATAGCAAGTGGGGTAATTCTAATAAAAGCACTTAGAACTCTGTGCTATTTCTAAATCACTTTGGAAACAATAAACACAATATAAATGGCTTTGCAATTTGAATAAATGGTGCTTTGAAACTGCCCTTTCTTTGCCCTAACACTGTGGGAAACCAGTGCACCTGAAACCTTTTACTTCAGCACTAAAAATTTTGCTAAGACAGTGAAGTTTAAAATGAATATTAAAAAGGGAAAGTCAAGTCACTGCTTATAACCTTATTTGTCAGTTAAAGATCTTACAATATTGTTTATCAATTTATATCTCAATAGAGATAAAAAAAGGAAAAAGGAAGTGTTCTCAGTTATTGTAACCAATAATGACAGAGATTTGTAAATGTCATCTCTAATTTCGGATTCACTTCAATTTGTCCAGCAGAATAAACATTCTCAGTGTTCTTTGGAGGAACTAAGGGGTAAGTGGTGAGAAACTAACCCTCTGTCATCTAACTGGTCTTAATTCTTTAATTCCTGTCCTATATTGTAATGTCTCTGATGAAATATTCCACATATTTCAAACCTAGAGAGCCCCAAACTGAACTTAATATTGGTTTTTAAGCCTATTTACTTCTTTTTCTATTTTTATTCTTTTAGTTAATGGTGCTCAAGGGGATCCAGATATGCCACCCCAAAATGTGCCACTTTGTGGAAAGTATTATTTTGAGGTGAAGGCAATTAAGAACAGATGCAGGAAGAGTTCTCTAGAACTCCCCTTTATTTGCCCAAAAGCAGGGCTTGAACTTTCCTTTGTGTGGGTGTCTACCCCCACCCACAAACCCCCCATGAGGAAGAGGAGAGTAACTCATCAGGGAGATGGAGTGTCAACAACCAGATTGGTTCATTTATGCAAATAAGATACCTATCTTTCATTAGTTCCCTCATGCCAGAGCAGGCCCTTTATACTACAGCCTTACCCTGCTAGGTGAGTGTTCTAGGAACCCATCTGTATCACTGTACCTGCTGGTGTTATTGTGAGAGGCTGCATTTGGCTTCAGCGAATTTTTTTGAACACTCAGCACGTTTGCCCATCTCATGGTGGGTGATTTATGAGCATACCTGCCCATAATGCACTGAATGTTCAGCAGTTTTTGACCCAAAATAGCATGACTCCTGTGACCCACCCTTCGTATTCATCAGATCTCACCCCTAGTGACTTTTTTTTTGTTTCTTCTGGACGAACAAGGTCCCAAAGGGAAACATTTTGCTGATGTGGAAGAGATCAAACCAAAAAACATCAGAAGCACTAAAGGGCATCAAAATCGATGAGTTCAAAAGCTGTTTTGAGCAGCGGAAAAATGTCTCAGTAGATGTATTGCATCAAATGGAGAGTACTTTGAAGGTGACTGAAATTTAAACACGTAAAAATAAATACACAATTTTTAAATAAATTCTGGGGTTTTTTGGGTCTCCCCCTTGTATATTTCCTAGTCACTTCCTTATGATTTGTCATCCTTTGAAACCCAAGCCCCTGTCCTTTGTTGAAATGTATGTAAGCCCCAAGTCTAACCACCTCTTTATGTTTCACCTTTTTCTGTGAACTCCTTGTATGTTCATATACATTAATAAAAATTGTATGCCTGTTAATCTGCCTTGTTAGTTTAATTTGCACCCATCCACTGACAGAACCTAAGAGGGTAAAGGAAAAGTTTTTTCTCCCCTACAATGCTTTCTTGGTAGAGGGAGAAAATCCTGTGTACTGATGCTGGCATGAGTAGAATTAAAGCAGAGTGAAAGAAGTGAATATTTTAGAGGAAACAATAATAGACTATAAAAGGATAAAGTCAGCATCATTTGCTATGTGGCACCAATTACTGAGCAGGCCTATGACCTTATTAAACATGACTGCCATTTTACTCTTCTGAGCTTCTGTCCCCAGGACTAGATATTACTGGAAAGCAAAACAGAACTAACTGCTCTCTACAGCCACAGGCAGAAGGTAACATTGGGACAAAGCATAGCCTGGTGTTACAATGCCCCAATGGCTCAGGAGCTGCACAGCAGCAGCCCCTCCACCATTTTTTAATCCAGTGAAGGCTCAAAGCCCCTGCCCCTAAATGCTGATGTATCTCTCCACACCATGGCCTTCTCCTTTCCTGGAGAGTGAATGAAAACTTTACTCTCTACATTTTCTTCTCTTTGTGAATTCTTTCATAGCTCACATCACCAACCACCCTAACAGACTAGAGTTTTATTTTTGTTTACCATGCAAAATACCAACTCTTAACAGCCCAACTACCAGAAATCATACCCTTTTTATGTGATTAAAGTTTTTAATACTGAGCTGTTGAATGGATCAATGGAGAGAAATAAACAGACACCTCTTTCTTAGTATGTGTCAGGCATTAATCAGTGAGTCTAATGCAGTGATTTTCAACCAGTGTGCTGCAAGAATTTTTAAAGCACACAGTACCTGACTGTTCAGTCAGAGGCACTGACCTCTTTCCCCTTAGACTGTCAAATGAAAAAAATGACAACAGTATTCAACACAACAATAGCGTCTGGTGTGAATGAATCAAAATTATACCTATTTTTGTCAGATTGACAAAAAAATGTATATATTTTGGTGTATTGCAGAATTTTAGTAATCAGTGTATATGTGCCATGAGGTGAAAAAGTTGAAAATTGTTGATTTAGTAGATACTGTTTTCCTTGTTCTTATAGATGGGGGGACTAGGGCTTAGCATGGTTAAATAATGTGCCCAGGATGACACAGCTGCTAAATAAAATCTCCATTTAGGACTGCCTGATTCCAAAGTTCATGCTCTTATGTAATATTTCCTTCCAGTCTAAAATGTTTCCCCTACCTTATGTAACCAAATAGCACACACATGATAATACAGATATTCCTTTTTACTCAATCAGAACGTAGAATATGGAAAGACATGATTTTATAATCTAGTTCTAACAAGATGGACCAACAATATATATAAACAAAGTGTTTGCTTGAGTCAGACCAGTGTGTTATTAACCCTGTGCCCATGAAAGCACAAAGGAAAGGGGGTTGGGCTGGGAAGGAGAGACCTGGTGTCCTGTCTTGGAGTCTGGCTTCTGCACATGTAACACAGGGAAAGTAGGGCAAATCATTCGTAACCTGCCTCTGACTCAGACGCATCATTTAAAAAATGAGCAGGTTACACTTTATGATCCCCAACTTCATTATTTTAATTTAATTTTGGCGATACATCTTATTGCTTCCAAGCGTTTAAGAATCCAAGTGAAAAATTGTTGCCTTCATAACCCAGGATGATAATGTCACATTGAGAAATATAACTGGGAAAAAAGTGTTATTACCCAGAGAGTCTTCTGGCATCATTTCACTTCTTGTATCAGGTGCTAAGGGTAAGATAAAGTAAATGGGTGTCATTTTTAGCTTATTTTTCTTCTGGAAGATTCTGCACTGCTGATATAATATATACATTATTCTTCCCTAAGTTTTTCCCATGGAATCTGTAGAAATAACCATAGCATTGTATTTACCCCATTTCTTCACATTTATTTATTTTATTATTTTTTGTCCTCATTGCTTTTAGAGAGCAAGGAAGGGGGAGGGAGGGGGGAGAGAGAGAGATGAGAGAGAGAGAGAGACGTAGATATAAGAGAAACATCATTTTTGTTGCCTTCTTGAATGCACAGCAACTGGGGATTGAACACACAACTTAGATGTGTGCCCTGACTGGGCATTGAACCTGTGACATTCTGGTCTATGCAATGACACTCCCACCAACTGAGCCACACCAGCCAGGGCCTAATTCTTCCAAGTGAATGCAAGATTCATCTAAACAGGGATACCCCTTAGTATGTCTTTTCATACCCAACATTCAGTATCAATTTAACAATAATAAGCTAACGAAAATGACTATCACTTTTGGGGCAGAATGTCATAGCAGCCTGTGGAAGAGTTACATGAGAGAGTACATGATTGATAGGCAATAAGAAAGAATGCTGTGTGTCCTTCATGCATAGATTTCTAAAAACAGTCACATGGTTATCATAGGTGGCCTCTAGAAGATCAAAAGAAAAAAAAAACACAAAATCCCCACACTCTTGTAGCTTGTAGCGTAGTGGGAGAGTCACCCACACAGGAGTCACATCATACTCACATTAAGGTACATAAATTTAATTAATTATGTAATTATGCTTGGGAGGAAGACTAGAGAGAGAACAATTAAAATACTATAACTGGAAAGAATTTAGATAACTACAGTTATGACATATCTGGTATTCAAGAAGCACTTTTCAAATTATACAAATGTAATAAGGAAATGCGTAGAGTCTATGAGAGTGTACAGTAGAGAGAATAAAACTAGCCAAGAGTGTCAGGAACACTTTTATCAGAAAGTAACACCAAGCCCAGTGGAGAAGGGGGGTAGGAGTTAACCATGTGTCTGTGTTGTTGGGGCAGGGTGAGGAGGAGAATGAGCTTTTCTGGCAGAGGGAATGATATGTGTGAAGATCCTTAAATAGGAAAAAAGTGTTCAAGGGACTGAAAAATAGTGTCACTGGAACATAGTGAGGCCTCAGGAAGTGTGATTCCATAAAGGTGAAAAAAGGGGAAGGCAAAATCACAGCAGACTAGAGTTGCAAATGCAAATGACTAAAGGATTTAGGTAGGCAGACCACATAAAGTTAAGAGTGGTGTAAACAAAACTGGCACACACATGCCACATAAAGAGGTCAGCCACTACTCAACTCAGCTGATTACTGCCGTAAAGGAAAGTGGTTTCATTGTGGGATTGCAGACTGGTACAACCACTATGGAAAGCAGTATGGAACTTCCTCAGAAAACTAAAAATGGATCTGCCTTTTGACCCAGCAATTCCACTGCTAGGATTGTATCCTAAGAACCCTGAAACACCAACCCAAAAGAACCTATGCACCCCAATGTTCATAGCAGCACAATTTACAATAGCCAAGTGCTGGAAGCAACCTGGGTGCCCATCAGTAAATGAATGGATCAAAAAACTATGGCACATCTACACAATAGAATTCTATGCAGAAGAGAGAAAGAAGGAGCTCCTACCCTTTGCAACAGCATGGACGGAACTGGAAAGCATTATGCTAAGCGAAATAAGTCAGGTGGTGAAAGACAAATACCATATGATCTCGCCTTTAACAGGAACCTAATCAACAAAAGAAACAAACAAGCAAAATATAACCAAAGACACTGACATTGAGAATAGGCTGGCAGTGACCAGAGAGGAGGGATTTTCAGGGGAAAAAGGGAAGGGTTTGCAGGAACAAGTATAAAGGACACATGGACAATAACAAGGCAGGTGTGGAAATGGGAGGGAGGTGGGGAGGGCTGGGGTTGGGGTAAAAGGCAGAAAACTGTACTTCAACAACAATTAAAATAAAATTAAAGTTAAAAAAAGGAAAGTGGGTTCAGTGTAGCCAGATCTTCTGGCTTTTAAAGAAAAACTGGAAATCTAGACCTTAATATGCAAACCTCCACATTTTTTTTCAAATTGTAAGAAGTTTATTTAGAAAGTGACAGAGGTAGTAAAAGTGACCCAGGTGGGCTGCGTAGGCTAAGGAAACAAATTACAGAGGCAGAAGAACTACTCTTGGAGCTTAGGAGAAAGGCAAAGATAGTGTACCTGGGAAAACGAGAGAGGGAAGAGAATTCATGGGTGTGCTCTTGAGAGGGAGGGTATGCTTATCTTCCGCATTTTTAATATTAGCATCTGATTTTTTAAAAATTAAGGCATTGTGATGGCAAATGAAGCATACATCAGCAGTTTAGTTGGGACCTGTCGGCCACAAAGTTCTAAAAGGATGATATTTTAATGTGTCATGGAGTTTGGTATATTATGAGTACCTAGTGCTACACTAACAAGTGAGGATGTCAGTAGGTCATATTCCCCATATGTGGATCCTGAGTTCAGAAGAGAAACCTATGCTGGCAATTGGTATTTGGTGTCATTCTTTTATTATTGTTCATTAAAGCTATGAGTGTGCATGAAATTGCAAAGGAAAAGAGTTTGGAAGTGTGGAAAAGCATGGTACGTTGAAGTTTCTGGCTGGAAAATGGCAAGATAGAATTTTAAGAAATGAGTTGAGGTCAGTGATCTTTAAAGAACTTAAAGCTATGAAAAAACATTTAGACTTTATCCAAAGAACAGGAAACCATGAAAAAATTTCAGGCAATAGCAATATGAGATATTAATTTTAAGAAATAACTCTTCAATGTGGAAGAAGTATGGCTAAGCAAGAAAAGACCCAAGCAAAAAAGACCATTTAGGAAGCTACTATGGTACTCCTTGAGAGGTACTGATGACCCCAACTAGGGAGAGTGGACCGATTTGAGAACTATTTTGGATGTATGGCAAACACATAGCCTACGGGCCAAATCCACCTGGCACCTTGTATCTACCTGGCGGCAGTGCTGAGCTCCTTGCCCCTAGCTAAGGAACAGTTACATTTATACAGTCCTAAAATTACACTCAGCCCTTTGAAGGCAACTGCAAGGCTGATGTGGCCCCTGGTGAAAATGAGTTCGACACCTCTGATGCAGGGTCTGGCAGAAGTAGCACCTACCTGAGTGTGGTTGGTGGAGTAATAATATAGGTGTAATAATTTATAGTTTTAATTTGAACATTTCATCTAAAATGTCATATGGTGTGCATGAGTGTGATATGTTGTGTTACAGAATTACACACTTATGATTTACTAGTAAAAAATTTTGTAATAAAAGAGGGGCATTATTTGTGCCAGACCCTGCATTTAGGGTCCAAAGATGGGATATGTGCATTCTTATAGTTACTACCCTTTTTTTCTCTAGGGTAGAGTCCATGTGTTATTATTTCAGTCATCCTCTAACTAATATGTTAAATGCCTTTGCCTCTTGGTCTTTCTTTCACATCTGCCTGGAAAAACTCTAGCCCCAAATGAATCCAATCATCATTCTTCCGACCTCAGCACCAAGGTAACTAAGCACTAATGGAGAAAGCCACAAAAGAGAATGTAGTATCTCCTTCTACTCATGGTCAACAACCAACAACTGGGTGACCCCTCAAAGTTTAAGACAATCTTCAACATTTTACTACTGTCCTCAATAGCAATTTCATATTGTCTCCATCTTTCTCAACTCTGATTTACCTCCTTACTCCCTAGCACCTTCTCAGGTAATTTTTCAGGGGAAATTACCTAGCTTCATATTTCTCACAGGAGAAACTCCCTCAGAATCTCACCGCTGAATCTATAACTCTGTCTGTTTTTGCATCTATCTTCTCTTCTTTTAATCTGAATCAACAAAGACCGTGCCTCTTCTCCTTTCTAGTGTCATCTGTGCTTGGATACCATCCCTTCCCATTAATCTTAGTCCACTGGATTATCCTTCTCTCCTGTATTTTTTACTTAATATTTTGTAACATCTTTCAAACATGTCCTGAACTCTCTCATGTTAAAATTATAACAAAAAAATCTTAATCACCATAACAAACTTCATCCCCAAAGATTTTGTTCTAGTGTTGCTTCCACTTGGTGGTCCCCCTGACACACCTGTTTGTTCTGGATTCTGTTCCTTTGTGCTTGTGGGGCATCTGCACATGCCTATATCATAGCATGTCTCATACTGTGTGTAGAGCTCAGTCTACTACTAGACTGGGAACTAATTAAGGGCAGACACTGTATCTTAATCTTTGTAACAGAGCAGAGTATTTGGTGGGCATAGTGGTTACATGAGTGAGGTAGACGGGCATCTTGGGTTCATATATTTAGTGTTCTTCGGAGTTTGAGGTAAGATGTACAGGAATGGAATGGTGGATGACTGACTAGGGAAGAATTGATTCCCTTCCTCTCCCACTATAGTGGCAAAGGTGAGTCAGAATAAAACAGTATGGGAAACTCTGTCATAGATAAACCAGTGAAGAACCTCAAATATCTCTATACTGCTGAAATCTTCCATGCCCAATTTCTTTTCACTCCTATTTTATCCCTATCATAGAGGCTCCTTCTCACCTATTTTGTACTTTCTCCCTCAATGTTAAGAAAAAAAGGGAGATATTTATTTTCTGACTCCTTCATATTATTTTCCTTTTTTGCATCCCTTGGTCTCAGTTCCAGCCACTTTCTCTGAACGCCAATTTCTCCTTTCTGTGTGACAACCTACATCATGTCTGTGTGGTTGTACTCAGCGGCTTCCAGCAGAGGAGTGGTGGATAAATACTTCTGGCAGGAAACTGTAGGACATACAGAGATACAAAATTTTGTACCAGAAAGCTGGTAACGCCGTACTTAACACTCCCTACTCTTCCCAAATTCAGGAAACCCTCAGCCTCTAGGACCTCGGGAGTCCCGCCGGGTCACGGGGCGGGGCGTGGCTTTGGCTAGTGGACCGCCGCCCTGGATTGGCTCGGAGGACCGGCCCCCAGCCAATCAGGCATGGGGGCGTTGTCCAAGGGCCGGGCTACTGACTCCAGCCTCCCGCGAGGTGCGTTCCCGTGTGCCGGGCGTCTCTAGAGCCACGCTTTCTGCTCCGGGTAGCTGTTTTCCCTCGTCCTCCGGACCGGAGGACCACGTGGAGCATGGCCTCGGTCACTGTTGCAGCAGCTGGACGGAGCCTTGGTCGGGCCCCTCCACTCCTCTTCCGGCGCGGCTACCAGACGGCAAGGGGTGTCTATGGCTACCGGCCAAGGAAGCCCGAGAGCCGGGAGCCCCAAGGCGTCCTGGCGCGCCCGCCAGGTCCGAACTGGGGCCGGGCCGTGGGCCTGGGGGCTGGGGAGGCAGGAGTCCTTCTTGTCAGGCCCGCGGTGGGGTGCTGTTGGGGAGGAGGTCGGGCTTCAGGGAGTCTGCAGTCTGCGCGCAGGACTTTAAGGAGAAAGGGTAGGTGAGGGAGCGGAAAGGCAGGAGTGGGTGTTGTCAGTGTCGGGGTTACCCTCTGTCCAGCCTCTATAATTGAGGAACTTTAAGGTTAGGGTCTGGGCGTCACTTCCACGCTTGAATGATCTTCCCGCCTTCCGAGTTAATACTTTTCTATTCTATTCCTTGGTTGTAAAGTTGTGGGAATTTAGCTCTTTGCGGAGGCGGGACTGCGGGAAAAGAAAAGTTCTAAGATCTCTCAGTTCCTGTAGTTTACCCAAGGATACATTTCAGGGCCACGTCCAAGGCTTGTGTTAGCAGGAATGTGGGGATCTTGACTGTATTGCTGGGGTGAGGAGGGCAGTTGGTGGTGTTGGATCACAGCATGGTATTTATTATCTGTCTATGTTCTCTAGTTAGCCTCTTACTTTAATTTCAGAGTTTATAATTCTACTGAATTTAGATCCCATGTTACTAGAGTTTTAATGGATTAAAGGACTTGATTATCAGTTTTTGGAGCCTGTCTCTTCTGCTGCATGCTCACTCATGTACAAGAGATTAATTTTGATTATTTGATTTATGCTCCAAAGTTATTGTATCTTTATTCATCCTCACAGAGAAGCTGAATACAGATCAATTATCAGAATAAAATCATTTGGTGTCTTTGATCCGGTGTTAGATTAACATCAAAGATCCCCTCCATCATCTAAGTACCTGACTTTTGAATCTTACACGACACACTGGAATCTCAGTATTTTGCTCTTGACCTCAGGCAACATTTGAATAAACCTGATTTCTCTCTCTTGAATGCAGTGGGGTTTCTTTAGGGAAGTATTTGGCCAACTACATTGTTAATCCCGGGAGGGTGAGATTATAGATATCTTATTTCATTTTGCAAAATGAGTGTCAAAAATTTTATATGTCAGTTTTCAAACATAAGCGTGTGTTCAAATCACTTTGAATGGTATTTAAAGTCCCAGTTTTCAGGCTTCCTTCCCACTCTCTTCCTCTGCGTTCTAATTCAGTGTTCTGGGATGAGGTTCAGAAATATGTGTGTTTATCAAGCACCTCAGGTAATTCTCTAACAGAAGGTCCATGGCCATCCATGGCCAATACTTTTATAGTCAATACGGGATATATTTGTAAAATGTGTTTGAAAATCTAGTCTTCATTTAAGATTATATTAGTGTGTGCTCAAAGCATAATTATTGTGATCTTATTTGAAGTTTTCCCTCACAGTTTGTCTCTATTTGATTCCTATAACAGCATGACAGCTGAGAAGTAACTTTGGCTTGGAAAAACCTGGGCTGGTGGCTCTTAACTGGAAGACTATATGCAAATAATCTTGGAAGATTTGGGTTGGCGTGTTTTGAAAAAAGTCTCTGGAAGTGTTGGCTTTATATATAACAACCCCTCTTCCCTCATTACTAAATTTACCCCCTTCCCAGCAGTAATGAACTTGCTTGGTGAAATTTTGAAAGTCCAGTATTGAGTTAGAACTGCAGGCCAATGGTATGATCTTGTGTGTACTGGGAGGGAAGAGTCAAAGCAATCCCAGGAAACGATTGTTTGTGGCACAGTTATAAGATCTGGCTTAGGGTATTTTGTTGCTAAGGGTGATGATTTTATTTTCTTTTTCCTTATTATTATTATTATTATTATTATTATTTTACATTTTGAATAAAACTTAAAAGTAAGTGGGCCATTTTTTAACTGTATGTATCACTTTCAAAATTACCACTGCATGTAGATCTATGACTTTTTCCTTCTTTATGGTTTAGAACTTGTCATGTTATTTTATAACTCTTAGTAGATCATTATCTCCTACTAGACTATGTGGGAGAAGGGGGAAGGAGAGTTGCATATATCACATCCAATAGTATCTCATTGGACAGAACTTGATCATCTGTCTCTACATACCTGCAAGGAAGGTTGGAAAGCATAGTCTTTCTTCAGGGTGGCCCTGTACCAGCTAAAAATTACTGTGAGGAAGAAAAGGAAAATAGATATTGGGAAGTAACTAGTAACCACCACACTTGATACTTTTGGCCACTCAAATATCCTCAGCTTTTCTTCCCATACAAAGAACGTGTTCATCTCTTTCCATTCAATTCCTAAATCCAGCTCAAAGTCCATTATCGCTGGAGAATGTGTGGTTGGGCTTGGACTCCTCATGGTCTGGAATTTTATGAACTGCCACCTACCCTGTATATACACATATAATATATAAAGAAAACTTCCATTTGTAGAAAGAAAGAATGAGGAATCTGTAGCAGCCACTGGTACAGTTACCAGTTACCAAGTCCTATTGTGGAAGAATGATAAAAGCTCCTTGATATGGCTCTGTAGTAAGTTCACGAATTTATCTGGCCCTTCAACTCTATCCTTTGCCCATTCCCCTGGCTTTGCCTTATGGGTTCTTCGTTATCCATTATCTTCTGTGGTCATAACTGACGTGGACATGCCCTCCTTGGGGACTGCACCCTTTCACAGTCTATTTTGATGAGGTTAGGAGCTTGAGAGTTACTTCAGAGGGTCATCAGGTACAGGATATTTTTCCTGGCCTGAATTGGGATTTCTTTGGTAGTTCGATTTTCGTGTAAAATTCATAGGTCTGCAACCTTTTTGCTTCTGGTCATTCCATAAGCAATTTGCCCAGTGAAAGATCTCACCTAGACCTAATATTTAAGCCAGGAAACTCTAGTCTTTTATTTACTGCTTCTGTGTTCTACCCATTCAGCTCCCTAAATTTAATGTTTTTTTTACCTTGAGATCAATCAAAATAATAGGCTTGAGTGGGAAGGCAACACTTTTTCATTGGATCTTGAAGTCTCAGCTGGCTCTACTTGTCTACCAGAGAAAGCTTACCAGAAGGTACTTGATGAAGGATTTTGTCTGTTCTCTTATCTCCTGTTAGACACCATTTTCAAAATCACCTTTTGTAATTCTAATTGTCCAGACTTGCCAGGCTGTGCCTTCTAGGTACTGAGACCTTAGACAGAGAATATCTGCATGCAGAGTGAATTTCCTGCCATCTCTTTTTGCTGCTTAGCTAGCTCCAACTTGACCTCATCTTTCTCTCTAGGCTTTCCTGAAAGTGACAAGAAACAGTGAACGCATGCTACTGAGTTACAGGCTCTGTGGGCATGTAGTCTGCCTTTCAGGTTATTATAGGTGACACTTTTACCAAATGTTTGGTTAGATAGCATAACACTGCTCATCAGCTTTCTATTCTGGATTATATAGGTCCATGGTACAGACTGCCTGGCTGTTAAGCCAGTCGTGTATTTTAGTTCTATTTTGGCAGCCACCTTGGTTACCAAATTCTGTATTAGATAGGATGAGTTCAGGGACTGTGCCAGAGACCTGGAATAATAGTGACAAGTAAGATAAGTAAAAATCTAAGCTGGTATGAGAGCTTTGCTCTGTAGTGTCATGGGGGGAGGGTCTATGTTGTTCCTTCACCATCCCATGTGTGTTGCTTTCAACTCTGGTCTGAGGTGGTTCACCACTATATCCACATATTGGCCAGTAGGCAGGAAGAAAGGGGGAAGGGAAGAGGACCTAGCCAGACCCAAAAGTTGCATATAGCATTTCTACCACCTTCTTATTGGTCAGAAGTTAGTCACATGGCCACACTGGCTGCATGGAAGCCTGGAAATGTGTATCTCTATTTTGGGTGGTCATATACTCAGCTGTCTATTGCCATGACAGAGAAGGGAAAATAGATATTGGGAATTATAGCAGTCTCTGCTACAGATGTATTGTAGAACATGATCATCTCCTTCCATTCAACTCCTGAATCCAGCTCAAACATTTTCTCTGGAGAATGTGTGGTCCTCTCCATCAGGTCTGGCTGTGACTCCTCATGAAAGAGCAGATGGATATTGGGAGTAACAGCAGTCTCTTCTACAGATGTATTGTAAAATTCTAGGACAAGCACTCTACTATCAACTTTTTCACCTCATATTTCATATAAAATTTTGAGCACTGTATTTCTCAAAGTGTTACTTTCTTTTTTACTAAGTAGGATTCTAGTCTAGTCCTTTAATTCTGGTCTACTACAAAAAAGTGTTTAAACCGAGGGTTCTTACTTAACCTGAGTCCATAAACCCCTATGAAAAGATTTCAGAGGGTCTGTGAATTTTGCACAGCTCTGTATGTATATCTGTTTCTAGGGAAAGGGCTCGTGGCTTTTATTAAATTCTCAAAGAGATCCGTGACTTCAAAAAGGTAAAACTGCTAGCCTAGTTCCCTTCTTGCTTAGTTCAGCCTTTCTAAAACATTGATTTCATTCACTTATTTTCCTACTCGGGTCTCCAAAGGCTCTACTTTGCCTCTCAGAATAAAATCCAAATTCTTTAGCTTGATATTCAATGCCCTTCATGTGTCTTGACCCATTCTACCTTCTTTTTTTCACCTTTCTCCAACATAAATGCCCCCACATTCCAGCCTTTACCCAAAGTTCTTTCTCATTCTGTGCCTTTTTACATTTTACCCATTCTCCATGGCCCAGCCCCATTTCCATCCCCTCCATGATATCTTTCCAGACCACACCAGGATTTCCTGATCTGGACTCCCCCAACTCTCAGTATGGAGCTCTTTGGACTCTTGAAATTTTTGTGTGTGTTATTCTATGTAGGGACCATCTTCCCACATTTTAAGATTCTACCTGGTAAAGACTAGTCTTACATTTTTCTCAGCTCTACGCTTAACTGAATACTTATTAAATGATTTATTCCTATTAAGACATGGAAATAAGGTTCTGTATATGCAATTTGTTTGTGACAGTGCATTTGAATTGTGCATGTACAACCATAACCTCAAATGCCAAGAAAGGAAGCACTTTATATATTTGGTAATCTAATATATTACTATTACTATATTAGTAACAGTATATACTATGTTTCAGAAAAAAGTAATAACTTTTTTGCTGATGAAGGCCATTAAGACTTGGGTTTTCCCTTAAACTCTGTGTAAATGTATGCTTATTGTCAATTCCATTAATTAGAACAGCAGGCTGATAAGGCCAAGGACATGATTTGTTGGGCTCTAGTCTTTTTTATGTCACCTGTCACTTCTCCTAAAAGTTTGGCTGAGAGGAATGACTGAGTTGGTGTGATGAATCACATACATAACTTTTCAATACTGGCAAAGGAAATCAAAGGACTGAAAATGACTTATGGCATCCTCCAACGTCAAAGGTGACGTAAGAAGAGGGAGAAGCTATGGTCAGAGTTATGGTTTCTCCCTTCTCCCCTTTGCCCTTCACCAGCCATTTTTCTTCATATGTTTATCTTGGCTGAAAATCATTGCCTTCATAGGATGACTACATCATTCACTAAGACTTCCATTGTATTAGGCTTTAAAGAGATATTGAATTTGATTCTTGTAAACTTTTGGGTGGCCGTGGTTTCACTAGTTAAAATTTGACCTGTGGTGAGTGTTCTTTGTGGCCGACTATTAGTAACAGTGTGTACTTTAACCTCTGTAAACCTCAATTTCCAAGTAAACTTGAACTTATTTATCAACAATCCCAATTTAAAATCGAGGTGGGTTTAGAAGTGTTGATTTACAGATATAAATTTCACTAAGAAAGATGTGGGATATTAAAAAAATGGCAGAATATAGTGATCATCAGGGGGTGGGAGCCGTAGGGTTCCAAATAGTGTTCAATGGTTACTGACTGTGGTGGTAACCACTAACCTTAGTAGTTGAAATGAGCGGTTGTAGGTATGTTGCATATTAGAAATAACAGGAGACTTTATTGGAGTCATAGGGAAAATGGCTGAACAAAATTTTACTGCATTAGAGATTTTTTAAAATCTAGATAATTCTGGAATACAAGTGCTGACCAAAAAGGCTAATGACATTAGCTCTTGTACTTAAAATGTCTCAGAGGCTTCTAGTTTTCTCAACTCTTGCTATAGGCTCCGCACTTCTCTTTTCAATTTTTTTTAATTTCACTTACAGTTGATATAAAGTATTATATTAATTTCAAGTATTTCTATGTTGTAGAATTTTTGTTATAGCATAATCAATAAAACACTTCCTAATTTCAAATTTCAGCTTCCTAATTACCTATGTCACCCTTTGCAATTCACTAAACCTCTGCAGTTTACTCCTCTGCAATAAGGACACCTATCTCAGGGTTGGTGCAAGGACTAGGTGAGATGATGTGTGTGAAAAATCCAGCACAGTGAGTAACAAAAGTTAGCACTCAGTAAATGGTCACTGTGATTTATTGTCAATCTGTAAAGGATTAGGAAAAATAGAAAAGACCAGGACAAGGTTTCTATTTAAAGTCTGGCTTTTTGTTTTTGTTTTTCTAAAAAGTAAATAACTGGCAAAATAAATTTATTTTATAAAGATACTGTGTTTGAGATGGGAAAGGAGAGTATGATATGAAATTAACTCAGTTGCACAGCCTAGGTCTATCTGAATTTGGTGTACAGAATATAGTATTCTGTACAAAGTCTTGCCTTTTAATGTGGTTATCTATGAAGTTCCTACGTTGAAGCTGGAGGCAGCCATCTCATTTTTATAGGGTTCTAAGGGACTCCAGTTATGAAATTCCCTTTTTGGGAGTCTTCAGTGTCTTTTCTACTTGCTTTAATCATATGCTGTCTTGAATGGAAATAGACTGTGGATATGATCTAGATATTTTGAGGGGGAGGCTATTTATGACTAGATGATGAAAATGAATTGTATTGAATTTTAGTTTAAGCACTATTCAGTTCCCCCACCATGTTTGCTCACAGCAGCGAACAGAGTAATTGATGTAGATATGCCTATCATAATTTATTTTTTTACTTCCTGCATTAGCTAAGATTCTTTTGGTCACAAGCAACAGAAACCAACTCTGGCTATTTTAAGCAAAGAGGGGACTTGATTTTAGAGATACAGGGCTCTTCGAGAACTGAAGGATGTGTGGAGTAAACCAGAGCTAGCTCTGAGAATACTGGCAGAAGCTGTGTGTGGGCTAATTGGGCAAAGCTGTTAGTGTACTCGGCTCCAGTGTCACCCATAACATGTGCCGGGTGTCCTTCAGACCACACCACATTTGGACTCAGCATGTAGTTGTACTCAAGGCTAAGATTTGTTATAGTGATGTTACAAGGATCCACAGCTGGATCAGAATGGAAAAATACACAGGAATGGTCTGGAGGAACCATTGTGCATGCTTTAGTACACTCTCTCCCACAACGGGTGGCAGAATGCACACCTCGTCAAGTGACAAAAACACTCCAACATATGTGAAGTGTTTCTGCCCAGGGAAGCCCTTTAGAGTCTCGGCACCCAAGGTTTTTATTGGGAGATGTTTCTGTAAGCACCCTCTACACATGCCAAAATTCCAGATTCCCACTAGAAAAGCAGGTATTCAGCATAAACCACGTTGTTTGCACAATCTAGGCATAGTGCCATAGTGCTTGATCTGTTAGAGACAGATGAGGACATTTCTGAAATCTAGATTCCCAGACACCAGCCAAAGACCAACCTTGTCTTGGGCTCTTTTCTCCTAACTTATGTCTCAGTTCTCAGTCTCAAGTTCTGGAAAGATCAAATCTGATCCACCTTGACTGAGGTGTCTTTGGAATCCATGAACTTGTAGGGAGGCAGAATGGAGAGATGTAGACATGGCCACTGGAACCCACCCCCTGGAATGGGACGGTGCAGTTCTCAGAAAAGAGGGCTCCACGTGAGCAAAAAGAATATACTTCAAGTCTCGAGCGCTCTGGAAAACCTTCATTATGAGGGTTCTGTGACTGCCTCAGGGCTTCCTTCATTCAAGTGATAACACATTTCCTGAGCATCTACTATGTGCCAGTCTCCGGAGCCAGAATCATGCCTCTAATGTTTTGTCTTGGAGAAGAGTGTGCATGTGTTCTGTTGTTGTTTTCTTTATTTCCTCTGGCTTTGTGAGGTTTAACTTAAATTCCTCCGGACTTTCAGAGATATCATGAGTTCTAAATTGTTTGGATAGTATTATGCCTAACATACAGATATTCTTTTTTCTGTTATAGTAACTCTTTCATTTATATGGTAATAGGAAGTTATTTTAATGAAGACTGTATTCTGTTGCTGTGCTCTCATCCTCTTAAATATTTTTATTTCTTTTGTATTTTATATTTTTAAGTATTCTAACTTAATTATTTTCATTACATATTTCATTATTTTAAATACATAAATATTTTGTAACAAATACTTCATTATTTGCTACAGCAGGAAAACAGCAGGAGCACTTCTATCCAATGGATTTGAAACTAGAAGTTGGCCAATTAATTTTTCAGAGTCATTGAAGCAAGGATTATCATAAAGGTGTGAGACATGCTTCAAGTTATTTTAACTTAAATATTTGTATTTTTGTTTACATCCATGCAAGTATTTAAAGAGAACTTGTGAAAGCGATCTGAGTGCAAAATCTTTCTAGATGTTTATAATTTCTCTCCTAATATTTTACTTTTTCCCACAGCAACAGGTTTAGGAACAAATACAACTGATTTTTACCACCATTTAGTTAGCTGGTGAGGGCAGACATGCAGGTGCACTGCAGAGACCCCACTGGTCAGAAGCTTTTGGAATGCAGCTGGGCAGCAAGCATGTTCAATGGATACAATTTAAGGTGCTCTAATGTACATGTCCACTGTGGAAAACCTAGAATATATGATAAACAAGCAAAAAATCAGAAATTTTGACGTAGGGTAATTTACTCAGTTTTTAGTCTGTTTCTTTTATATATACGAAATATATACAGGATGTGGCAAACAAAAGAAGATTTATAATTGTGAGTATGTGAAACATAGAGTTAATTATTGTATTATTATTAATTATTTTATTATTTTCCATATGAACAACTGTAAACTTTTGTTCCATCCTGTGTGTGTGCGTATATATGTGTGTGTGTGTCATATATATATGTATACAAGAACTTTTAAAGAACCTTTAATGATGGTTGTCTCATAAAGGCCACTGTTTCTTAAAAATACATGCTTTCCTTGGCTCTCTGGCATTACAAGATCCTGGTTTTCCTACTAACAACCTCATCACTTTTGAGGGGGGGGGGATGCTCTTTCTCTTCCTCATCTCTAAAATATTGGTGCTCTATGGGTCTGGTCTGCCCAGGGTCACCTTCTCAATTTACTTTCTTTCTGGGTAATCTCCTCTACTTTCCACGACTTCCAGTATCATCTACAAAACTCCATCTTTAGTGGGACAAGTCCAATAGTAAATATACAGGATTACCATCAACACTCTCATAGCAATCTAGTAGCCCTCTTGAAAACATTCTCTCAGTAAACAACAGCTTACAGAGGTCACTGCACCAGTTTCTAAATGCTCAACAGCCAGGCTTTTAGTGATACTCTAGAACACTTACATGGGAGTTGGCACAAAAGAACAATGTTTCAGACATGATCTGTCTGGATTTTAGCCATAAATATAAAGATTTCCTACTTCATACAATAGCAAATGAGAACTTGAAGACAGTTCAGAATAGAACCATATGGGAATGTAAAACTAACCTCCATTCAGAAATTAGTTCACTTACTGGGCTTGTTTGATTAGTGTATTAGACCTAGTGTGGGTCCTCCTAACCACAGTATTAGTGCAGACACACCCTTTATGTATTCAATACATCTCTGTTCTTTCTTCTAAGCCTGTGCTAACATGTATACTTTGAAGTATGCTAAACACAAACCCAGCAGCTGTATAACTTAAATCATTGCGTGGCATGTTAAAAAAAACGGTCATTAAATATTTGAAAATATGCTAACAGTTTTCTTTAGATTCTGAAAATAAAAATGAAAAATTTAAAAATGTTCAGAAAATTGTGTGCCCTCAGTAGCACAACTGCCCATCCTCGGGGATTTGTGCTCACTTTGTGTAGACCTGCCTTGGCAAACTAAAGGTTAACCGAATGTGGGCCTGAGGGATTTTTACGCCCAAATTTTAGGACTTGCCTGTGGAAAGAAAAGAAAAGCAGCTTTTGGCTCAATATGAAATCATCTCAGAAGTGGATTCATTGAATGATAATGGTTCCTTTTAAGTAGAGACTGGGAGATCACTCATTTAGGGTTTTACAAAGGGGATTTTTTTTTTTTTGCATTATGTGAGTGACATGATAATTTCTCGTCTTTCCCTCATCTAAGATTTCATGAGCCTGTGAAATAACTACCTGGATCTTTAAGAAATCAAAAAGGAAGTATATGTGGAGATAGTCATAAGGGAGTGGGGATAAGTGGAAGTGGGCCAAGGGGGGATAAATGAGGACAGAAAGAGACTGCTTTGGGCAATGAGCACATGATGCAGTGTGTAGATGGTGTTCTGTTGAATCGTACACTTGAAACATCCATGGTTTTGTGACCAATGTCACCCCAATAAATTTGATTAAAGATAGCAAAAAATAAACATAAAAAATAAAAATGGGAAGATGGGAAAAAAGAAATAAATGTAACATTGATTTTGTAGTTCTACCTATGTGTTCTTTTTATGTAAAATGTTAGAAAACATCTTAAACAGTAATTAAGATGACTAATTGTCCATAATCTCAGCATTGTAAGGGTTTGTTTGTTTGTTTTTTTCCAATTTGGGGAATTCCCCTTTAATATTTATTCATGTGCATTGTTATTTTATAAAATACACTTTTAGCTCTATTTATATTTTTTTGGTGATTTTAGTCATCATGAGATAAATGTAAAGAAATAAGTGTGTTTTCCTGGATTCTGATAGTCTTTAGTCCTGAAAACCACTGGCAGATGTGGTAGGTGGGAACAGTGCATTAAAAATATCTAAGGCCACAAAGGCTTCTTTGAAAAACTGATTTTTGTGGTCTGTGGGCATTTCCTAAATTGCCTGTATTGCTTTCTTTTTCCTCTAAATTAGTTGATCATGGACTTGCCAGGTTGGTGACAGTATATTGTGAGCATGGTCACAAAGCTGCCAAAATCAACCCCCTCTTCACTGGCCAAGCCCTGCAGGAGAATGTGCCTGAAATCCAAGCTCTTGTGCAGACCCTACAGGGACCCTTTAATACCACAGGTAAAGCCTGTCGACACTAGACCTTCCATGTACTAGTTACCTGCCAACGGAGGTGGGGCTTCTTTCTCTATTCTTGAAAACCCTTATGCCCACTGGAGCTTCAAGCACTATCAGGGAGAAGGAGTCGTGAAGTTCTAGAATGGTTTTCTGATAGGGCCCATTTTCTCTGCATTCAAAACTCCATAGACAAATGGCTAATAGGTACATGAAGAAGTACTTGGGAAAGTGCATATCAAAACCACAATGAGATATTACCTCACATGTTCGCAAGGATGTGGAAGAAAGGATTCCTTGACCCTTTTTGTGGGAATGTAAGCTGGTGCAGCCACTGAGGAAAACAGCATGGAGATTCCTCAGAAAATAAAAATAAAACCATCACATCATCCAGCAATTCCACTTTTGGTTATTATCCAAAGACATTGAAATCAGGATCTTGAAGAGATATCTGCATTCCCATGTCCATTGCATCATTGGTCAATCAATATCAAAGATCTAAAATTATTGTAAGAAACCATACACAATATAAAGTAAATGTTGGTTTAACTCATGTAGGTATAGGCAAAAGACTGATAACTGATTTGGTGCTGAGCTAATGACGTACAGCAAACTTTCCCTTTCTTTGACTGAGTATCAGGGAGATTTCCTTATACCTTAAAATGTTGCTTTGCCATCAATATTAATTCAAATTAAGATAAACTATTCAATAATAGGCAGCTTTATATATATTATTAAGACTTGAACATTTTAGTTGATAGATAGCTGAGATAAAGGTAGGAGAAAAAAATTGTACCTATAAAGCAAGTGAAAAGTAGGTTTGAAATTTTAGTTGAAATGACTATACATGGAGGGTTTTTAGTGGGGAAGGGGTGGGGAAGAGTGAGGGGAAGGTACAGGAAATAAGAAGCATAGTTGGTAGGCATAGAGTGGACAGGGAGAGGTTAAGAATGGTGTAGGAAACAGAATTCAAAGAACTTACGTGTACAGTCCATGGACATAAACTAAGGGGGGTAATGCTGGAGGGTTGTGGGGTGCAGGATGGAGGGGGGATCAAGGAGGAAACATTGGAAAAACTGTAATAGCATAATCAATAAATATACTTTAAAAAATAAGTGGTACAGTATTATAAATAAATAAATAAATAACTATAAAATCAAAATTTGACACAAAACAGTATGGCTCTGTCCTTGTGAAATTTTTTTTCCTCTTCTAGTTTTACTACCTTAGGGCTTTTGATCATATTTTTAGTTTTGCTTTTAGAAACATGTAGGTGACCATTGATAGTGGCCTAAGTTATTCACAATGAAATGCTCTGAATTGAAGTAATTATTTTGGTATATTCTATAATTAGTTACATGGTTGATACTTCTTTAAGAGGATCCCTTTGATTCCATTTCATAGGATTATTGAACATGGGGAAGGATGAGGCCTCTCTTGAGGAAGTATTAGCCTATCTCGACCAAATCTACTGTGGGCAGATTTCCATCGAAACCTCCCAACTTCAGAGCCAGGAGGAGAAAGATTGGTTTGCCAAGCGGTTTGAGGAGATGAAAAAGGAGACATTTACCACAGAAGAGCGAAAACATCTGTCCAAACTAATGCTAGAATCTCAGGTATAAAAGCAGTAGCTAATATCAATGGAATAAGTCAGCTTATTTTGTACAAAGATATATAAATACTGAAGAGAGGGAATTAGGCATTAAATCTCTGACCAGACAATAGACAACAGACAATATAAAACACACCACTTTATTCCATGTAGGAAAAAATAGATCTCCAAACAATGGAGCTGTTAGTTCTCCTCAGAATCAGAGTACTTTTTATATACATATTTGTCTATTCACTCTATAAAAGATCATAAAATCCTTAAGATCTTCTATTTTTATTACCTGAAGTGATAAAAAAAAAAGAAAACTATACATGGAAGACAAACCAATGTGAATTAATGGAATTGAGTATCAGGACTATGATTAGGACTCTGGAATATCAAGATGACAAGAAATTTATTCCCAATAACTCATATAGTGGCTAGCTCGCAACCTTGATAAAATAGTACTGTAGAGCCAGGTACTAAATAAAACTCAGGTTCTGGCTGGTTGAGACAGCGGAAATCTGAGGCCTGACCTCTACTCTGAAAGAACACACATCTAAGGAGGTTCCTCTTGGGCTAAATTATTCTAACTCTCAGGTTATTTCCTCTGCATCCACTCCTGTGGTCTGGTGTTCTTGGCAAGGCTTTCCTGCTGGACTCTGGGTGACTTATGTCTTTCTCTGGGGCAGGTAGTGAAGGGGCACAGCTGCAGCCACTTAAGGTAATGCAGGGTCTTCTTAACACACATAAATGTGTCTGACTTTGAGCTAAGTACTTGGCCATCTTCCTGTAACTAATGTGTCTGATATGATGTTTCATAGGAGTTTGACCACTTTTTGGCCACCAAGTTTGCCACAGTGAAGCGATATGGAGGCGAAGGAGCTGAAAGCATGATGGGCTTTTTCCATGAGTTGCTGAAAATGTCGGCGTACAGTGGGATCACTGATGTCATCATTGGGATGCCCCATAGGGGGAGACTTAATTTACTGACAGGCCTTCTACAGTTCCCGCCAGAGGTAAGATACTGTCTATGACTACAGTATCTGTTACAGTTACTACAACTGTAACAGAATAAAACCAATGATAATAATTCCTTTTAGAAAACCCACTAAGCTGCCCTGGCTGGTGTGGCTCAGTGGATTGAGTGCTGGCCTATGAACCACTGTGGGTTCAATTCCCAGTCAGGGCACATTGGATTGTAGGCCAGGTCCCCTGTAGGGGGCATGCGAGAGGCAACCATACATTGAAGTTTCTCTCCCTCTCTTTCTCCCTCCCTTCCCCTCTCTAAAAATAAATAAACAAAATCTTGAAGAAAAAAAAAAAAGAAAAGTGACTAAGCATATAAATCATTGGTCCAGAACCTAGCTTAGTTAATTGATGGAACCCAATGCTGCTGGTTAGAACAGGTATTTGGGTTGATTTTCTGCATATCCTTATTTGGATTCTTTCTTCTTTCATGGAGGTCAAAGATTAGTTTATTTCCTCAAGGATAATGTGAATAAATTCTGCTGTTTAACACACACTTTTCTTACTTCATAAAAATTGTTCAAACAAATGCAAATATCTATGATTTTATATAATTTTACCTTTCAAGAAGTCAATTTTACCTTCCCTTTATTTGCTGAGTTTATAGTTAATAGGTTGTACTAAAACTAATGATACACATTGTTATCTGAAGAAACCACCCAAGTGAGTGGTTTTATAGGTCATTGGTATTTCTATTCACTTCCATTCAGCTTCTCTGCTCTGTAAGTCTCTCAAAAGACTTGAGGGTCAGGACTGAAGACCTGATATCAGGAGGCATCAGAGAGATTTAATATTAATAAGGTTGTAACCATTATGCATGGATAAGCCTCATTACTGTCCTTGGCCAGGGGATTAAACACAACCACAAGTGTTAAAGGGGCTGTCAGAGTCAGATGGAGTGAATAGAGCCCACGGAAGGACGTGTTGGTCTTAAGAGTATTAGAAAATCTATGTAGTAGCATGTCCAGGGGCCAAGCTTTACCACTCTTACTCAGACCTCAGTGTTTTTGATGCTAAGAGATTAATCATCAGCTGTTAAAAGACAAATGCATTAGAAAAGATAGAGTATGACAGGATAAAGTGATTGACAAAAGGAGGCATGTGCTTGGAAACATGCAGAAATTCTTACACCCAAAACTACATTTCTAAAATATCTAAAAGAAATTATTCAAAGATGCAAAATTATTGTACATGATCAAACTTGAGACAAACACATCTGTATCTACACCATGTATGTTCCTGTTTGCAGATAGGTAAATAAGCTTTTGCAAATTGGAGAAGCTTTTGGGTCATTCAAACAATTTGTCTAATTGAGGATAACATGCTGTTTCGGTAAATATTTTGGTCAGAGGCTCAACTTTGTTACTCTTTTGCCAAGAACCTTTAACAATTTAGTTAACTTCTCTTGCTTGTTCACTTTAAAAATGGGTAGTGGCATCTACCTTGTAGAAGACTGAAAATGAGGTGAGAGAACATGTGTAAAGAAGTCCTTTGAACGTTGGACTTCTGTAGTTTTTTAGATGTAACTTGAGCTAAGAGTATATGTCATGCTCTCCCTAAATTGGATTAAGTTATTTTCCTCTCTACTTTTAGTGAAATTAATTCAAAAAGTTCTTTTGAAAATATATTTTAACAGGTGTATTTAAGAAACATTATTTTGCTTATTGCGAGGCAGAGGTAACTTACTATGTCATGTAAATGTTGATACTTCATTTGCGAAGATCTCCAAATAGCTCTGTGCATTTGAGCAGCTAGAAATTTGTGCCTATCTTTAAACAATGCATGGTAATAATAATTATAAAAGCATGTGCATAGTTTTTTTGTATTGTATAATTTAAATCAGCTAGTTCTTTTCTAGTCTCTATCACAATAAAAAACATTTTTACTTTATGTGTATCCACAATAGCTGATGTTTCGCAAAATGCGAGGCTTAAGTGAATTTCCAGAAAATGTCCCAGCCACTGGAGATGTCCTGTCTCACCTGACCTCCTCGGTTGACCTGGACTTTGGTGCACACCATCCCCTGCACGTGACAATGCTGCCTAATCCATCACACCTGGAAGCTGTTAACCCTGTGGCTGTCGGGAAGACTCGGGGAAGGCAGCAGTCTAGACAGGATGGGGACTACTCTCCAGACACTTTGGCTCAGCCTGGGGACAAAGTTATTTGCTTGCAGGTACTTGTAGCTTCCAGAAGTGAGACCAGAAGTTGGGAAGACAGGGGAGAAAGAATGTCCAAGTTGGTAGGTCTGAAAGGAGGTGGCAGACAGTCGAGCTTAACCTGAGATGAACTTTTGGGAAAGAAATATTCTAGGGCTATTTTAAGAATTAATAACAAATATGAGGTCTAGAGTCAAGGCAACAAACTTAAACTGTGGTTTTTACTGTGTTTTTTCTTTCTTGAGTTATAAATTAACTAAGGAGGTATTGGCTGGCCTACCTGCTGCTGCTAGGAGGACAGATATCATTACTTCTGTGACAGCATGGCCTTCTAGGGAACCACAGGGCACCCATGTATCTACCAAAGCTGTAAGAGTGGAATTATTTATTTTTTTGCTTTTTGTTTTAAAATGAAGGTCTTTGGTATTAAAGAATACAAGTTATTGTATGGGTCTTGCTTCCCCTGTTTCCTCTCCTCAGTTTTTCATAATCTAAAAGGTGTCTTTTAGAAGTTTGGATTGTGAGTCACATTTTTTTTCTATCAGTGTTTATTTAAATATGAACCCTTAATTAATTAATCATGGATATGGGTAACTAAGTCTTCAAACACAACAGAAATATATAAATCTGTAAGGCAGTATAATATTGGCTATGTATACAAATAACCACATTATCTTATTGATGTTAATTTTTCAAGTTAGAAACTTGTGGAAAATTCTTGGGAGTAGGCAGACTGGATTTTATTATGATATGGTATTTCAAAATAGAATTCTACAAATCATTAGCTAGATATATTCTCTTTACCTTTCTCTTAACTCATGATACTCTAAAATATTGTAGTCATTTACAGTTACCCACTACATGAAGCAGATCTTAAGACTGATTTCTAGCCCTGGCTGGCGTAACTCAGTGGATTGAGTGCGGGCTGTGAACCAAAGCATCGCAGGTTCGATTCCCAGTCAGGGCACATGCCTGGGTTGCAGGCCATGGCCCCCAGCAACTGCACATTGATGTTTCTCTCTTTCTCTTTCTCCCTCCCTTCCCTCTCTAAAAATAAATAAATAAAATCTTAAAAAAAAACAAAACAAAACTTCGAGAAGAAAACACAGGAGAAAATTTTAAAAAAAAAGACTGATTTCTAAAGAGGTGAAAATGGCATTTCTCTAAAGTGAGGAGAAACTGACTACCTACTTTTGTTGACTGTGTCCCCAAAATATTTTGCCCTGCTCTATGTGTGTCTTCCCTTGCTCAAGTACATGATTGTAATTTCTTGTGGGAACTCTAAATTTGGAGCCTATGAAATCATGGTGAGTGAGGTTCCTGATGCTACTTTTTCTGCATGTCTTCTGTTTATCTTAGTCCTGGACTTGGTGAAAGTGGATTCTCATGTTTCTACCCCCTCCTCACCCCAGTCAGGGTTGGCCGAGTGGCTTCCTCCTCACCCAACATTTGTTTGTGCTCATGGACCTTCAATCCTATGAAGCTTCATGGAACATAGTGGAGTGGTTTCTTTCTTGATTTAAAAAGGAAAATAAAATTAGCAAATGACACAGGAATGCTTTAGTGCCAAGAATCCAAAGCCCAGAATAAAAGGATGCAAGTTATGAACATAAGTTATGTTCTTATCAATGCCTCTACTGTGACATTTTTGTAAAGGAGCAGAAAAGGCACACATCTGTCTTTTTTGCTATATTGACCTCTTTTTTCATACTGTATTTTGCTGTGTATAATGTGCACTTTTTTGCCCAAATTTTTGAGGGGAAAATAAGGATGTGCATTGTATATAGATGTAATGATTCCATACCATGGGCATAATAATCCTGTGTATAATATACACAAAACATGGGTGCACATAATACACAGGAGTGCATTATATATAGCAAAGTACGGTAACTCCTTACCACACAAGAAATCCCATCAGCAAGGGGGCCTAAGGGTGAGGAACCCTTTCCTCCCATGTGGGCCATTGTGTGGCTGCTAGTTGGACTTACAATGTAGCACAATGTAGAAAAGACAAGGACTCTGGGACCAAAAAGACCTGAGTTCAAATTCTGCCTTTGCTGCCTTGTAGCTCAGCATGTTTGGTTCTATTACTTGTGTCCTCTGAATCTCATAGGTAAAATGAGAGTATATTATATTCCTCATTGTATTCTGAGGATTAAGTGAGAACATGTACTTAATAAATTCCTTAATCCAGGAGAGAGGCTTGAAGAGGTGGGGAAATAAGTAGGAAAAAATAGCAGTGTCACAATCACAGAAGGTCTAGCGTCTAGTGCAAGCCATGTGAAATGTATACTCTTTCTGAACCTTGGTTTTCTCGTCTGCAAAAGGGATAGTTGTGACTTCCTTACCTGCCCCCCCCCCCACCACAACCTGGTTGTTGAGTGGATTAATAGACTTATGTATAGCACCGTGGATATAATGTGAGGGCATGTTATTACTAGGTATAAATATTCCAAAATGTCAGTTATCCCTGTAGACCCTAGCAGTGGGAAGGTGTGGACTGGAAAGTTCCTTGGGCAAAGGAGTGCTTTCTCTCCTACTGCAAATATTCTACTTATATAAAAATAACTCTCTACAGGACATTAACAGTGTCATTAACAATGAACTTCTAAGTATGTTTTCTTAATTCATATTTAGCTATTTCAATTGTTATCATTAGAGCCACAAAGATTGCCTTAAGTTAGGGCATATCACATCATTTTATTCTTTAGTTCAGCATATTGGTTGTTTATGTTAATTGTCTTTTTAACACAAAGGCTTATATTCTTTTCTGAGATTTTCTAAGACCTACAATTTCCTCATTATTTGCTTTTAGCTTTTCTTAAAAAGAAATTCCCTCTTCTCTGCCACTTTTCATCCACCAGGTTTTGTGATGCTGTAATCTAGCAGACTTCAAATGTTCTGGAAGAGTAATGCATTTTAGATATCCTCTCATAATAACATTTTGTTTTTTCCTCAAAGCCTCCTGTTTCTTATGTGTGGTATGATCCCCACCCCACCCCCCACCAACACACACCTCCTCTCTTGGCTGTCACATCACTCTCCTTTACGTTACATATAGTCTAATGTAAGGGTGTTAGACTTACACATAACCACAGTCTCTTTTGGGGGTGGGGGGGTGATTAGGCAAGAGGCAGGGGTCCTTGTATCTCACTGCTGTTTCCATGGAAGTTTTACTAGGGCTGATTTTCTTTCTGCACCTCCGATAGCCCTTCCTCCTGTGGTGCTGCTGTGTGTATGATAGCCCTTCCTCCTGGGGTGCTGCTGTGTGTACGAGACTGTTAATGAGCACACCAGGAGAGATGCTGGCAGGCGATGATGGGGGGTGGAAGGAGTAGGCCAACTGGTAGTGGCTGCAAGAGGAAAGAACTGATTTAGCATCTTTGAAAGCTGCTTTAGATTAGCATAACCATTCTAGAAAATCCTACAACTAGCAGAGTTTTAGGAGGGCAGGGGAATAGTGAGAGGGTAGTTATTTTTATTCCTGTTATTATTTGAAAACTATTTATTCCAGTGTGAAAACCTAAATTTCTCCATCATTTATGTTCCTTTTCTTTTTTCTCCCCCATAATTTAGGTTCACGGTGATGCTTCTTTCTGTGGTCAAGGGATTGTTCCTGAAACATTTACGCTGTCCAATATCCCACACTTCAGAATTGGTGGAAGTGTCCATCTGATTGTCAATAACCAACTGGGGTATACCACTCCGGCAGAAAGAGGAAGGTCTTCCTTATACTGTAGTGATATTGGTATGTTATACAGGGTTGTTGATGTTACTGGGTCAGACAAGGAATTTCTAGAGAAACTTCTAGTTCACTTAGAGCAGTGAGCCTCACTGGTGCCATTAAAATGGCTCACTGTGAGCCATTTTAAATTTTGGATCACCTACAGTCAGTAGTCACCTTCAGTGTTCTTAGATTAATATTCCTTTTAAACTCCGAGTGTGATCTTTATATCCAAAGATATAAGACTGGAGTGGAACTTACAGGGTGCAATCTCAAATTGCTTAAGTATCCAGTTGAATGATCTGGTGGAAACCAGAGATCACCACAACTAGTTAACACTAAAGTAATTGTCTGTAGGATGTTCAAACTTGGAGAACTCAAATCTTAGTCAGAAAGGAGATGTTCAGTTTGATAAGGAATTAATATCTAAAATATAAAAAACTAACACAGCTTAATAACAAAAATAATCTAATTAAAATGGATGGAGGAACTGAATAGACATTTGTCTAAAGAAGACATACCAATGGCCAACAGGCACATGAAAAGGTGCTCATCACTCCGGCCAAGATGGAGGCATAGGTAGACACATTGTGCCTCCTCACACAACCAAGATGGGGACAACAACAATTTAGAAACAGAATAACAACCAGAACTGACAGAAAATTGAACTGTATGGAAGTCGGACAACCGAGGAGTTAAAATAGAAAAGGTGCTCCTCATCGTTAATCCTCAGGGTAATGCAAATCAGAGCCACAATGAGATATCACCTCACGCAACTTGGAATGGCTATCATCAAAAAGTCGAGAGACAACAGGTGCTGGAGACGATGTGATAAAAGGGACTCTTAGAGACTGTTGGTGGAAATGTAAGCTGGTCCAATCACTATGGAAAACAACATGAAAATTCCTCAAAAAATTAAAAATAGATCTACCATAGTATCCAGCAATTCACTTCTGGATATATATGCAAAGGAAATGAAAACATAATTTTGACAAGATAACTGTACTCTCGTGTTTATGGCAGCATATTCACAATGGCCAAGATATGGAAGCAACCCAAATGCCCATCATTGGGTGAATGGATTTTAAAAATATTGTATATGTACACAAGGAATATTATTCAGTCATGATAAAGAAAGATATCCTGCTGTCTACTTATGACAATATGGATGGACCTTGAGCACATTATGCTAAGCAAGATAGGTCAGACAGAAGAAGACAATTATTGTATGATATCACATATGTGTAGAATCCTTAAAAAAAGTCAAAGCTGTAAAAAAAAAAAACAACTGAGAGTAAAATGGTGGTTACCAGGGCATTAGGAGTAGGGGGAATAAGATTGATGGTGCTTAAGATAAAAACTTGTAATGAATAGTAAATAAACCATAGACGTCTAATGTACAGTATAATGAATATAGTTAATAATACTGCACTATAATGGTATATATAATATGATAAATATTGCTTCAATGGCAATCATATTACAATACAGAAATTATCAAAGGAATATGCTGTATATCTCGAATTTACAAATTTTAACATGTCAAATTTATTAAATTCGGCCAGGTAGTCTGGTGAGCTACCAGATGTGAAGAAGCAAGGTTTACTTGTTTTAGACATTGGCAGTATTAAATGCTGGGCTTTTATTACCCACTCCCTGTTTCACAAAGTTATGAGAACTGTTAGACAGCAGAAACTATACTGTTTTAGACCCAGGCGTGGCCTGGGTACCTTTTAGGGCTATGTGAATTTTGTATGATTAGAGATACTGAAAACTCACCTTGATCTCCTTGGAGAAAATCCATTTGTTTTCTAGAATATGTCCTCTCATGACCCTTTTATTTTAGGAGGAAAGATAATAGTAATAATGACAATAACAAAATAAAAGTTAGTTATTATGTACCAGGTACTGTTAAGCACTTTATATGCATTAACTCATTTAATATTTACAGCAATGCTAAGAGGTAGGAGCTATTATCCTAGCATAGATAGGGAGACTGAGATTCATAATTTTATGAAGGTCACACAGTAAGTCACAGAACTGTGACTTGAACTCATTCTTCTTAGCTGGACTCCAAGATTTTTTAAAAATATATAATTTAAAAAATATTTTATTTATTGATTTGAGAGAGAAAGAAATATCAACCTGATGCTTTATCCACCTATTCATTCATTGGTTGATTCTTTTTTAAAATTATATTTTATTGCCCTGCTTGGTGTGGCTCAGTGGTTGAGCACCTGCCTCCAAATCAAAGTCTTGCCAGTTTGATTCCCAGTCAGGGCACATGCCTGGGTTGCAGGGCCCGGTCCCCAGTAGGGGGCATGTGAGAGGCAACTACACATTGATGTTTCTCTCCTTCTCTTTCTCCCTCCCTTCCCCTGTCTAAAAAATAAATAAATATTTTTAAAAAGCAAATTATATTTTATTGATTATGCCATTGCAGTTGTCCCAATTTTTCCCTTTTTGTCCCTCTTCACCCAGGATCCCCACTCCCTCAGGCAGTCCCCACACCATTGTTCATGTCCACATGTCATGCATAGATTCTTGGGCTACTCCATTTCCTATACTGTATTTTACATCTCCAAGACTATTCTGTAGCTACCTATTGGTACTTCTTAATCCTGTCTGTATTGATGATTATGTCTTTATTGTTTGCTTAGTTTGTTTTTTAGGTTCAATTTTTGATAGATAGATAGATATTTATTGCCATTTTACAGTTTTGAGCTTCAACATGGATACAATAATGGTTTGCTGATGAAAAACTCCTTTAGTTTTTTCTTGTCTGGGAAGTTCTTTATCTGCCCTTAGATTCTAAATGATGATAGCTGTGCTGGGTAGAGCAATCTTGGCTGTAGGTCCCTGCTTTTTATGATTTTGAATATTTCTTGCAAATCTTCCAGCTGGCAAAGTTTCTTTTGAGATTAGCTGACAGTCTTATGGGAACTCCCATATGGGTAACTGACTGCTTTTCACTTGCTGCTTTTAAGATTCTCTCTTTATCTTTAACCATTGGCATTTTAATTATGATGTGTCTTGGAGTGGGCCTCTTTGCATCCATCTTGTTTGGGATTCTCTGTGATTCCCAGACTTGCATGCCTATGTCCCTCACCAAATTAAGGAAGTTTTCTTTCACTATTTTTTAAAAATAGATTTCCAGTTTTTTACTCTTTCTCATCTCCTTCTGGCATCCCTATGATATGAATGTTGGACCTCTTAAAGATGTCCCAAAGCTATTTATACTATCTTCATTCTTTTGGATTCTTTTTTCCTCTTCTTGTTCTCATTGCTTGTTTTTTCCTCCTTATGTTCCAAATCATTGATTTCATTCTCAGCTTCATCCACCCTACTGCTGTTTCCCCATAAATTGTTCTTTTTTCAATTACTGTGCCCTTTGTTTCTGACTGGATCTTTTTTCACTGCTGAGGTCCTTGGGAGGGATTTACCCAGGCCAATCAGCTGCAAGGACTGGTTGTGACCACTGGCCACCAACCTCTGCCCTTTGTGGTCTATAGCTGTCCATTGGTTGCACGGTCTCTGGGGTTTCTAGGGCAGTGTAGGCCAAGGTCAGCCCCCACCTGTGTTTTGCCCAGGGCTGCCCTGTATGAGCTATAAAGCAACCTGAGATGCTGCTACTTGTGCTGGGCTTAGAGATTCCCAAGTGAACCCAGTCTGTGAAATTAGGCTAGCTGCTGCTAGTGCCGGGCTGGAGGCCCCTTAGCAAAAGGTAGGGGGCTGTGAGCTTGCTGAGGCTGGGTGTTGCTTGTTTGAGAGGATTTAGGAAGCTGTGAAGCATGAGTGGAGATCAGCCATTTATATGAAAAAGCAGTTTTGGTGGGCCTGTAAGTTGAGCGGAGTGGAATCTCTGGGGATCTCTAGGGTGGAGCAACAGTGTTAGCCAGCTGGATGGAATCTTAGATATTGCACTAGCCTGCCTGTGGCTCTGTTGAGGGGAGGGTTCAGAAAAGGGACAGTGGCCTCTGCCCACATTTCTGTCTGGTATAAAGCTGTTCCCCAGCTCTTGCCTTGATGCCAGACACTTCAGTTCCTCCCTGTATGCCACTGGTGCCTTCCAAGCTGCTACCTGGGTGCTGGAGCTCAGAGGGAGTGAGTCTGAGACCATGTTTGGGTTCTTTAAGAGGAACTGCTTGGACTCTGTAAGTTTCTTCCATCGACTCAATCCCTGCTGGCTTTTGTAGCCAAATATGAGGATTTATCTTCCTGGCGTTGGAACCCTGGGCTGGGGGGCCGTGTGTGGGGCTGGGACCCCTGCTCCTGAGATATCCCTCCAGAATTTTTTTTTTTAATTCACATGTGGAGGTGAGACCAGCCTGTTCACATATCTGCCATAATTCCATAGTTGTCAGATTTCCTTTCAGCTTGGTTTCTGATGGTTCTGACTGATGGTTGTTCTATATTTTAGCTGTAATTTTTAAAAAAGATTTTATTTAGCCCTGGCTGGTGTAGCTCAGTGGATTGAGTGCGGGCTGGGAACCAAAGTGTCCCAGGTTCGATTCCCAGCCAGGGTACATGCCTGGGTTGCAGGCCATAAACCCCAGCAACCGCACATTGATGTTTCTGTCTCTCTCTCTCTCTGTCTCTCTCTCTCTCTCTCTCTCCCTTCCCTTTCTAAAAATAAATAAATAAAATCTTAAAAAAAAAGATTTTATTTATTTTTGGAGAGAGTGGAAGGGAAGGAGAAAGAAAGGAAGAGAAACATTGGTGTGTGAGTGAAACCTCGATCTGTTGCCTCTCGCACACCCCCACCTGGGGACTTGTCCTGCAACCCAGGGATATGCCCTGACAGGGAATCAAACTGGTGGCCTTTCAGTTAGCAGGCTGGCACTCAATCCACTGAGCCACACCAGCCAGGGCTATTTTAGTTGTAATTTGATGTGGTTGTGCAAGGAGGCAAACTATGTTTACATATGCTGCCATCCTGACCAGAAGAGTATGTAGTTTTTTCCATTGGTTGATTCTTGCATGGGCCCTGACTGGGGATTGAACCTGTAGCCTTGATGTTTTGGGACAACTTTCCAACCAACTGAGCTACACCACCAAGACCAATGTTTGGGTTCTTAATGACCAACCCAAACTATCTCTGAGGTTGTAGGTTGCCTCTCTACTCACTTGGCACCGAGCTAATGTCATCTGGGTGAACTGGCCCACTTCATCTTGGTCTTCTCTGCCTCAGGGAAACTTGTGGGCTGTGCCATTATCCACGTCAATGGAGATAGCCCAGAGGAAGTGGTCTGTGCCACACGACTGGCTTTTGAATACCAGCGCCAATTCCGGAAGGATGTGATTGTTGATTTATTATGCTACAGGCAGTGGGGCCATAATGAGCTGGATGAGCCCTTCTTCACCAATCCTGTCATGTACAAAATTATCAGGTACAATTATACACCTTTGTTTAGTATGCCTTCTTCCCCGTAGTGCTCACATTATGCTTTTTATTGACACTCAGTTAGAATGGCTAACTTTCCTGGTTTGTCTGGGACACAAAACTTTCAGTGCTAAAACTGGGACAGTCCTGGGCAGACTGGGATGGTCACCCTATGGGTGTCAGGAAAGCTCCCTATATTCTTAAACTCTACATGTTTCCTCAGTGAATAGACAAAGGGGGCAACTTAACAACCTCACTTAGCAGATGGGAAGATGGAATAGGAGAACTAAGGCAGTCTTGCCTGAAGCTACTGAATATGGCATTGACAGGTCAGGAACAGAACCTCCATGATCCACTTCTGCAAACTATAGACGGGGACCTACTCTGTGCCTTGGCAAGAGGTTACACGATGGGTTTTAATGACGGTCAGAGCTGCGCTGTCCAATTTAGAAGCCACTAGCCATAAGAGGCTGCTGAACTCTTGAAACATGTGGTAATCCTGATGGAATTGTGCTGTGAGTGGAACCTACACGCCAGATTTCAAAGACTTTATATGAAAAATGTTAGCTATATTGGTACTAATTTTGTATTGATTAGATGTTAAAGTGATAATATTTTGGATATATTGAGTTAAATAAATGTGATTAAAATTAATTCCATGGGTTTCTTTTTACCTTTTCTAATGTGACCAGTAGGAAATTTTAAATTCCACATTGGCCTGCATTCTTTTCCTGTTGGACAGTGTTGAGTGGGAGGGTTAACGTAACAGACAGATACGTCTCTTTGGAATTTCCTTTTTAGATACTAGAAAGTAAAATAGGTCCTGCTTCTTTATTTCTCATAGACATAAATTAAAGCAGAGGAATAACCTTGGTGACATTTTACAAATTATGTTGGTCATAGGTAGCAGAATGCTCTTGGAAGAAAAAGTCTGGGTTATTTCTTTAGCTCTGAGCTTGGCAGCTGAATTACTTGGTGTGCCCGAGCACCCCATTTAAAATAATCTATCCTGACTACCTCTCACTTTGGTCAGGATTGAGTATGATAATATCAATATACCTGAATAGACCTTACAGTTTATGCAACTGTAGAGTGACATTATTATTACTGTTGTTATAAAACCCAGGAGCTGAATAGGTACAGGATTCTTAAAGACACCTGAAACAGATATTGGCAATTTTGGGCTTAATACTTTTTAAAACAAAGCAGCGCTGAATGGGTATTTATATAGGTCAGTCCTGTAAATAACTGAATTTACCAAGTCATACAAAAACTACCAATTATTTCTACCTGAACATAGACAAAATTCATAAAGATAAATTTGTTTTCTCTTGTTTGCCTGGATGAAGTTGTTACAGCTATCTTTCTGGAAAAAAAATTTATTGGAGTGCAAGTCAAATGACATGAAATGGACCATTTAAAATTCAGTGGCATTTAGTACATTCATAATGTCACACAACCACCCCTTCTACCAGAAGTTCCGAAGCATTTCCTGCATGTCTTTTTACAGCGATGACACTCCACCATACCTTTGATAATGACTATATCTGTCTTTCTTTGATTTTTACAAATCACATTGATATTTTCCCCCTCTTTCTTTGACAGAGCCCGAAAGAGCATTCCAGACACATATGCAGAGCACCTTATTGCCAATGGACTGATGACCCAGGAGGAGGTCTCAGAAATCAAGTCCTCTTACTATGCAAAGTTAAATGACCATTTAACAAACCTGGCCCACTATAGCCCCCCTGCTACTCACCTGCAGGCCCACTGGCAGGGCCTGGCCCAGCCAGAAGCCCGTATTACCACCTGGAACACAGGTGTGCCCCTAGACCTCCTACGGTTTATTGGTGGCAAGTCTGTGGAGGTGCCGGAGGAACTCCAGATGCACAGTCACCTTCTGAAGATGTATGCTCAGGTAGGAAGCTCTGAAATCTGTTATTTTTTGTTGTGCAGCAAAGGAATTGATGTTGGTCTGGTCATTTCATTGGCTAATTTATTTGACAAATATTTGTATGTTATGGTGTTCTAGGAAACAGGTCTAGTGGTGTTTTGGTACTGATAGTCAATTAACTCAGATTTTGCCTACTCCTCCCCTATCCTTCCCTCTCTTCCTCCCTTCCCTCTCTTTCTCCCTCCCTCCCTCCCTTCCTTCCTTCTGTTTAATACGTTCAATGTACATGTACTATATGCACATTATTAAATGTATAGCAATATCAGAATCCCTGTTTGGATTTTTCTGACCAGAAAACACTCTCATTCTTTTGGGTGGCTTAAATAAAATAAATGAAATCAACACACCTCTGGAGTCAACTATTTACACCCTTAATCATGTTGAGGTTTTACATACTGTCTCATGTTGAATATAGATGTGAAAACCCCCGTCCTGACCCGTGGTTTGCCTAGGACTCAGGGATTTCCTGGGATGTAGGACTTTCACTGCTAAAAACAGGAGAGCAAGGAGTTAAAGCCTCCATCTTTCTTAAACTTGGATAAGAAAACTTTACCCTCTGAACTATTTCTAAAACACTAATTTTTGGATTTTAATTATAGGTATAGAGGCTATTAAAACAAACTATGTTCTCCCCATCCAGGAGAAGAAATAGAATATTATAAACACAGTTCCTCATGAACACTTCCCTGCAGCCAGCTCTCAGTTACCCACAGGATTAACAACTAACCTGAGCACCTGTGTGTTTTGCCTGTTTTAAAATGTCATATAAGAAGAAAAAAAGATAAAACAAAGTGTTATATGACTGCTATCAGACTTTCGTGTATTCTCTTACACTTTCTGTTTTAACATTAGTTTTTTTTGATACTTCTGTTGCATTGCCTTTTTTGAACTATATGAAAAAGGATATAGACTCTTAAAAGTTTCTTTTTTCCTTCCCTTCAATTGTACAGTCTAGACTGGAGAAGGTGATGGATGGAACCAAGTTAGACTGGGCCACGGCAGAGGCTCTTGCCTTGGGCTCATTACTTGCTCAAGGTAAGAAGTTTCTATTTAGCTGCACAGCAGGAAGAGGATGCTTTAATATGACATTTGTTACCTATAACCTCTGCAGAGTTTAAAGTGACAACTACTTCCTATTGTGTTTATTGACTAGAGAGATTCTAAAACATATTATCTTTTCTTATTTAATCATAGTGTAAGTCATATTATCTTTTCTTATTTAATCATAGTGTAAGTCATGTTGGCAACCTTCATTAGAGACTAGAGCGATTATACTTGGAAAAAAAGGGCTCAGGCTTGGATGTATTAGAAAAACATTTCCTCTAAAAATTGTAAGGCAGCCCCGGCTGGTGTAGCTCAGTGGATTGAGCGTGGGCCTGCAAACAAAGGGTTGCTGGTTTGGCCCTGGTTTGGTTTAGGGCCAGGTTCCCCAGTGGGGGGCACGCTAGAGGCAGCCACACATTGATGTTTTTCTTTCTCTCTTTCTCCTTTACCTCTCTCTAAAAGTAAACATAAAAAATATATTTATATATAAACTGTAAAGCAAATGATGACTCTCCATTCCTATACAATCTTATGTTCACTGTGGATATTGAATATAGGACTCATATATGTTGTAAGGATAACCTATTATGTTAAGGAAAACTCTCAGGAAGAGTTGATGTACAACAATTTAGGGTCACCATGTCTTATTATTACTGTTATTCATGGGAATCTGGATTTCCCCCCCTCTTGCTTGCTTAAGGTTTTAATGTTCGTCTGAGTGGCCAGGATGTTGGCCGTGGAACATTTAGTCAAAGGCATGCAATGGTTGTTTGCCAGAAGACTGCCGACACCTACATCCCTCTGAACCATATGGACCCTAATCAGAAGGGGTTTCTAGAGGTAGGATGTTCTCTTATCTATTGTAAACTCGAGATGCTGATGATTATAGTTACAGGATTCTTTTTTTTAAAATATATTTTATTGATTATGCTATTACAGTTGTCCCATTTCCCCCCTTCTCTCCCCTCCCCCCGTACCCCCCTCCCACCCACTTTTCCCCCCTTTAGTTCATGTCCATGTGTCATACTTGTGAGTTCTTTAGTTTCTACATTTCCCGTACTATTCTTGCCCTCCCCCTATCTATTTTCAACCTACATTCTATGCTACTTATTCTCTATACCTTTTCCCCCCTCTCTCCTCCTCCCACCCCCCTGCTGCTAACCCTCCATGTGCCCTCCATTTCTGTGGTTCTGTTCCTGTTCTAATTGTTTACTTAGTTTCTATTGGTTTTGCTTTAGGTGTGGTTGTTAATATTTGTGAGTTTGCTGTCCTTTTACTATACATGTCTTTTCTTTATCTTCTTTTCTTAGATAAGTCCCTTTAGCATTTCATAAAATAAGGGCTTGGTGATGATGAACTCCTTGAACTTGACCTTATCTGAGAAGCACTTTATCTGCCCTTCCATTCTACATGAGAGCTTTGCTGGATAGAGCAATCTGGGATGTAGGTCCTTGTCTTTCATGACTTGGAATATTTCTTTCCAGCCCCTTCTTGCCTGTAAGGTCTCTTTGGAGAAATCAGCTGACAGTCTGATGGGAACTCCTTTGTAGGTGACTGTCCCCTTATCTCTTGCTGCTTCTAGGATTCTCTCCTTTGTTTTTACCTTGGCTAATGTAATTATGATGTGCCTTGGTGTGTTTCTTCTTGGGTCCAACTTCTTTGGGGCTCTCTGAGCTTCTTGGATTTCTTGGAAGACTGTTCCCTTTGCCAGATTGGGGAAGTTCTCCTTTATTATTTGTTCAAATACGTGCTCAATCTGTTGCTTTTCCCTTTCCGATTCTGGTACTCCTATAATTCGGATATTGGAACGTTTAAAGGTGTCTTGGATGCTCTTAATCTTTTCCTCAATTTTTTGAATTCTTATTTCATCTTGCTTTCCTGCTTGGTTGATTCTATCTTCCTTCTGGTCCACTGTATTGTTTTGAGACTCATATTCCTTCCTTTCACTATTGGCTCTCCTCCTCATATCTTCCTGCATCTCTTTTATGGTAACCTGCATCCTTTCATCTAGATTTCGTCCAAAATCTACCAGTTCCGTGAGCTTTCTGATCACCAGTGTTTTGAACTACGCATCTGATAGATTGGCTAATTCTTGGTCGCTCAAAAGGATGAGTCCTGGGGGACTGATCTGCTCTGTTGAAAACATATTTTTTTCTCCTGTCTCTCCTTTTTTTTTTTCCTGGTCTGGTCGCTCTTGTTACAGTGGGGGGCGGAGCCTTAGGTGCTCACCAGTGGCTAGATTGTGATGTTGTACGTGGGGGCAGGGTGGGAGCAGGAGCGGGGATGGGAGAAAACAATGGTGATAGTTCCGTTCTCCTGGACTCAGACCCTTGTCTGGGCTTCCAGGCTGTGAGTTCTGCCCTGGTCCACAATCGCTACCCCTCTGAGTCTGCCAGCTGCAGCTTGCGTACTCAGGGATCACTGCTGCCTTCTTGCGCCCCCGGATGGCTTTTGCACTGAGTTCGCGCCAAGCTTTCCCCGACCTCCGCGCGCGCGCTGCCGACCCAAGCCAGCCCCACTCCCGCCGGGCTCGTCTTCTCCTACCAGTCCGGATGAACGCGTCTACTTCAGCTTCTTGGCTGCCCGACTTCCATTCAGATAAATCCTCTGCCGGATCTGGGTGTTATTCTGATAGTAAATTATTGTTGTAAATTATTGTTTTTCTAATCTTGGTTGTACGAGGAGGTACGGTACGTCCACCTATTCCTCCATCTTGCCGGAAGTCGATTATAGTTACAGGATTCTTAAAGCAACTAGAGGTTCAATGCTTTTGAAGTAAAGGGATGCTGAGTGGATAGATGGTATAGGCCTATACATTTGGAATGGAAGTAACATATTAGCAAGTAGACTGGAGTTATTTTACTCTGGCTACTTCTCTGCAATCATATCAATGTCAAATGAATGTTAATTTTCTAAGTCAAAAATTGATATTACAGACTTCGTATTGCTGGATTCATTAAAGTAAACCAAAGATGTGAATAATTAGCCAATATTCCTTTCCTATTTTTTTTTTAGAAAAGCTATTTCATCAGGTTACTTCATTCCCTAAGGTTTAGTAGGCTTGACTAATATTTCTATTATCACATACTTCCGTGGCCAGTCAATGAACTGTACTCATTAGAGTCAAGGGCAGGGGTTGGGTCTTCTCATTACCTGTCTCTCCAACAACCAGCATACACCTGGCATGTGATGTTTATTAAAATAAATTAAAACCTTTTAAGGTTCAGTTAGGGGCATGTCCTCTGTTTTCCTACTCTAGCCATTTGTTTGAGAGTATAATCTTGAGTCATTGATATCAATATTTATTTTAAAAATTTACTTGTCAAAAGGAAAATTCCAGGAAGATTACTTAATGGATGTACTGCTCAGCTTTTCTTCAGGTTAGCCTAAAATCTACCCCTGTGTCAATCAGACTGATAATCTAGATGAGGGGTGTCAAACTCATTTTCACAGGGGGCCACATTAGCCTCCTGGTTGCTTTCAAAGGGTTGATGTAATTTCAACTCCTTAATGGTTAAGGAGCAGTTATATTTATACAGCCTTAAAATTATTTCGGCCCTTTGAAGGCAACTGTGAGGCTGATGTGGCCCCTGTGAAAATGAGTTTGATACCCCTGATCTAGATACTGAAATGTTTAATATCCCCCAGCCCCCCGCCACCAATGACTTTTTTGGAATTGTGATTTCATATATAGTATTGATTAGCCTTAAATATTAGTGTTTGAAAAGCCTCAAGTAAACACCCTGCCACTTTTATGAGGAAGCTGTCAAAGATTTCATTTATTACCTAATACCATGTACTTCATATGAAGACCCTAGGAGAAGCACTTGCTTGGTCTCTGTTGTCTTTGTTGTGTGTAACCACGAATCTCGCAGCTAACCAGCATTCTCTTATTGATAATGACTTCCATAATATCAGAAAATAAAACAGTGAATCTTTGTAGTTTTCAAAAAATATGTAATGGCTTCCATGAAGGGGTAGAGGCTACAGTGGACTTGGTAAAAGTGAGTAGGTTGCCAGGTTATGTCTTTTCCCCAACTCTGTTTCTCAATCTTAATTTCTATTTTTTCCTACACTAACTTTGCACTGCCATGTTATGTATTATGTATAACTACTGGCCATCGTAAATACTTTTAGGAATAAATAAAAGCATTACAGATTCAAAAAAATGAGGTATACCCATGTATAAAGTACAGTAGATGCATAGGAGAAGGAACAGATTATCCTACTTGAGGAAATCAGGAAAAGTTTGGCAAGGAAGCCAAATTTCACCAACACTTGAAGGATAGTAGGAGTTGCCTGTTCTAACACATGTAGGGAGAGCATTCAATGTGGACACAATAGCACACCAAAAAAACTGAGAAGTGAGAGGACCCGATATGCCCAGGGAACTACAAATAGCTTCATATGCCTGGAAATTGAATGCTGAAGTGGATACAGGAGTAAAAACAAGGAGACAAGCCAGATTGGACTACCCACATAGAGGGAGACTTCAGGTATTATGTAAAAGAGAACCGTGGTGGAATTCTGAATAGATTACCTGATTTTCATATTGTCAATGGAAAGATCACTCCTGATAACACTTTGGAAGCCTAGGTTGAAAAAGAATGAGAATTTAGGACAATTTCTAAGGAGGCTTCTCAATCACCTAGGCAGGAAATCACAGGGACTGGAATTAGGGCAATAACAGTGCAGGTGGAAGATGGGGTCAAATTTGAGAACTATTCAGAAAATCATAGCTGAAGGACTTACTGGTAGATGTAGGGAATAAATAAGAAAGACTAGTCTCAGTTTTATTCTAGCTTCATGACTCAGACAGCTGGTATATGATAACAGCCTTTACCCAACCAGGGAGTGAAGAAGAGGGAACAGGTTTGGTGAGGAAAGAGAATGGATTCTGTTTTGGACATTTTATTTAGAGGGGCTGAATGGCACAGAGGTTTCTATCAAGCAATTAAATAAGTATATCTGGAGCTAAGGAAAGAATCTGGTCTTGTGATCTAGATTTGGAAGTAATCAGGGTATATGAGTGTTTAAACCACAGGGGTGGGAGAATCTCCTTGAGAGAAAGCAGAGTGAGAAAAGCTGAAGGATAGAGTCTTGGGGACAACAACAGCTAAGTGACTGTCATAGGAAAAGTATTTCCATGAAGAGCATCCAGGAAGGCATGAAGAGTTACCGTGTCATTGAACTCAAGTAAGGAGGAGTCATACAAGAGGAAGAATAACATGGTCATTGGCTTTGGCAACTAGAGGGCAAAGGGTTGACCTCATGTAGAGCTATTTTTTTCTGTGTCTATTTGGCTATCCCAATTCTATGTAGAGCTATTTTAGTGGAGTGGGGAAAGCAGAAGCTAGAGTGTACCTGTTGGATGGTAAACAAGAGTTAAGGAGGAGGAGGCAAGGGAATTAGATAATTCTTTCTAGAAGCTTGACTGTGAAGGGAAGTAATGGCTGGAGAGCACTGATCGAGAATATTTCTTGTTTTGGTTTTAAGCTTTTGATGGTCTATCTGCTGAGAGGAGGAAGCCAGTGAGGAAAGGTTCAGAAGAGAGGGGTTAGGTGATGAAGCTGGGAGAAAAAGCCAAAGACCAAAGGATTTAGAATATGAATGGGCATGTCAGCCTTGGATAGGAAGAAAGATGAGGAACGAGGTAAGGACAGTGGAAATACAAGAAAAGTGGCTACTACAAACTCCATTTACAACATATATATGAATCTGAGAAATTCAGCAGTCTTTCTGAAAATTAATGTATTATATAAGTTATAACTGAAATCAAAATAGAAATCAGAAGTGATAAATTATGCATAATCCCACCATGATAATAAATCATCTCTTTGCATTTTCCTGTTATCATTGAGTGTTTATCCATATAAATCACAAAATTTTATAGTTGTAATCATCGTAGAGATGTAATTTTTTGTTTTTTTTTAAATAAAAGCTTTATTGAGATACAGAATTAAGCCTTTCAGACTTGACTATATGTTGTTACACCATAAAGGTCCTGGAGGAAAACATAAGCAGTAAAATTTCAGACATCCTACATAGCAATATTTTTGCTGATATTATCTCTTAGGGCAAAGGAAATAAAGGAAAAATTTTTTAAAAATGGGACTACATCAAACTAAAAAGCTTCTGCATGGCTAAAGAAAACATCAGCAAAATGAAAAGGGAACCAACTATCTGAGAGAACATATTTTCCAATGATACATCAGACAAGGGTTTGCTCTCCAAAATATGTCAAGAACTCATATGACTCAACACCAGGAAGACAAACGACCCAATTAAAAAATGGTCAGAGGACTTGAACAGACACTTCTCCAAGGAGGATATACAAAGGGCCCATAGACATATGTAAAGATGATCAACATCACTAGCCATCAGAGAGATGCAAATTAAAACCACAATGAGATATCACCTTACACCGATCAGAATGGCCATCATCAATAAATCAACAAACAACAAGTGCTGGAGAGGCTGTGGAGAAAAGGGATCCCCAGTGCACTGTTGGTGGGAATGCACACTGGTGCAGCCACTGTGGGAAAAAGGATGGAATTTCCTCAAAAAACTAAAAATGGAACTGCTTTATGACCCAGTGATTCCACTGCTGGGATTATACCCTAAGAACCCTGAAACACCAATTGAAAAGAACTTAAGTACCCCTATGTTCATAGCAGCACAATTTACAATAGCCAAGTGCTGGAAACAGCCTCGTGCCCATCAGTAAATGAGTGGATCAAAAAACTGTGGTACATTTACAGAATGGAACACTACACAGCAGAAAGAAAGAAGGATCTCCTACCCTTCTAGACAGCATGGATGGAACTGGAGAATATTACACGAAGTGAAACAAGTCAGTTGGCAAGAGACAAATACTCTATGACCTCACTTATAACTGGAATCAAATGAACAAAATAAACTAATGAGAAACAATAGAACCAGAGACATGGAAACACAGAACAGATAGCTGTAGGAGGGGAGGAGAGAAGGGGGGAATGGAGGAAGGACGGGGAAGGGATTAGTCAAAGAACATGCATGAATGACTCGTGGACACGGACAATAGGGAAACGTAGGCTGGGTAGAAGGGGGCAAAAGGGGAAAAATTGGGACAACTGTAATAGAATAAACAATAAAAAAAGAATTCAATCTTCCAATGTGTGTAGTGAAGTGATCTTTAATATATTCACAGAGTTGTGTAACCATCACCACTATTTATTTCAGAACATTTTTATCACCCTCCCAAAAGAAACCCCATACCTTAGCAGGTACTCCCCATTCCTTCCTCTGCCCAGCCCCTGGCAACTATTAATCTACTTTCTGTCTCTGTGGATTTGCCTGTTGTGGACTTTTCATGTGAGTAGAATCATATATCATGTGGCCTTTTGTGACTACCTTCTTTCACTTAGCATCATGTTTTCAAGGTCCATCCCTGTTGTACCATGTATCAATATTTTTATTACCAGATAATATTTTATAGATAGATAACTTATAAAGAATATTTTAAAGAAATTTTTGAAAGAAGCACACAATTACAAAAAATTTGGATGTATAATACACAAGGAATTTTTTCTCATTCTGAAACACTTGAGACATCAAGTTGGAAACTTCCAGTTGCAACGTTTGAGGCACTAGATGTGTATTCCCTACAAAGGAGGACATTCTCCTACACCACCACAGTATCACCAGCCAAGTCAAGAAATTAACATTGCAATGTGACTGCCATCTGGTCCTCAAACCCATTCAGAATCATGTTGCATTTCATTGTCATGTCTCCTTAGCCTCCTCAGAGATGTAACTTTATATTCTGCTTTTTTTATCTTAACATATCATGATGGTCTGTTAATCTGTTGTGCAATAGGATATTATGGATTCTAACCTAAGGTAAGCCTTTTTTTGGTATGTTTCCCCCTTTGTTTTGTGACTTTTTTTTAAGCTTGTATGACACAGTTTTACTCTCAGCTTAAAAGGTGGGTCATCTGAGAAGTTAATTTTGCTTATCCTTGAAGAAAATCTTCAATGCCTGTATTCCAAACTCTTTCATGTCTTCCTCTTTTTGTCCCAACTTTCCCACGTGCATCACTCATAGATGGCTTTTTCCCAAAGCCAAGCGGAGATGACTGAAAATAAAGCTGCTCTCGCTGCCCCTCCTCCCTCTTGAGAGGTTTGTATAAGTGTGAGGCTTTTACCTTTACTGATTGGGTCACCACTTCCCCAACATGACAGTGTCTCCGTTCTCTTCCTTTGCACCAGGTCAGCAACAGCCCGCTGTCAGAAGAGGCCGTCCTGGGATTTGAATACGGGATGAGCATCGAGAGCCCTAATTTACTGCCCCTCTGGGAGGCTCAGTTTGGCGATTTCTTCAATGGTGCCCAGATCATCTTTGACACATTCATCTCTGGAGGTAGGTTTTGGAATATGGGTGTATAGTGGACACATGGCACCAGCCTCATGGGGACAAATGAATGAAAAGGGCCTGTAGCTGCTTATGAGACTCCTTGTACCACAGACCCTGGGGAGAGTTGACGGGTTGCCTTGTCATCCAATGGGGCATGGCAGCTATTGGCATTAAATAAGCTGCCAGAGAGCTGGGTGTTGTATGGGGAGCAACTGTGCAGGGAGCACCGTCCCATCTGCAGGGGAATGTGTTTGGCTGAAGGGAGCAGGACTGCACCTACCAGGTCCTAAGTAGTTTGACTTTTGGGTCCATTCTTGGGTTTGTTGAGTAGCTATGACATGAATCACAAGCTGGTGATGGTGACACAACGAGGATTTGTGGTCAGAGCGAATGGCAGCCTTGAAAATCTGCTTCCCTCAATCCAGGGACACTCGAGTATCTGAATATTGAAAGTTGTACGTCTTTATTATTTTTATAATCATTAATAAAAGCAGTAGCTGCTTACTATAAAAATTCAAAGTATATAAAGTACAAGTGTGAGTCTCCCCCAGACTCTCACACCAGTTTGGGGGTGACCACTCTTGGATTTTGAGTATGCACTATGGATCTTTCCTTGGTTGTGTTTCTGTGTAACTATGTAGCTACAAGAGACATACCAATCAATGTCACCCCAATAAATGTAATTCAAAATAAAAATAATGAAAAAGAAACGTGTCTTGAGGAGGCTGGACTTTGACATGTCCAGAGACTCTTCCAAAGTGCCTGTGTCCTCAGCTTGAGGACATGTGTTGTCAGGGGTGCTTGAGGAAAAGCAAGAGCTGCCCAGCCTCCACAGAGTTGTGCTGGAAGTGGAGTCAGCATGGCCATGCTGTTCTGGGAGCTGGACATTCACCACTGAGTTTGTCTTTGACTTGCTTAAGCCCAGGATATGTGCCGTTCTAGGGTTTCAGTTGATAGGATGGCTGTATTTTCTCCCAAGTATGGTATAACTATGCTAGACAGTACATGTAAGGAAAATGGGTTTAGGGAGTCTGGCAGCAAACTAACATTTATTCACTACCCAGGTCAGATCAGACCCCTTTTGTTGCTGCTTCATAGGGATCTCAGTCCCTCCCTCTACTTTTCCAGGAGAGGCCAAGTGGCTCCTACAGAGCGGTATTGTGATTCTCCTACCCCATGGGTATGACGGGGCTGGACCCGACCACTCCTCTTGTCGCATAGAGCGTTTCTTGCAGGTATGGCCAATACTTTTTGGATTCCCAGGAATGTTTTCCTGCTTCTGAGGTGCTTTGAACTAGAACCGCCTCCTGCAGATACTTAGTGTGCACCTTAAATTGTCATACATTGTACTATTTGAATGAAACACAGATTTAATACTTCAGAAGCAGCAAGCCTGGCAGCCCCATTGCCTCCACTGAATGCTGGAGGGTTTCCTGCTCCAGATTTTGCCTTTGGTTTTCCCCAGGGTTGCCTCTGCATATCCTCTCTCCAAATTGGAGGGGACTAGCCAGAATTGTTAGGATTTAGTCAAATCACTCACTTTTCTCTCCATTGCTTCTGGAGTGGGGTTAGGAGCTTTCTGTCCCTCCAGAATCTTCTAAGATTTAATTCCTTGCCTTTGACTTTTTAAACTTGTTAGCTGCTTTTGCTTTTGTTTTATCTTTAAAACAAACAATCCAAACTATAACTGTGTTTATTTCATTAAGAGAGTGAGATTCTGACAGTGTATCTTTCCACAATCTCACAATCTTAACCCCACATAATCAGAATCTGTATTTTTTTAGAAGGTCCCCTCCAGATACTTCTTGAAATCAGCTGTGTTTGGGAACAACCGTGTTAAAACACACAGACTCAGGCAGATGGGGGAGCCATCAGATCCATCCTCTGGTTACTTCTTCACAGGCTATAAATTTACTTCCTGGTGTCTTCTACAGTGGAGGGAAACTTCTCTTGTCATTGAGAGCTCTGCGGTCTGTTTGGAGAGCAGATGTCGTTATGATTGCATGAGATAATCTGAACATTCTCCTTTCTTTCCTGTCTCTCCCAGATGTGTGACAGCGTAGAGGAGGGGGTGGATGGGGACACTGTGAACATGTTTGTGGTGCACCCCACGACTCCCGCTCAGTACTTCCACTTGCTCAGGAGACAGATGGTCCGGAACTTCAGGAAACCCCTCATTGTTGCTTCTCCGAAGATGTTACTCAGGCTCCCTGTAAGTGGAAAAAGCTGGTTGGAAGCCTTTCTCCTCTTGTCATTTTTTTTTATTGCGTTTTTTCTGTTTTCTCAATCTAACTGTAGTTTTAAATTACAGAAGCATCTTTACTAGTTTTAGTTGGCTTTGCTGCTCTCCTTCTCTCTCATCTTTCAGGAACAACCGGAAATACAGGTATTCATCAGGTCCTATAGTGAAAGACAGGATAGCAATTTAATCATACTGGTATCCTGGTCTGAGGGGAAACAATTTTATAGGAAAAGTTTAAAGGTCCAAATAGTCTAAACACTACTGTGTTGATACTAGCAAGTTGGGAATTTAGATGAAAACAAGTGGTGTTACTCATTGACTTTTGTTTAGTTTTTTTCTATTAAATGATTTATCATAAGTAGAGTCCTATTTCAATAAGCACAGCATCATAACAATATACCTTATTGTACACTGTTTTAAAATTTTAAATTTTTAAAAAGTATACATTTTGTCTTGGTTTACCTGAACTAAGTGTTAAATACACAATCTAATTTTTAATCACAAATATGTTAGTTTTCAATTGGCTGAGTTCAAGGTAATAAATACTAATAAGCATATATTTCTCTCATCTGCTTACTTTTTTCAGTTTTACATGAGATTCTTAATTAGGATGAATGCAAAAACCTTGTATTTATTTGGATGCTACTGCTAAAGTGAAATAGGGCTGTTCAGGACTATCTTTTGGTTTGCACAAAGACGTGAGAGTGTAGATTTGAAACTGAAGGATTTTAAAGAAAGTTGCAAGTGATTTGCTCTGACTGGTGTGGCTCAGTGGATTAGACGTCATCCTGTAAACCAAAAGGTTGCTGGTTTGGTTCTTCCTAGTCACGGCACATGCCTGGGTTGTGGGCCAGGTCGCTGGCTGGGGGCATACAAGAGGCAACCGATCAATATAGCTCTCCCTCCCTTTCTCCCTTTCTTCCCCTCTCTCTAAAAGTAAATAAATAAAATCTTTAAAAAATTTTTTAAATGTATTTATTTTTAGAGAGAGGGGAGGGGAGGGAGAAAGAGAGAGAAACATCAATGTGTGGTTGCCACTCTCATGCCCCCTATTGGGGACCTGGCCTGCAACCCAGGCATGTGCCCTGACTGGGAATTAAGCTGGTGACTCTTTGGTTTTCAAGCCAGTGCACAATCCACTGAGCCACACCAGCCAGGGCTAAATAAATAAAATCTTTTAAAAAAAAGAAAGTTGCATGTGTTTGTATTTTTAAGCGGTGCCTAGCATTTGGACGAGAGTCAGGAGACACTCTCATGGATAGCATCTGCATGATCCTGGCATGAACACCTTAAATTTTGCACTCCAGGCATCTCATCTGTCTTACCCTCATTCTGACTCTGAGAGTCAGTAGCAAATGTAATGATATTAAATATCTTAATATAATGTGTGTGTATAACCAAGTCTTAATTGAACTATTAGAAATTTTATTGAGTCTTTTTTGCTGTTTGAAACCAAGATAAAAGTTCATGTTCTGGCCCTAATATTTCACTCCTTGCTTCAAATCTAATATATAACTTATCAAATAAAAGAAGCCTTATTGAGGAGCCTTACAAAATATCAGTAGGTATCCTGTATATTTTCAAGTGAAAACTACTCTTACTGAGTAGTCAAATACCTCCATTAAACATTTAACTTCTTTAAATTTTTTTTTAGATTTTATTTATTTATTTTTAGAGAGAGGAGAAGGGCAGGAGAAAGGGAAGGAGAGAAACATCCATCAGTTGACTCTCACATACCCCTAAATGGGGACCTGGCCCACAACCCAGGTATGTGTTTTGACCACAAATCAAATCAGCAACCTTTTGGTTCACAGGCCAGCACTCAATTCACGGAGCCACACCAGCCAGGACGTACGTTCTTTTATTAATTAAAAATAAGTATGACCATTATTCAATTCTGATTTCCTCCTGAAAATTTGATTATCGGTACAAAAGATCTATCAGAATATAAGTCAACCCTTTCTTTTGATGGCCTATTTGGGTGTGATTTGTCATATGACAAACACAACTCAGGCTATATGGATTCTGTGTGTCAGGCGGTACCTAAATCCCATTCCAACTTCCCACTCCACTCTGAATCCCAGCTCCCTTTGTTTCCTGTCACAGGAAGCGAGGACTGACAAATGAATCTGGTTCTGAATGGAGAAAGATTACATTAATTAGTCATAAGAATAGCTGAATAGTTAATATTAAGTTTTTAGGTCGTATCACAATATTCCAGCCTCAGGATGGCTGCCCACGATGGTCTTAGTCAAAGTGCCATGTTAGCTCCCTGGCTGGTGGGGCTCAGTTGGAGCATCATCCTGTAACTGAAAGGTTGTGGGTCTGATTCCCAGTCAGGGCACATACCCAGGTTGCGGATTTGATCGCCAGTCCAGGCATGTACGGGAGGCAGCTAATCAATGCTTTTCTCTCACATGGATGTTTCTCTGTCTCCCTTCCTCTCTTCCTTCCTCTGTCTCTAAAAGCAGTGACAAAATGCCCTCAGGTGAGGACTGGAAAAAAAAAGCCAGATATCCAGTTGGGACCTGGCTGTAGGGAAACTAACTAGATGATAACAAAAGGGATCAAATCCCTAACCTGACTTTAGCAGTTTTGTACTCTTAAGTTCTTTGCAACAAGCATTTATTTAGATCAAGCTGGTTAATACAATCTCTTTTCATTACAGAAATATTCACTAACTTTGTTCTGACAAATAGGTTTCACTTATAAATTATAATAAAAAACTTAAAGAAGTAGTTGCTCTACCTTAGCTGTTTTTGGTTCATAATATAAATTCTATAAAATGTCTCTAATTCCAAAAAATTAGAACATACTTTTTATTAATAATGAAGTTGTATGACTAAATTGAAATTTTGATTCTTGAAATTTTATTATGGCACCAGACTAAAGGCAATCTTATCTAACTTCAGGGAAATAATTTATTCTTAAGTATTTGGAACAGAATATTTTTTTTGGAAAGCTATTGTATTTATTACTATATATGTTTACTTATGGTCCTAGGCGAGAGTTTTGATACTGTTTCTTGGTGAAGATCCCTGATAAGTAAAAGCATCTTCAGCTCCTTTCTACTGTTTAATAGATTTGTGGCTTTTCCCTTTCTCCTCAGGCAGCTGTGTCAACTCTTCAAGAAATGGCACCAGAAACAACATTCAGACCAGTCATTGGTGATTCATCTGTGGATCCAAAAAAGTAATTTGATGCATACTTTTGTTATCATACTCGGCAGTTGAATTTTAATTGGTGAGAACTCTAGGTCATGTTAAGAAACACAAAGTGATCCATATCTCCTCCCTCATAATATAAGTCCTTTAAGTGAGTAGGGTAGGAGCTATAATATGCATGGAAGAGTGAACTGGGGAGGCATATGTTGCTAAAGAAGGCTTGCCAGGGCATGGCATGTGATTGAACCCAGCTGCAGAGCCCTACTGCTTCATTAGTGAAGCATTTAAATCTATGGGTTTCCCCCTTCTTCTGATACAATTCTTACTTTAAGGTATTTTCCCTCCACCTTTCTGTCCTTTTTCTGCCCAACAGTGTTAAGAGTCTAGTGTTTTGCTCTGGCAAACACTTCTATGCCCTGCTGAAGCAAAGGGAATCTTTGGAAGCCAAGAAGCGGGAGTTCGCCATTATCCGAGTAGAGGAACTCTGCCCTTTCCCACTGGACTCATTGCAACAGGAGATGAGCAAATACGAACATGTGAAAGGTAAAGGTTTCTTTGACTTTTAGATATCTGAAACCTATTGAAACTATCTCATGTGAAAAAGAGGTTATGGGGGACAGTGAGAGTTATTAGAAAACTGGATCTCATGAAATCTGGAGACATGAAAATAATAGTTCTAGAGCTAGTGCCTTCACGTGATTTTTGGTATTTCTTTCAGTCTCCCTTGTCTCATATAAGACATCTAATTTCTTGAGAGTTTGGAGGGAATCACTGTCATTTATGATACATCAATTATAATTGTAAAGACAAGCCTTTCAACAAATGGAGCTAGAATAATTGGATGTCTTTATGCACCTTATGCAGAAATTAAATGAAAATTGATCATAGACCTAAATGTAAACTGTAAAACTATGAATATTCTAGGAAGAAAATGAATAAAATCTTTGTGACCTTGGGTTAGACAAAAAGTTCTTAGATATAATACCAAAAGCATGCTCCATTAAAGAAAAAATGGACTTTATAAAAATGAAAAACTGTTGCATTGTGAAGGGCACTGTGAAGAAAATAAAAAAACAAGCCACAAAGGGGGGGAATATTTGCAGATGGATATCTGACAAAGGACTATCCAGAGTGTTCAAAGAGCTCTTAAAACTCAACAGTAAGAAAATATATAATTGGCCCCTGCTGGTGTGGCTCAGTGGACTGAACACCAGCCTGCAAACCTAAGGGTCACAGGTTTGATTTCCAGTCTAGGGCACAGGCCTGTGTTTTGGGCCAGGTCCCCAGGAGGGGGTGCATGAGAGGCAACCACATATAGATGTTTCCCTTCCTCTTTTTTTCCCTCCCTCCCTTCCCTTCTCTCTAAAAATAAATAAATAAAATCTTTAAAAAAAAGAAAGATTTTCATATATGTGTATACATATAAGAAAATATATAATCCAATGTTTTAAAGAACTGAACAGGCACTTTACCACAGAAACAAATGGCAAATAATTAAATATATGAAAAGATGCTTAACATAATTAGTGATAGTGGAAATGCAAATTAATCCAAAGTGAGATATGGCTACATATCTATTCAAATAACTAAAATGAAAACAAAACAACAAATTGACTACCAAGCGATGATGATGATGCAAAGCAACTAGAACCCTCATTCACTGTCGGTTTGAATGCAAACTGGTACTGCTACTCTGGACATAGTTTGTCCCTTATACAGTTACACACAGAGTTACGATACCACCCATCGGTCCCCCTCCTAGGTGTCTACCCAAGAGAATGGAAAACATCTCTCCAGAAAGATCTGCATGTGAATGTTTATAGCAGTTTTATTCATAATTGCCTCAAACCGGACACATCAAAATGTCCTTCCACCTGTGAACGAATAAATAATCTGTGTTATAGACCCTGGCCAAGTAGGTCAGTTAGTTAGAATGTTCCCATATGCCAAGGTTGTGGGTTTGATTCCTGGTCAGAGCACATACAAGAATCAATCAATGAATGCATAAATAAGTGGAACAACACATCAGTGTTTTTCTCTCTCTCTCCCTATCTCTATAAAAATCAATAAATTAAAAAATAATAAAATAGCCTATGGTATATCCACACTCAGGGTCATAGTACTCGACAATAAAAGAGAGTAAACTATTGCTATTGGCAAAATCACAAATGGAGTTTGCTAATTTAAGGAAGCCAGACCCAAAAGGCTAATACCATATGATTCTATTTATCTGACATTCTGGAAAAGGCAAAACTGTTGGGGTAAGGGAAAGATCAGTGGTTGCTAGAGGTTGGTGGTGAGAGGAGGAGTTTAGTATTATACAAAGGGACAAGGCAAGGGAATTTTTTTGATTAATAGAATTGTTCTGTATTATGATTGTGATGGTGGATACATTACTATGCATTTGTAAAAAAAAAAAAAGACAAGCAAAAATATGCCATATTGGAAAAATGTGTATGTATGTACATAGTATGTGTTTATGTTGTATATGTTCACTTGAGGTACTGAGATGAATTTTCTTGTTTTACAGATTTTATTTGGAGTCAGGAGGAACCTCAGAACATGGGCCCATGGTGTTTTGTTTCTCCAAGGTTTGAAAAGCAACTGGCCTGCAAGGTACTATCTCTGCCCCTCTTGTAATATTTTGATATCTTGTTTTTCATAGAATGCCAACAAATGGTTTTATTCCCTATTATCGATCCAGTTCTTTCAAGGATAAACTAAAATATAAAGTCTAGTTTTAGGCTATTCTTTCAAAATAAAATGCTAAGTGTTTATCAAGCTGTGAGTACATACCAGTATCATGTAAAACAAAAAGTGACTATACTTAGAAAAGTAAAAGCCCTTAATGGTGGGTGACTTTCCCACTAGTCTACTCAGCATTCTTGTCCTTAAAGGTCAACATCCAAGCCATCGGGGAGCTGAGTGATGAGCAGGCTTGTTTTACAATATGGGAGTAGAGACACCCAGTGATATTTGTTCCAGGCCCATCCACACAGTTGGGACCCCCCGAAGGCCAAATTCTTGTTGATTGTGCTGCAGGAAGGGAAAAGCAATGAGAAAAGCAATTATGCCTCTGTTTTATCTTTCTATTCTGCTTTGATTAGAACTCTGTTCATTCATTTGGTACTAGCGGGCTAGGCTCAAATCATTTTCACATATATATAACTCTAATTTAGGAAACTCTACAGCTCAAACCAACTAATAGTTACTGAAGAACAAATTTGAGAATTTATATTACCTTATTATGCCTGGAATTTAGTTGGTTTTTAGTTGTGACAATCTATTCTATGTAAATCATTATTTTTCCAAAAAGGTGTTGTGTGTTAAAGAAGCTAAGAAAAATATGTGCACCTCCTTGGAGGAACTAAGCAGACCTCAGATAGGGTCACAATGTCATTTTATTTCTTTTCTGCCCCAATGACAGCTCCGCCTCGTGAGCCGACCCCCTTTGCCAGTGCCTGCTGTAGGAATTGGCACTATTCACCTGCAGCAGCATGAAGATGTCCTCACCAAGACATTTGCTTGATGATGTGCTCTGAAAAAATACAACTTTCTGTTAAGAACACTGCCATGAAAAGAAAGGCCTGCTTTACTTTCTCCTTTTCCCATTAGGTAACATGAAAAACCTGTCTTCCTCTAAGATTTTGGGACTGCTGAGGACCATTTAATCTGGAACACGTGCAATAGCCAAGGGAATCAGTACATAAATCTGACAAGTAACTTTTGTCCTTACATGTCCAATCATGTTACAATTTGGTTAGATCTGAGTGAGTTACAGAGCTAGGTTGTAGTCCAGATTTTTCAGTCTTCACTCATTCTCATTAACTGTATATGCCCAGGGAAGTTCTTTAGCCTGACTTTATAGCTACATATAGATTACCTCAACATTACCTCTCAATTTGTTTGATGGATGTCACTTTCATTAATTTTCCCTTTCTTTATTCAAAGTCCGATATTTTCATTTATGTCATTTTTGGTGCTGTTTTCCAGCCACTAAGAAAAATATTTCACCAAACACTGTAGCAAAACTATATTATTCCTGATTTGTGTTTTTCAGATTGTTGTTTTACTAATTATCCTTAAATCTCTGAGTGTGATTTTTTAGCATAGCATTATTAAGTTAAGGAGTTTTGGCTACAGTGAAATTGATTTGTGGTCTGCTTTGCCACATTATCTTCCTTTACAAAATTGTTCTTGTGGTAATATTTTCATACTTTTAATTGACTTTGAGTGTATGATATGGGGATTTCAGCCCCTGGGTTAATCAGTCTTGTTTCAAAAATCCCTGCTGCAATGTGATGTTTACTAGTGGTGTTTAAGGAGCACTTTAACTTTGACAGCAGGAACTTCCCAGTGCCAGGTACTTGGGGATTTCCAGGCATCACCAACCCACTCCCTTATTCTGAAAGTAAATGGTACTGGAAAACAGCAGCAAACTGTGCAGCTTTCCATGGCTTGGCGCTGCAGAGTCTCAACCATCGACCATTCTTGTGCTGTGACACTGTTTTTCTCAGAAACAATGGGGGAAGTACTTGGACACTGCAATGCTTTCTTCACTTTTACTGGCAACTGGTAATGTCTTTCAGAATCAATGTATAAGTTGTTCTGGTCACAGCAGTAGATTCAGGATTCGCATCATAAATGTGCGCATTAGTGCACTGATTTAACATTTCTGTAGTATTCTATCCCTTTTATTCCTATACACCTTAATGCTTCCTTTCTGTGCCAAGTCCTACTAATCATTTAACTTGGTGCCAATCATGTAAATCACTAAAATTACAAAGGTCTATTTAATGAGAATGATCATCAATGCTGTATATCAAAGTAGGGAAAAATAAAGTACAATGTTGTTTTATTGCAGATCTTTTGGTTTCTTGAGTTAAAAACATTTTAAAGTGTAAGCTCAAAATAAGAGGGAAAACCAGATTTTTTTTTCAGTTTAGTGTAGCTCTCTCCAAATTTCTAACTTTATACCTCATAAGTCTACTTATGTTTTCCTGTTACATCTTCAACATGAGCCGTGAGCTGTGCACCTTAGCCTTCTATTTTCAGTCACTACGGCAACATGGGTCAGTACTTTGAATTCCTTTACAGGAAGAGACCATTTGAAAAATTCCAAATCAAATATTCCTGTGATAAAATATGGGATTGAAAATATAATAAGGTAAATATTTTACTTTATTCCTTTTAAAAATTTGATAATGTGATATTTATAACCCATTTATATCTGTCTGTGCTGAATTTCATATTCAATGATGAATAGAGCTCAAATTGGGTATTCAGATTATAGAAATGTAAAGAACCATGAAAAATTTTTAATTTTGTTTAAAATGATACGTTATTCTTTGTAAAAATAAAATTTTATTCCTTATAAGAATGATTTGGCTCAATTTTCCTATTTTTCAATACATATAAGGAAGCATCCTATATTCTAAAGGATAGCTTTTTTTAGGCTGACTATAATACTTTTTTTTATCCTTACCTGAGGATATCTTTTTTAATTGATTTTAGAGAGACGGAAAGGGGGGGTGGTGAGAGAGAGAGACAGAGAAACATTGATCAACTGCCTCCTGTATGCTCCCTGACTCAGGATCAAACCTGAAACCTAGCAATGTGCCCTGACTGGGAATCAAACCCACAGTGTTTTGGTATTTGGAACAACACTCCAACCAACTAAGCCACCCAGCCAGGGCTAAAGTTTTACTATTTTTAAAAATTCCTTGACTGACAATAAAAACAGTATCCCTTTCACAAAAATTGAGGAAATATGGTTTAAAGAAATTATGAGTTACACAGGAAGTCACAGATTTAAAGGTGAAGACATTTGGGTCCTGATGTTCTAAAAGCTTTACCTACATTTATTTCTGTTGGATGTATTAGGATATTTGGTTTTCATCTTCAGCTTCTCATAGGATTCAGGCTAAAACTATTATATTTTTGAGAAATTTGGATAAAATGTTTAAATCCTCAATATTTATAACACTGTTACACAAACAATTCCTAAATTACTGTGTGGAAGTAGTAGTTCATTGTCACATTTGTATTTAAATCTGAAAAAGCACAATCTAAATAAAGCAGGCTATTATCTCCCCCCCCAACTGCCAATTGCAAAATCAGTTATTTTTAAAAACTTTTAGTATATAACTTTAGTGTTGTTTCACTGTGTCATCTCTGACTTCTATGGAGAACCAGCCATAATTGAATAAAAATTAAAAATGACTCTATGAGAGTAAATAGTATTTCCTCAATAGTTTATTGGATACCTTACTGCATATATGACATTGTTCTGGATGTTAGAGATACATGGGAGTAAAAGGTAAAATGGACTAACAGTTAATGCACTAACAATTAATTTGAGAAGACAAGGCAATCTACTTGGAGAGAGAGAAATGTTTTTGTTGGATGGACTAAAGCAGTGTCGAGAAGGTCAAGGAAGAGTGCTATTCCTAATGAATGCAGATTAGGTGGCATATGTGGTTATACAAGGAAAAGTCATGAGTAGCATGTAGTAGTAGAAAGACTGGAAAGGTAATTAATAAAAGTTATCTAGAGTGTCAAAGATTATTCCTTGCTCTCACTTGAAACATGGAGCTGTTCCAGAAATAGACAGTAAAGAGGGGTGCAGGCTACTCTTTTTCTTTTGTCAGTTAGATTTTCAATTTAGTGCATCTTTGTTGAAAGGATGTTATATTCATGAAATTAGTGTCAAAATTATATTTAAGTCAACCATTTGCAGGTTACTGTAGATGATACAAAATTTAAGGAAGAACCTCTCTGCCAACTAGAAGTTTATGGTGTAGTAGTGAGATTAGACAAGTGTGAAAATGACTAATACAAAGTATAACGAGGTAAGAATAAAGTCATAGGATATGAGATTTTGACTATAGCAGATTTCATTTTCCAAAAGAGGCTAGAGCAGTATTTTGTGTCCCATCTGCTCTTCCAGAAACTTGCCACGCCCACACCTGGAGTTGGGTCTATTTCCTTTCCCTCTTGAAACTGAGCAGGCCTCTGTTACTGCCTCTATAAATACAATGCACTGAAAATGATGCTGCATCACCGCCAAGGACATGACTTGGCAGCCAGCTGCCATATTTTGAGGAAGTTCAGGCCACATGGAGAAGGCCTATGGAAATGTTGGAGCTGACAGCTTTACCTGAAGTGTTAGCTGACAGCCAGCTCCAAATGCCAAATTTGTGTTTAAGAGAGACTTCAGATAAGCCAATCATTCAGCCTTGGCACTGTCCCAGGTGATCTCAAGTGGAGCAGAGACCCATAGAAGCCATATGTACAAGGCGGGACTCAAAAAACCCAGAATTATCTTCTGGAGGGTGGGGGCCATTTAAAGATAAATGATGCAATATTTCTTTTACAAGTGTTCTTCTCTTGTCCTTGGGGCACTTGTCTTAGGCACTGGCACACACTGTCAAAGTCTCAATGCCATCCTTTCTTAATCTTACCAAAAGGTATCTCCAGAAAATACAACTGATAAAAGGTTTCAGAAGATAACCCAGAGTTGGTAATCTCTTGCATAAATGGTATGTTAACTAAAACCTCAGTGGGTTGCAGTTGTCTTGTCTTGGCAGCAGTATTAGTAACTGAGTTCACAGACATGAGGTGGGACCCCCAAAGACCGGAATTATTGTCAAGAGGGCAGACCCTTTGTAGAACAGGTTGCTCCAGCTAGGTTAGTTTTCTAGGAACCCATCTGTACTCACTGGTATTGTTGTGAGAGGCTGAGTTTGGCTTCAGTGAATTTTTTTGAAGGCTCCTTCAACGCGTTTGCCTGTTTCATAATAACGTACCTGACTTCCCACCAAGATAGAAGCATAGGTAGATACACTTTGCCTCCTCACACAACCAAAAGAAGGACAACACATTTCAAAACAAAAAATACCAGAACTGCCGGACAACTGAACTATAGAAGAGTCCAACAACCAAGGAGTTAAAGAAGAAACATTCATTCAGACTGGTGCACTGAGACAAATATGGCCCAAATGAAAGAACAGATCAAAGCTCCGAAAATAGAACTAAGCGATGAAGAAAGAGCCAACCCATCAGATGCAGAGTTCAAAACACTGGTGATCAAGATGCTCAAAGAAATGTTTGAGTATGCATGCAAAATGGAAGAAAAAGTGAAGGCTATGCAAAGTGAAATAAAAAAAAAACAAACTACCATATACAGGGAACCAACAGTGAAGGGAAGGAAACAAGGACTCAAATCAATGGTTTGGAACAGAAGAAATAAACATTCAACTGGAACAGAATGAAGAAATCAGAATTCAGAAAAATGAGGAGAGGCTTAAGAACCTCTGAGACAACTTTAAACGCTCCAACATCTGGATCATAGGGGGACCAGAAGGAGAAGAAGAGCAACAAATTGAAAATTTATTTGAAGAAATAGCAAAGGGGAACTTCCTCAATCTGGCAAAGGAAATAGCCTTCCAGGAAGTCCAGGAATCCCAGAGACTTCCAAAGAAGTTGGACCCAAGGAAGCACACACCAAAGCACATCATAATTACATTATCCAAGATTAAAGATAAGGGGAAAATCTTGAAAGCAGCAAGAAAAGAAGACAGTTACTTACAAAGTGTTGGAGTCTGCCCTGCCTGGTCACAGGAAGTTGTAACCCCCCATGGCTAAGGCTGAGTGAGAGACCTCCGAACCAGGAGCCACTAAGGAGACAAAACTTACTTCCCTGGCATAAACGCTGCCTGTTCTGTGCCTGGCCTCCAATGCTTGATCAGTTAGCCAATGACGGGTAAGATTTCCCAAGGAGGGAATCGCCTAAGACAGGCATGATCATGTGGAGGCCTCAGGGAAGAGACTCAGGAAATGAAGGGGTGATGGACATCGACCCCTGCCCCCTCGGCTTTGTCAAAGCCTGAGTCCTTGTTCTTAGTTGTGAGAAATCCAAGTCTCCTGGCTGCCTTTGTCTCTTCTGCCTGACTCAGGCCTGCAGAAATAACAGGGGCGGTACAGTCCAGACCAGAGTCGGCGTACCCCCAGGGTAATCAGGCCTGGGACACAGAATATGTAAGATCCTGTGAGATCTGCTTGCTGGAGGATGCTATTGAATTAGAATATGAAGACACAGGCAGGAAATGAGACTAGCCTTTTAGATCCTATAGTCTTTTATGTGATAAAACCCCAAACTCTGCCCAGAATACCAGTGGGAGTTCTGTCAGCACCTTTGAAAGCTACCTATTCCTTTTGATCTTCCCTGCCAGACTGTAATCCACAAACTGTGTCTGTATTCTTAATAAAAGCCTACTCAGGCGGGGACTCAGGGCGCTCTCCACTAGAGAGAGTGGCCGTTTCGTCCCTATTTCCCCACAGGACTCGGTTGTCCCTGTGTATGTTTTTCTCGTGTTTCAACGAGCATCTGCAGCAGGGATGGATACTGCTGGCCAGTATCCTCCACAACAAAGGAGTGTCCATAACACTATGAGATAGTTTCTCAAAGAAATCTTACAGGCAAGAAGGGGCTGGAAAGAAGTATTCAAAGTCATGAAAAGCAAGGACCTACATCCAAGATTATTCTATCCAGCAAAGTTATCATTCAGAATGGAAAGGCAGATAAAGTGCTTCCCAGGTAAGGTCAAGTAAAAGGAATTCATCATCACCAAGCCTATATCATACAAAATGTTAAAGGGACGTATCTAAGAAAAAGGAGATAAAAAATATGAGCAGTAAAATGACAACAAACACAACTATCAACAACTGAACCTTAAAAAAAACAGAAACAAAAACAAAAACAAACTAAGGAAACAATTAGAACAGGAACAGAATCAGAAATGGAGATCACATGGAGGGTTCTCATTCGGGAGGGGGCAGAGGGAGAATGAAGGAAAAGCTACAGGGGATAAGAAGCATGAATGGTAGGTTCAAAATAGTCAGGGGGAGGTTAAGAATCGTGTAGGAAATGGAGAAGCCAAAAAACTTATATGTATGATCCATGGACATGAACTAGGAGGGGGGCAATGCTGGTAGAAGGGAGGGTGCAGGGTGGAGGGGGATAAAGGGGAAAAAATGGGACAACTGTAATAGCATAATCAATAAAATATACTTAAAAATAATAATGCACCTTTCCCACACCACACTGAGTACTGAGCAGTTTTTGACCAAAAAAGTGACCAAAAACTGCTCAGCACTCAGTGCCCTACCCTCCTTAGTCACCCATCTTGCCCCATGGGACTCTTCACCACCCCCCCCCCGCCCCCACCATGAAAAATATCCTCAAAGTAAAATGGTTTTCCATGTTGGAAGAGGTGAAACAAACAAAAAAAATGGCAGAAGTAGTAAAAGGCATCAAAATCAAAAAGTTCAAAAACTGTTTTTAGCAGGGAAAGAACATCTTGATAGGTGTATTGCATCAATACTTTGAAGGTGACTGATGTTTAAACATAAGAATACACAATTTTTAATAAATAAAAGAATTCTGTTTTCCGGGGTTCCCCTCTATCTATGTGTATGTATGTATATAAATGTGTGGGTATGTTCAAAGGTAAAGCCAGGTACTAGTTAAAGTGGTCAGGAGAGATTTTAATCAGTAATATACTGTTGCAGTAGGGAAAACAGTCCAGCATGAACTAAACTCAGCTTTGATTTGTAGAGGTGATTGGGCAGTTTAGAAGTAGAATGGGGTTACAGAGAGGAGGTGAGTGGGGTTCATAGAGTCAAGGAAGTTGAAAATTACAAAAAACAAGAAGGAGGATTTTGTCCATATAAAACACATCTGGGTTTGTTAACTGGAACTGAAGGAAATTAGGCTTCCACCCTCCAACTAAGGCTGGCAGACAGAGACCCTATCTTCAGATGTTGCCTGGAACAAAAGGTAAATTCTTTGGTGGCCTTGAGCTTTCCCAGGTATGTATTTTAAGCGGGGGCAGGGTGATCCTAGGGACAGAGCTGTTAGAAACTATGTTAGTGTTTGCTCAAGTCTTTGTGGGCTAATGTACAGCCTAGTGCAGAAAGGGCTCAGAGGACCCTGGCTAGATTTGCCTTGAGGAAAGAATCACCCACACACAGAATTTAAGCATTACAACAGACCACTGCATTTGGTGATTATAGGTCATCAGTGACCTTTGAAATACCTTGTTTCAGCACATTAGAGCAGTTACACTGCAGGGGTTTATAATTTGAGTAAGGAAAATACATGAGGGCCTTCTATGTATCGATCTTTGATTCCACACCTATAGAAAGTGGTTATTATTACTCCTATTTTACCCATGTAGCTCAGAAAGGCTATTTCCCCAAAGCCTTTAAGAAGTGGAAAAGAGGCCCTGGCTAGTGCGGCTCAGTGGATTGAATGCTGGGTTTGGAATCAAAGGGTGGCGGATGGATTCCCTGTCAGGGAACATGCCTGGAATGAGGGCCAGGTCCCCATTTGGGGGCACAGGAAGAGGCAACCACACATCGATGTTTTTCTTCCCCTCTTTCCTCCTTCCTTCCCTTCTCTAAAATAAATACAATCTTAAAAAAAAAGAGAAGTAAATAAGGGATTAAAATTGAGAGGGCTGGCTAATTTCTAAGACTTGTATAACTTTCTGTTACACCCTGTCATTGAAGAAGCGGTAAGAACAGACCAGTCCAGAGGACAAAATCCTGATCTCTGTATTTTGGAGAAACTGAAGGATCGTAGGTAGTAGAGAGTGGGGATTTCACAAGTTAGTACTTATGAAGTGTCACAAATTTTTAAAAAACTTCCAAGTTCCGATATGATGGAAGCAAATTAAAAAAGCTGCTTGGGTCACGCTGGCTTTCGGGGCGGCTCAGGTTCAGGCCTCCGGACAGAATCCTGACCCGCACCCAGTCCCCCCCACCCCCAGTTGCTGGGACCCATGTGGTTGTCAAGGAAACCGTCATTCCTTGACACTGAGCTCGGACACGTGCTCTCAGTGTTAAGGGCTGAGCCGCCATGGACTTGCAGTAGTCCCAAAAGCCCAGGTTGGCTGGAGTACGCCCTTGGACCGCGGCGGCAGCAAGGAGGACGTCCGCCGAACCCGCTGCCAACGACCCTGGCCTCGTCGGGGGCGGGGCTACGCCAGCAGGCACGCGGACCACGTGATGGGGCGGAGCCTGTGCGCAGCCAGCCAGATCCAGTCCGGGGCTTGAGCTGAGGCCGGGTCCCTGAGACCCAAGCGAAGACAACGCCGAGGCGGTTGTGCCCCGGTGGGCTGCCCCAGCCTCCGCCATGGGCAGTGAGTAGTGGCGTCGTGGCCGGGCTCGCTGGGTGGCGTGTGGAGTGGGCCTGTTGCCGAGGGGCGCCGGCCTGCATGCCGTGGGGCCGGCGGCCGCTCGGGGTCGCCCAGCCTTCTCACCTGGGAGGCGCGGGCCCCTACGTAGGACGTGGGCTAGAGGCCTCCATCAAGGCTCCTCCAGCCTTTGGAGACCTTACCCGGGCCGGCTGCCGGGACCGGGACCTGCAGGCCCGGCGTTTGGTCTCCCTAGATAGAGAAGCGTGGAGCACGGTGCAGGGAGGCCACTGGTTTTGGGGGCGGGGAGGTAAAGAACCGGGCAAGACCTTGATCACTTTGAAATTTTCAGGAGTTTAGAAAGCTCGTGTTTTTATTCCCACATCACCCTTTTTGGGCATTATAGTTGTGATGAATAAAGTTCCCTGACTTGTTTAATTTTAGAAAAGTGATGCGTGGCGGAAAGGAGTGTGTTAGGTAGCATAGCGTTTTGTCTAAAAATTTTATTTAAGGCATCCTGTGGCGTTTACTGAAAATTCTGTGTGTAAGGTTGTTTACACCTTAAGGACAAGGCCTTATATTACGGGGATCTTTTGAGGGCCCTCTCCTAAACACTTAGCTAGCATCACACATATTACATAGCTATTCAGATATTTGTAGGGTGAGTGGGTAACTGCAGACACAAGCTGTGCACCCATTGGCTAACTATTGGACTTTTGCGGGAACCTAGAAACGAAGGAGAGGAGACCCCAGCCGTTAATTTACAGTATAATGGGTAAAATTCTGCAACACTGAGTCGACATGTAGCAGACGAAAGCATTTCTTGAACATGAATATTCTAACAGAGGTGGTCATGAAATGCCAGAAATCTGGGAGGAGGGTGACTTGGATTGAGGTGAGACAGGAAAGGGATAAGGGCATTGTAGGAAGTTTCCTGATGTGATTGATACTTGTTTTACATTAGAGATGAACACTTTTATAATTGAGATTTACTTTACAGATAGTCCAGAATTTTACTTGGGTTACAAACATTTGCCCATGAAGATCTCAGAATTCTTTATGAAATCAGTGAATGCCATCATTTTGAGAGGTTTTATAAAAAAGATAGACTTTTGGCTAACTGCTGAAGTGCAGTTGTCAGGTTTAAAACAGTTTCATGATACTGGTACAGAATCCAGTGTATGTAGGGAAGGTGATCATAACTAATAGCTAGTTGTGGCCTCTTGTGTTTCTGCATATTGCAGACGCTGGCTGAGACTGAAGTCTGAGAGATTATTATCTTCATCCTTCAGTAATTTTGGCAGGGCTTGACTTCAGTCACGCCAGAAGATGGTGTCTCTCCTTAAAGAACCTTGGTTTATCTTTTATATATCAAAAGAGGTGTCTGAGAAAACAATGGTGTCTGATGAAATATAATTGTCATTTTCTGGGCTATCCATTGTACATAAGCAACTAACTTCAGACCATTATGTGGGAGAGCAACCAAGCAATGAACAGTGAGAATGAAATGAAATAAAAGTTATCTATAAAGGTGATTCCATGATCTTGCTCACTTACTAGTTGCAGCATCTTTCAGTTTAAGTCATTTCTGCAGTTTCAGCCCATTTCCTGTTGTACTTTCCTCTTCTATTTCTCCTCTGATATCTCCTATTTTCTTCTTGAATTCATTATGTCATAGGTACATATGTAGGCTGCATTTATTTGCTCTTTTTTTTCATTTAATTATTCCTTTCTCTGTATGAAAGGGTTGGATACAAGTATGAGGAAGCAAAATCATATGAAAAGGATACTTGTATTACTTGTCTTTTACTGACTGAGCCCTTAAACCTTTAGGATTTTGGGATTTTTTTTTTTTTTTGGTCTCTTTCTGTATTTGAAATGGAGAGTATTATGATCAATTTTGGGTGTTAGGAATGGAATGGATTGCCATTAAAAGTTAGAGAACATTGGCATTTGATTCTGTAAAAAGAAACATTTCTTTTTTAAAAAAAACTTTGTAATAGGGATATGCATTCTTTTTTTTCCCCCCACAGTCAAATTTTTAGAAGTTATCAAACCTTTCTGTGCAGTTCTACCAGAAATACAGAAACCTGAAAGAAAAGTAAGTACAATGTGTTAGTAATATAGAGGATAGCTAACATTTTGCTAAACCAGCAAGATGGATTTATTGTACTCAACCCTGTTGTGGCTGTAATTGGAAAATACTACCTGTTCTTTTTCCTTGCAGGAGGCACAAAGTGAATAAAACTAGTAGTGGCATGTTTAAATCTGGATAGCTTATCTCATGGTTTCAAAAATAACTGTTCTTTAAGTTCTAACATTTCCAAACCAAGTGTTTATTTGGCCTGTTAGACAAGATATAGTGTTTCCCTGTCTGTAGTGATCTTTATAATTCCCGTAGTATGGGGTGTGTACTGTGCTTGCTGATGATGTGACCCACAGCACTATGAATGGCCCTGTCTGCTGGGTCTGTTTTGATGAGTACAGCTGTTTTACATAAATGAATTGCAACTGTGAAAGTATATACCTTCCATTTTTGATTCATTCGATGCAAAGAAAAATCACAGGAATGCATTTGGAAGACGTTGTGACTCCATCAACTTGTTCTTTCATCATTGTGTACTTTTGGTGATAAGGTATTTAAATTCCAGAAATTTTATTAATCCCAAACTGGCCAGTTCTCAGACATTCCTCTTCTACTGTACTTTCGATTTCTTATGAAACTGACAGACACAGGGGCATACAAAGAGATAAGTAAAACTTTTGTTAAACTTTTTTATTATTAAGAAATATGTTCTTTTATTGCTTTGAGGTTATAAAAATAGGTGTTCATGTAATATTATACTCAGTCCTAGACTTGCACAGTATTAGGTTAACTGAAATGTATGCATGTTGGATTGTGTCTTGCTTTGCATCCTTTTCAGTTTTAGTTAACATGGTATAGTGTGATGAGGACTACCTGTATTTAAATTACAACATTCTTGAGAAAAGTAAAGAAAGTTATATTTGAAAAGTTCAGTTATTTACTTTAGTGCTTTAGCTGCTGCCAACGAGGGTAAGAGTACTTATTTTTTTGTCCTCACCGGAGGACATATTTTCCATTGCTTTTAGAGAGAGGGGAAGGTAGGGCAGGGAGAGAGAGATGGAGAGACAGAAAAAGAGAGAGAGAGAGACAGACAGACAGACAGACAGAAAAAGAGAGAGAGGGGGGGAGGGGGAGGGGGGAGGGGAGAGGGGAGAGGGACCTTGATTGGTTGCCTTTTAGTGTGCTCCCTAACCCAGGATTAAACTTGCACCCTGCGTGTAAGCCCATGACCTTTTGGTCTATGGGATGACACTCCTACCAACTGAACCATGTCGGCCAGGGCAAGGGTGAGAGTACTTTAAGAGTTAAAAATAGCATGTCATGATGGGGAATGGTGGCTGTGCTTTAATAGGGAGTTTTGCTTTATATTTGCTTTTTCTTCATTTTGATTGACTGTTCTTTGTATTTTCTTGTAAGATCCAGTTTAGAGAGAAGGTACTATGGACTGCTATAACACTCTTCATTTTCTTAGTATGTTGTCAGGTATGTAACCATATTAAATAAATGCCTATACTGTTCTAAGGTTTTGATTGGTTAGAATTTGAGATACTTATTTTAGTTAAAAAATTTACTGAATTATTTTTAGCATTATTCTTTTTTAATGAGTTGATTGTGAAAATAGTTATTTGTCCTACTTTGTATTTCTTCTGGTTTAGTAGTGGGTTTGAACATTATCTCTTTTGGTTTTCAGTTAATGATATTTACCCATTGTTCTCTTGAGGTTTCTTATTGATTTATGACAGGTTTTTACATATAAAAGTGTTAAGCTTTTGACATATATATTGGAAATACATAGTCCCATTTTGCTTGCCACTTACCATGTTGTAGATAACATGTATTAATTTAAAAAAAGCTCAAAAAGCTAAATTCTAGAACCCCAGGGATATACTGTGTTTATAAATTAATAAAATTCAGTGATGCTTTAAAATTTTTCTTCAGAGATTAAGTTTATAAAATATGATCTGCCCATGTCACAGGGTTGTTATAACAATTGAATTAAATAATTTAGGTGAAAAATTTTTTGAGGATTTTGAAAAGCTATTGAAATGCACAGGAGTAGTTTTAAACAATTGCATTAAGAAGCAGTAAAACCTATTAAGTCTATAATTTTGGGAGAAGCTAAAAATATTTTTTGAAGAGTGAAACAATTTAATCATTATTTTATTTGTACTTAGTTTAAAGTTGATTTGGGTAGTTAGGGAGAAATTTTTAAAAATACAGAAGAGTGCAAAGGAAAAAGCATAATCATCTATATTCCCACTATATACTTTGAACATCTTAGAAATTCCCCTTCCCCCCCTTAAAAAAAAAAGAGATTTAAGAAGATATTTTTGTATGGTAAAATACACCTGGTTTTTGTAAGTGTGCATTTTTAAAAGGTATATATGTTTGACAAACATATATACCTGCATAATTCCTGTCTCAATGGATATAGAACATTTTCATCACTCCAGAAAGTCCCCTATAACCTGTGTCAGTAAATCCTCAGCTCGTATTTGCCTCCAGTATCAGACAACCACTGGTCTGTTTTCTGTTCTTGTAATCTGGTTCATCTTTTTTTAAATGTTTTATTGATCATGCTATTACAGTTGTCCCATTTCCCCCCTTTTATTCCCCTCCGTCCTGCACAGTTCCTCCTACCTGCATTCTGCCCTTTTAGTTCATGTGCATAGGTCATATATATAAGTTCTTTGGCTTCTCCATTTCCTATACTATTCTTACCCTCCCCCTATCTTCTACCTACCGTTTATGCTACTTATTTTCAGTACATTTTCCCCCTCTCTCCCCATCCACTCCCCCGCTGATAACCCTCCATGTGATCTCCATTTCTGTGGTTCTGTTCTTGTTCTAGTTGTTTCCTTAGTTTGTTTTTGTTTTAGGTTCAGTTGTTAATAACTGTGAGTTGTCATTTTACTGTTCATATTTTTTATCTTCTTTTTTTTACACTTGATCTTAGCCAAAAGACCGAGAAGCGATATCTTCTTTTTTTTTTTAGATAAGTCCTTTTAACATTTCGTATAATAAGGGCTTGGTGATGATGAACTCCTTTAAATTGACCTTATCTGGGAAGCATTTTATCTGCCCTTCCATTCTAAATGATAGCTTTGCTGGAGAGAGTAACCTAAGTTGTGAGTCCTTGCCTTTCATGATTTGGAATACTTCTTTCCAGCCCCTTCTTGCCTGCAAGGTTTCTTTTGAGAAATCAGCTGACAGTCTTATGGGCACTCCTTTGTAGGTAACTGTCTCCTTTTCTCTTGCTGCTTTTAAGAGTCTCTCCTCATCTTTAATCTTGGGTGATGTAATTATGATGTGCCTGGGTGTATTCCTCCTTGGGTCCAACTTCTTTGGGACTCTGAGCTTCCTGGCCTTCCTAGAAGTCTGTTTCCTTTGCCAGATTGGGGAAGTTCTCCTTCATTATTTTTTCAAATAAGTTTTCAATTTGTTGCTCTTCTTCTCCTTCTGGTACCCGTATGATTTGGATATTGGAATATTTAAAGATGTCCTGGAGGTTCCTAAGCCTCTCCTCATTTTTTTGGATTCTTGTTTCTTCATTCTGTTCTGGTTGAATGTTTCTTTCTTCCTCTGGTCCACACAGTTGATTTGAGTCCTTGTTTCCTTCCCTTCACTGTTGGTTCCCTGTACATTTTCCTTTATTTCACTTAGCATAATCTTCATTTTTTCATCTAATTTGCGACCATATTCAACCATTTCTGTGAGCATCCTGATTACCAGTAGTTTGAACTGTGCATCTGATAGGTTGGCTATCTCTTTATTGCTTAGTTGCATTTTTTCTGGAGCTTTGATCTGTTCTTTCATTTGGGCCATTTTTTCTTGTCTCGGCATGCCTGTTAGGCAGTAAGGGGTGATTCATCTTCTCTTGAGTTTGGTATAAATGGTATCCAGTATTACTCCTTAGTACCTAATTTCATCAGCTTTCTGAGATTCATTCATGTTATTGGTATAGCAGTGATTTATCCCTTTTTATTTCTTAGAAGTGTTCTGCTATATACTGTATCACAATTTGGTCACCTAGTGACTTGTTGGACATTTGTGTTGTTTCCAAATTTTGGCCATTGCAAATAGTTTCTGTAAACATTCATGAACAAGACTTTTTGTACACATACGTACATTTCTCTTGGGTGAATACCTAGAAGATTTGCAGGATTGTATGCCAAGTATATGTTCAACTTTGTAAGAAACTGTCACACTCTTTCCCAAGTGGTCTTCCCATTTTATATTCCCACTAGCCATGTGTAGGAGTTCCAGGTGCTCTGCATCCTTATTTACTCTTGCTATTGTTGATCTGTTTAATATTAGCCCTTCCAGTGGGCGTGGTTTTAATTTGCATTACTCTGATAGATGACATTGAAGTTGTAACTTAGATTTCCCTGGTAAATGATGCTGAGGAAACTTCTTGTTGTACTTATTAGGTACTTATCTTTTGCGAAATGTTTTTTTTCGAATCTCTTGCCCAACTGAAAAAATTGGATTATTGTTCCATTATTGAATTATATGGATTTTTAATATTTTCTTTGTACAAATAAGTCCTTTGTCAGATATATGTACTGTGACTATTTTCTTTTTTTTAATTAAAAAACATTTTAAAGATTTTATTTATTTCTCAGGGAGAGGGGAAGGGAAGGAGAAAGAGAGGAAGAGACATGCTGATCTGTTGCCTTTCACACTCCCGCCCCGCCCCACCCCGCCCCGCCCCAGGAAACCAGCCTGCAGCTCAGGCATGTGCCCTGACTGGGAATTGAACCAGTGACCTTTTGGTTTGCAGGACAGCTCCCAGTCCACTGAGCCACACCAACCAGGGCTTAAATATTTTCTCCTAGTCCATGGTTTACCTTTTCATTTTCTTAATAGCTTTTGAAGAGCAGAAGTTTTTAATTCAGTGAAGTTTAGGTTTTCTTATTCTTTGATGGCTCATGGTTTTTGTTTCCCGCCTGAGAATTTTTGCCTGTTCTAAGGTCATGAAAATTTCCTCCCACATTCTCCTAAATATTTTATAGTTTTGCCCTGACCAGTGTGGTTCAATTGGTAGGGCTCTGTCCTGCAAAGTGAAAGGTCACTGGTTCAGTTCCCTGTCAGGGCAGATGCCTGAATTTCGGGTTAGGTCCCCAGTTGGGGCACGTGTAAGAGGCAACTAATCAATGTTTTTCTTTTACATTGATGTTTGTCTCCCTCTTCCCCTCTGTCTAAAAAAGAAATAAATAAATAGCCCTGGCTGGTGTGGCTCAGTGGATTGAGTGCCAGCCTGCAAACTGAAAGGTCCCAGGTTTGATTCTTGGTCAGAGCGTGTGCCTGGGTTATGGGCAAGGTCCTCAGCTGGGGGTGTATGAGAGGCAACCTGTTGATGTTTCTCCTGCACATTGATGTTTCTCTCTTTTCCTCCCTTCCTTCTCCTCTCTCTCTCAAAATTAATGAAAATAAAATAAAATAAAATAAAATAAATTTAAATATAGTTTTAGCGTGTGTGTTTTGGTCTATGATCTATTTCAAGTTAATTTTTTGTGTATGGCATGAAGTAAGGTTGGGATTCACTTTTTTCCTGTATAGATAGCCAGTTGTTGAAAAAGGTATATTCTTTCTCCAATGAATTACCTTGTCATCTTTGTTGAAAATCAGTTAACCCTGCACGGATGGATCTGTTTCTGTATTCTCTGTTCTGTTCCATTGATCTGTGTTTGTGCTTATAGTAAACCACTCTTTTTTGTTGTTGTTGTTTGGTCCTCTAACTTTGTTGGTCTTTTTCAAAATCCTAGGTTCTTCATATGTCCATATAAATTTTAGAACCAACTTACTGCTTTTTGTAGAAAGACTGCTGGGGTCATGATTTGTATTGCATTGAATTTGCAGATCAGTTTTGAGAGATTTGCCATCTTGACAGTAGTGTATCTTCTAATCCAGGGGTCAGCAGACCTTTTTCTGTAAAAGGCTAGATGGTAACTGTTTTAAGTATGACATTTCTTATGGCTGTTTCATGTAGTACATTTATGCATTTTATGTTACTGTATTTTTCTTTCCATAGTATGTTTACATAGTTGCCAAGTTGTGTCTTTTTGACTTTCTCCTGCTTAAACAGTTCTCTGCTCCATGTGGGTGATTTCTTGATTCTCTTTCCCCTTGATCCTCAAACAGCTTTATTTCCCCTTTCCAGCCACAATTTAAGGGTTTGGTGTCTTCTATCTCATTTTCTTTACTCTAGGGAATGGTGGAAGGTGGTGGAAGGTGAGATAAGCTGAGGTGGGTGCAATAAATGCTGCCTGCCTCAGCCCTCTGTTTCTTCTTAAATTTTTGTTCAGGGTCTTGTGAGGATTCTCCCCACCTGACCGAGCAGGGCTGTGTTCAGTTCCCAACTCCAGAGCATTGCCCAACTCCCATTTCAGTGTAGGCCTGTCATCGTCAGTCCCATTGGAGAGAGAGCCCCCTGGCCCGCTCCTCATCATTTCTTCTCAGCTGCTCTTTCTACTCCTGTCCTAGTCCAAGGGGTAGAGAAGGAATCTGCAGCCTGCTCTGGTCTCTCATGGGTTCGAAATGCAGCGGAAATTCTGAGGGTTCTCTTGCCTTCCCTTTGTGATGGTTGGAGCAGCTTTGTGCTGTCTCTCTGCTCCTCCATTGTCTGCTCTTTTCCTCCCCCCATGACCACCAGTGCTTCGTGTTTATCATCCCTTTTCTTGTTTGCCGCCTAACGGATTTTATTTTTGTTTTCCTTAGCTTTTAAAATTCTTGTTAGCTTTTACTCTTTTACATGTTGTTAAATAATGTGTTTTCTTGTGTCAGGGAGGGAAATTCTTTAATTTAATTGCAATTTGCCATCTTACCCAGAAATATCTTTCTGGTTTTTACTTCCCACTATCTTTGGAAATCCCTAGTGCTAACTTTCTGTTTGTCCATGTGGTTGGTTCAGGGTTTCCAGTAAATCATGAAATTCTTGTTTCTCTGAAGTACTATAGTATATTTTGTCTGATTGAAACCAATTATCAGATATAATATAGTGCAAAGTCTGGAACTCTGCAACTGTGACAGAGTCATGGGAAATAGCTCCTGTTGCTATCCAACTATATTGTACATGATTCTGTACATGTACAGCACTGAGTTGTGTACATGATTTTGTACATGTACAATCCTGAGTACATGTGCAGTGCTGAGTAATTGGTACAATTACTGAGTTTAATAATCCTGCTTACTACAGGAAAGGAGAGACTACCATTTCTTAGAGGAGATTGGCTGAGTTTTTCAGTATTTCATCTAGAGTCTAACCATGGAGGTGTAGTGCCTCTCTCTACCAGATGTACTTAAGGAAAGTAATTTGACTGACTGTTTCCCACTTATGGAATATTTTGATATGGCCTATCCAGTAGTGTTAGTTGGTTTTTATATAATTTTCTTCCTCTCTGTCTCTCATATTAGTTGAAGGGTATGTATAGATCCATGCTTATTTCTTCATCAGTTTTGCTCCCAGCTAATAATTCAGACATCTAAGCTTCTTGCTTTTATTAGTTTTGCATCCCAGCTAATAAATTCAGATATTCAGAGAGGTTTAGGTTGACCAGATGGGATGTTTAAAATTGCTGGTAGCATCTTTTACAATAAAAAAAAATCAGCTTCATATAGAGAAGGTTTTTGAAAACTGGGAGTGTATTTTTCTTTGTGTCTGATTCCCACAAGGTGAGAGAGGGGTTTGGCTCAGTGCTGTGTCCTGAACATGGGTTATATAATAGGAAACATTATTTTAGAAAATTTTTGATAAATACAGAAAAGAATAAAGAAGGAAAAGTCAATCATGATCTCACCACCCAAAGATAATCATTGTTTAGGGTATAAAAAATATTTATACCTTGTTACTTCTGTACATATTTTTAGTGTTGAACCTTTATTTTTAGTTTACATTTTTTATTTGTTGCATTTTTTATATTACCATTTAGTCCCCTATATCCCCCTTCCCTCAAACTTTTACTTTAAATATACAAAATTTATGCCTTTCCCTTTATATACCAGAGTTTCTCAACAATGGCAATAAATTTTAGGCCAGGTGAGTATTTGTTGTGGAGGGCTGTGCTGTGTGTTGTAGGATGTTTGGCAGTACCCGTGGCCTCTACCTGCTAGATGCCAGTAGCATCTTCCCTTGAGTTGTGACAACCAAAAATATCCTCAGATATTGCCAGATGTTCCTTGGGGATGGGGGTTGAGAGCAAAGTTGCGTCAGGTTACAACCAATGTTTTATACTTAATGTTATAACATTAGCACTTCCTCATTCTGTAATAAGCTTCATAAGTACAATCTTTAGTGGCTGCATAATTTTCTACTATGTATATCATCTTCAGTCTAATTTGGAGTATGATCTTGGCTGTCATTAGTACTCATAGCTTTGCACAATTACTCTGTGACAAGATAGGTATATTCTGTAGTTTACTGATAGTATTTTTTAAAGTGTGGTAAATACAAATACCATCTTAACCACTTTAAGTATACAGTTTAATACTGTTAAGTATATTCACATTGGTGTGCAACAAATTTTCATACTGATGGGAGTATTTACTAGTGAAATGCTGTAAGTAATGATTTCTATTGTTTTGTTCTCATTAAAAAACTTTACCTTTGCCCTGGCTGGTGTAGCTCAGTGGATTGAGTGCAGGCTTGTGAACCAAAGTGTCGCAGGTTCGATTCCCAGCTAGGGTACATTCCTGGGTTGCAGGCCATAACCCCCAGCAACCGCACATTGATGTTTCTCTCTCTATATAGCTCCCTCCCTTCCCTCTCCAAACATAAATAAATAAAAAAAATTTAAAAAATGTGTTTAAAAAACTTTACCTTTAAGTTATACTTGTTTTATTAAAGAATATGAGAGGTTGTGGGTTTTTTTTTTTAAGGATTGCAAACATTGTGTAAATGCATTACAAAATAAGTTCAAACTTAATTTTAACAATAGATTTCTGTAAAATGTTTTTTGTTACATTATAGATACCACTATTTGGAATCATGTCATCAGATTCTGCAGATCCTTTCTACTGGATGAGAGTTATTCTTGCATCCAACAGAGGTATGCACTTCTTTTCTTTTGCCTCTGTAGTAGTGCTGACATCACATAGATCTGAAAATGTAGGAACTATTTTTAGAGTCCACAAGGAGTGGGTGGATTTGATAAAAGAAACTCATTGCCTGGGAGAAGAGATAAATATGTAAATAATTATAGAACCATGTGTTTATTCTAATTTTAGAAATACCTACAGAATATAGATGTATACAGAAAATGGAATGATTATCATTGTCTAGAGCTTTGGTTCTTAACCTTTTTACAGGTTTTCTTTTTTTCCTATTTTTTTCTATTCTCTATTTCTTTTTGGTACATGCTATGCCAAGAACATTTTCATGCCACTAACTATTCTACATTGTTTTAGTTGACTTTCTATGCAATTTTAGATACTGCATTACAAGAGGGATAAATCTTTTTAAGTGTCATTTTTTTTATTAGCTAGATATGTAATTTTTGGGTTTGGTATGTAATTTTTAATTTTGTGTTAAAATAAAATCTTTAGTGTAAGTTTTAAAAATGGAAGAAATCTTGGAAGATTTTTTCCAACAGATTTCTTTAACATTTCAATTTCAGAATTTACAGAAACTTACATCCTGTATAATATTTATAGTAATATTTACTTAATGCATTGTTGCAAGGTTGTGTTAGTAGAGTTTTTGAGTAATTTAACATTTAAGGAATGAAAATTTGCTTTTTAATATTTGAGTATGTATGTAATGTAGATGTAATTAAGGACTGGGACGTTTACAAGGTAATCTGTATTGTGTATAGTAAAGATTATTTACCTCTTTCCCTTTTCCTTACAGGCACTTTAATGGAATTGGGTATCTCCCCAATTGTAACATCTGGTTTGATTATGCAGTTGTTAGCTGGAGCCAAAATCATTGAAGTTGGAGATACACCCAAAGATAGAGCTTTATTCAATGGAGCCCAGAAATGTGAGCATTAATACAATTAAAGAGCCTTTTCAATGTAGGGATTTTGTGGTAAAGATGTTTTTCTAGTCTTTTTATGTCTGTGCTGTAACATGTACTTCCTCCCACTCAATTTTTGTCAGTGTTTGGTATGATCATCACCATCGGGCAAGCCATTGTGTACGTCATGACGGGCATGTATGGGGACCCTGCTGAAATGGGGGCTGGCATCTGCCTCCTCATCATCATTCAGGTAGGAAAGCCTGTTTTTATATACAGATGACAAAACGGTTTGATCCCCTTTTCCTAACAGTTCTTTGGGTGATTGATATGTTCATTTTCTTACCTTTGAATTATTTAATTATAACATTTTGATTATTGAAGTGACACGCATCAGTTATGTTGATGTGAAAATTTAAAATTTATTCTCATAGCTTCAAAACTGTGTGACATGATGAATTATGGATCAGCTGCGTTTCATCAATTCTAAGATGCATGTTTTTCACATTTTGATGTCTGATCAGGATGTGTTTTTTAAAATACTTTTATTGATTTTAGAGAGAGACACAGATCTATTTATTGTTCCATTTATTTATGCATTTATTGATTGATTCATGGGTGTGTTGACCAGAGATCAAACCTGCAACTTTGGTGTATTGGGACAACACGAACCAACTGAGCTACCTGCTATGACCCAGGGTATTTTCGTAGAGTGGATTGTGTTTTATAACTGTTGCCAGCTAGGTGGCAATCATGATAGTTGTTTTCTCCTGCATGTGTATCAGCTTGACTATAGCTATTCATATTATCACACCAGTCATTGATATAACATATATTTGACTTTAATTACCTTTTAGAATGTCTTCCAAAACTCTTCTGTGATTTGTTTTTGAAATAAAGTTACTGTATATACACAAAGGCACAGAAAGAGCCAGCTAGATTGCATCTAAAAATAACTTTTTTGTAAGTAGAAAATAAAATTTCTTTGTAAGTTGTGTCATAGTTTAATCTGCAGTTTTATTTTTCTTAGTGACACGAAAAATAATGACATTAGAAATCTATAGTATTTGAGGCAGTGAAATACTATAGAAATACCCATGCGTGTGCTTTATGGATTTCTAAAATGGATGCTTTGGAACAGAATATTTGAAGACCAACATTATTATGCCTCTACTAAGCATCATAAAGTGTGTAAAGTTTGGTAGATATTTCTGTAATTTGCAATCTTTTAAAATCATTTAGCGAAGTTGCCCAAGAATGGATTATACTTTAATTATATAGTTATTTATTGGATTAAAAAAATAGTTTAGCCATGGCTGGTGTGGCTTAGTAGACTGGGCGCTGGACTACACGGCAGAGGGTTGCTGGCTTGATTTCCCAGTCGGGGCCGTGCCTGGGCTGTGGGCCAGGGCCCTGGTCGGGGACGAATGGGAGGCAACCACACGTTGATGTTTCTCTCCTTCTCTTTCTCCCTCCCTTCCCCTCTCTCTAAAAATAAATAAAAAATTAATCAGAATAAATAAATGTTTAAAAATAGTTTAAACTGGGCAGATATCTGGAGTCCTGCTTATCTTGGAAATGCCTCTCACTCCATGAAATTAGGATTAATTCAGGACATTTTTTTTCTAATGAGCAGAAGGCTCCGGGTCAGAAAGATAGTTGTAAATAAAATCATAATGCTAGTTTATTAATATATGTATTAAGAAATATGGGCCCTGGCCAGGTAGCTCAGTTTATCCCAGTATGCGAAGGTGGCAAGTTCAGTTCCCGATAAGGGCACATACAAGAAGCAACCAATGAATGCATAAATAAGTGGAATAACAAATCATTGTTTCTCTCTGTCTCTAAAAAGAAAAAGGAAAAAAAGGAAATGACCATCTCAGACTGGCATAGTTAATCATCTTTTTTTTAAAACCTTATTTAGGAAGTAGATCATAATAAGAGATCATTTAGTGAGTGTGATTTAGAACAAGCATAGTTAGATTGTTTTGGTATTTATTGGCATCATTAACAATAGGGAGGTCTTTTCCAATGGGATAGAAATATTTTGTCTTTTGACAGGGGAGGAATTTTTAATGAATAATCAGAGCCTTTGGGCAGTTTCCTGAGCCCCTGGGTGTTCGTTCCCATTTGGTAAAAAGTAAATTTCTTTAAAGAATAACATTGTCATTATTTCTCCATTAAAAAAAAACACTTCTAGGTAAACTTACAGCCTTGGGAATTAGAGAAAGAAAAGTTGGAATGGATGGAAGAGAAGATTGTGTGAAAACTGAATTAGTATCTTTTGAGTACTTAAATTTTCTTCATCTGCTTTTGGCATTGTTGAGGATACTGATATACCTATTGCTGCCTTATGTTTTACTAGCATGTGCATTATGCAACCCATAGTTTAGAATAACCCTGATTTTTAAAAGGTGCTCAGAATTGCCCTGGCTGGTGTGGCTCAGTTGGTTGGGTGTTGTACCGCAAGGTGAAATGTCACTGGTCAGAGCACATGCCTGGGCTGTGGGCCTGGTCCCTGGTTGGGGTGTGTGCAAGAGGCAACCAATTGATGTTTCGTTCCCGTTCCCTTCCCCTCTCCCTAAATACGTAAATAAAATCTTTTTAAAAAATTAAGATACTCAGAATTGGCATCTAGTTCTTAACATTATACATCAGTAAAATTGTTCAAGTATTTTACTAAGGCTAGATTTAGACTTTTACAGAACCTCAGCTGAGCAGTTCTGGGTTAGTTAGATAAAGTATTGACATCTTTATGAGTCAGTTATAAATTTAAATTGATATAAAAGGGAATTAGGCCATTTTAATTTTTTTTATTCAGTATTAGAAATCCAAGAATAGTTACATCAGGAATGAAACAAGTAAAATGAATATATATTAATTTGTTTACATAAATTCTGGTGTACAAATACTTGTGTCATGGTAAATTCTTCTGATGTTAATGTATAGGGGAATATGTTTCATCATGGGTGGGTAATGACCCATTTGCATCTTTTTTTTTTTAAGATTTTATTTATTTATTTTTAGAGAGGAAGGGAAGGAGAAAGAGAGGGAGCAAAATATCAATGTGTGGTTGCCTCTCATGTGCCCCCTACTGGGACCTGGCCTGCAGCCTAGGCATGTGCCCTGACTAGGAATTGAACCGGCGACCCTTTGGTTCGCTGCCTGTGCTCAATCCACTGAGCTATACCAGCCAGGGTCATTTGCATCTTTTTAATGCATTGCTAATATTGAAAATGTGTGGGTACACTGAAGAGACATGATTGGATCAGTGTCTTTTTACCTAGAAATATAGGTTGTAAAAACTTTCTGCATGTTGTTATTTAAGATATTTCTCACCTTAATTATTCTTTTTATTTACATGGTCAGTGTCTTTCAACTAGTGAGTTTTGAAATCTAAGTAGTGGGTCTTGATTAAAATTTAAAAAAAAATGAAACTCAGTATGCATGGCACGTTGTGAAGGTAAGTATTGTTTTGTCAAACTAAGTTATGTGTCTGCGCATGCATGCCTCTGTAGGGTTGAAATGTGCAGTGTTGTTTTCATACCTGCCTTAGAGATTCATATAGAGTGTACATTGTACAAGAGCGTGCAGTTAGTATTCAGTTCTTATCACCGTTCTGGTCAATGAGGTACTGCAGCTTCCTGGTGTCTAAATATTCTCATAGGCATATATGCATTTTATCATCTTTTATTTTATTTCTTTAATTATAGAAACCATTTCCTATTTAGGTTCTCTATAATTCTGTTGTTCAGTTAGAAAAATGAGTTTGATTTTCATGGAATATACACAGATTGCTGTATCATCTGATGGACATTGATCTGAAAAGGTGGTTTGGAGAATTAAGTTGACTAAGAGCTGCCCATATGATTCTGGACAAGTAACTTAGTCAGAAGTTCATGATAATACTTTTTGGTTGGCTGATCGTTTGTAGACAGCTGTTATTCCCTGCGTAAGCTTGCGTTTCTGTATGATTGGGAGTATTTATCCATTACATAATTGTGGTCAAAATAAAATCTCAGTAATAAGTCCTAACTTCTTTTTTTGTCAAAATCTTAAACTTGATTTTCAAACAGTAAAGGATTTATCAGCTCACTTCGAAGTTTTGAGAATGATACTCTTTTTCCAGTCCATTCAAAGTTCAACTAAAAAGGCTGTCAGTAGACAAGTTAGGCTTTGTACAGCCATTGAAATGGCAGTCAAATGGAGGAATAGAAAACCCTGTGTAAGTTAAACATGTTTCACATGTGTACTGTACTTTGTTCTCTATTCTAGTAGGGTTATACCAGAGAAACTGAGTAAGGAGGGGGATGCTTCAGAGCTGGAAGTAGCATTTCCTCACTTTTGTAGGAGGGTGTCTCTGTAGTGGGGACAGGGTGAGATTGGGGGCGTAGAAGCGTATTTTCTTCTGTGTTTGATTAGGTTACTGAAGTGTGGGCAAGTAGTCATATGACCAAGGTCATTTTCAAGGCTAGGGCTTAGTTTTAATTGGTACATGCTTTTATAGAAATGTCTTCTCCAAAAGGAAAATTAAGAATTTTCAGGTTCACACAAGTCAAAGTTAGTATACTTTCATTTTTTAAAAAGATATGAGCTTAAGAACCTAGTGAACCCTTAACTATCTATAAATTTCTGTTGTCTTTGTCACTATATGTATAGAGTGCATTTTTATATCTGGTACATATTAATTTTTGTTCTACTTTATGACATTAGACATTATATATAATATTTTAAATATATATCAACATAGTTTACATACGTTTCTTTTCATGGCTGTGTGCAGTTGCATCTTATTATCCTGTAATTCATTTGGCCTTTCACTTACTTGGGGATATTTGGGATATGTTCAGTTTCTCACTGTCTTAAATTCTACAGCTGTGAACATTTTTGTTTTACAGTGTTCTTTCTAATAAGCTTTATTTAAGGGAATAAGCTTTATTTTCCTTACTGTAAAGGAAATTGTTCAGAATGTAATGTCTTTTAAAAGTTGAAATGTGCTATATGCTATAGCAATATTTGTAATCCCGATTTTCAGAATTGGCTTCTGATTAAAGAAGGTTAAAAAATGCAGTCATAATAGTAATATTGCAACTGTTAGGTTTGAATGTTAGACTAGACAAGGTCATACTTTGAAAGTAGCCATTAGTGCTTGTCTTCCCCTTTCTTGAATTTTTTCTTGCTTCTGCTTACTTGCATTTCTTTCCCCACAGTTGTTTGTTGCTGGTTTGATTGTGCTGCTGTTAGATGAGCTGCTACAGAAAGGTTACGGCCTGGGGTCTGGTATATCCCTCTTTATTGCCACCAACATCTGTGAAACCATTGTCTGGAAGGCCTTTAGCCCCACTACTATTAACACTGGCAGAGGTACATCGCACAGTGACTGCGGCTGCACGAGTGTTGCTGGATGGGTGCTGGAAAGTAGCAGAGCAGTGTGAGCCTGTAGACGTCTGGGCTCGCTGTTCTGGAGGACAGTTGATGCTTATCATTCAAAAGTTAATAAGCATAGGTTTGTGGGTATGAAATATTACTTCAAAAAATATTTAAATTTCAGCCTCTGCTTATTTAAAATTTCAGTGGTTGCAAACATTTCAAAATTTTTATTTGCCTAAGCCATTGCAGAACTCATCAGTTTGACTGATTTCAGCATTCTGTGGGGATCAAAAGGTAGTAGATTAGGATTTTTCAAGTGAAAAGACTGATATTCTTTGTATCATCAGGGAGCACTAATACTTTTGCTGCTATTCCACTTGGCTTGGTAAATGCACCTAAATTTGGAAAGATACTCTGATTTCCCATTACTCCTATCCACTTCTCTCAGATGCCATCCTAGATTCGTAATGGTTAACATGTAAACTGATTCCAGCCTTAAGAAAATAGCAACAATGGTTTATTAATGTTCCTGATAAAATAAACTTACAAGCAAGTTTGATAAAGTAACATGTATCTTTTGATTCTGACCTCTTTACTCTGCTTTGCTGCTGCTGCCCTTCCTCCCCCCCCTCCCGCCCAGTACTCTCTTCCCTTCCTGAAAGTAAAGGAGAAGCAAAGCATTATGAATGAAGTATTTTGGTTTATTTTACTTTGGCTGTTTTCACCAAGAATAGTCTCTTGAGAAAACATCAGATTTATACTAAAAAACATACATTTTACCTTAATGATGTAAATATTTTTAGAAGCTCCATATAAGGCTATATCATAAACACATGAATTATTTTGATTCATATTTTCTGCTGTGTGCTGAAGTTTCAAGGTTGTTTTGACCCTTGGGACAAATTTGAATGATGTGTCTACAGTTCATTTCTCTCTTGATTTATCAGGTACTGAGTTTGAGGGTGCAGTCATAGCTCTCTTTCATTTACTGGCCACCAGGACCGATAAAGTCCGAGCTTTAAGGGAGGCTTTCTACCGTCAGAACTTACCCAATCTCATGAACCTCATCGCTACCGTTTTTGTGTTCGCTGTTGTTATATATTTCCAGGTAGGTATACTTTCTTTCCTGAAGTGGGATGTGGATTTTTATTTTGCTCTTAAAGAGAAGGATGCTATTTGAAATGTTTAGTATCTAATAAGTCAGTGTTTCAAAATCAAGTCAAGCAATTGATTCTTTAGACTGAGGTATAAAGTAAAAAATAGAATGAAAATGACATAAAAAGGGATTTCTGTCTGTATGTCTCTGTGTGGAAGGATTAAGTTTTATTAGCATCTTTACATACTCCCTACTGTTACTGTTTTACCTCTGTGTATTGTGTATGTGATATGTACAGTTCCTCTTTTAATTTTTACTTTTTAGGGATTTCGTGTTGACTTGCCCATCAAGTCGGCCCGGTATCGAGGACAGTACAGCAGCTACCCCATCAAGCTTTTCTACACCTCGAACATCCCCATTATTCTTCAGTCGGCCTTGGTGTCAAACCTCTATGTCATTTCTCAGATGCTGTCTGTTCGATTCAGTGGCAACTTTTTAGTAAATATACTAGGACAGTGGGCAGTGAGTTATTTTGTTATTTATTCTTTGTTTAAATTCTAATTTGCATTTCATGTTTCTAAACTAGAAGAAATGAGCCATAATTGAAGCAGTTGCTATAACGTTTTCAGAGTCACTTGCCTAGAAAGCATTTTCACATCTCATTTGAGTGGCCTTTTAGGCTAAAATCACAGTCTCGCTCATGATTCTCTGTTTCGTAATGTTATTCCACTATTGTCTAGAATAATGGTTTTTAAAACAAAGCCACTCGTTTCCTCTCTTTCAAAAAAATTTTTTAATCCCCATCCAAGGACATTTTTTCATTACTGTTTAGAGAGAGGGGAAGAGGGAGAGGGAGGGAGACACACACACACACACACACACACACACACAGTGTGAGAGAGAAACATTGACCTGTTGCCATCTCGTACATGCCCTGACTGGGAATTGAACTGCAACCTGGGCTTGTGCCCTAACTGGGAATCAAACCCATGACTCTTTGGTCTAAAGGACAATGCTCCAACTAACTGGGACACACCAGCCAGGGCCAAGAAGCTATTTGTTGATAATGTATGGGATACAGAAATTATCCTTTCCTGTTTCCCAGTTTTTTATGGCCTGAATGGCAATAAACTAGTTTCTGATTAATGGGCTGGAGGCAGGCATGTAATTACTAAACTGAAGAGGGAACAGAGTTGTTAGACATAGAATAGTCAGTAAACAGAAACAGTAAATTTTGACTTCCTTTTACAGGTTCTTTTTATCATCACTACTTCTAAAGCAGTCCAGCCACATTGCTGTTGGAGTGTTGTAGGATTTTGTAGGACTGAATTTTGATTGGTTTAAATTCTGTCACCTAAGGAGTATTTTTCCCTTCATCTAAAATGTATATTCCACTAAAGAATATTTTATAGTCATACTGAAATACGGTGCTTATTCTGTGTATTTATCTTACCTATACTACCTTTTGCATTATAAGTTAATAGTGACTGACATATTTCTGCTTTTACTGAAGACAGTTTTTAAAGAAATTTAAAGTTTAACAGGATAAGACAGTGGATCTTGAATGTTAGTTGGAGGAAATAGGATTCCCTTTTATCTATAATACTCCTTTTCCATTCATTTAACAGAAATTGGATTACCTGTGATGAGGGGAACAGAGCTTTTTCTTTCCTTGTGAGCTAATAGTCCAGCAGTAATTATTACTATAACAATTTCAAAGTAATAAATTCATTGAGTGGTTGTATGGAGTGTGTTGTGACCTTGACTGAGATTTTTTTAAATGAGAAAATTATTGTGAAATTGAATTTGTCACAAATGGTGCTTTTGATTTGGTAACAGTAATCCTAGGAGCATAGTAAAAGAATCATTTGGAAAATAAAAATTCAGGAATCAGCTATTTTAATCATTGCAACCATTTCCCGTACCTTGTGTCCCAAAACTTGTATTTAATGTGAGCAAACACATGCTATTGCCATTTCTGTTACTATAAAAATTCTTAAAATATTTGTGTAGGTAAAAATCCCATTTTATATATTTATTAAAACACATACAAACAAGATAAAGTTTAGGCAGTAAGTTGTTAGATTTCTGTCACTGTTTTGTTTGCATTCTTAATAGAATGCTTTGAAATGAAAGACTCATGTAAGGGTCTTAACATGTTGCATACTTACATAGTTCAGAAAATTTCAGAGTCTAAATGTAATCAGAGATTGACTATAAATGTAATGTTTCTGTTTTCAGGAAAGGAAGGTTCTTATAGCTACATTATAATTTTTTTAAAATTGCTCTTCTGTTAATTATATATCCACATCTTTAAGAGTTGCTCACTGTATAATTTTGAAGGAGTGAAGATGTTAGATACAAAAGCAAATCCTTAAGTTATATAGAGCCATTAGCTGTAGGTGCTTTAAACTTAAAAGATTGTCGTAATTTTTGAGGAGTTTGAGAAGTCATAAAAATGGTTGACAAGTTAGGTTGGTCATTTGTTCTTTTTGTCCTTGTTCTGTAGGATGTCAGTGGGGGAGGACCTGCTCGCTCTTACCCAGTGGGAGGCCTTTGCTATTTTCTTTCTCCTCCTGAGTCCATGGGTGCCATATTTGAGGATCCTGTCCATGTGGTTGTTTATGTCATCTTCATGCTGGGGTCATGTGCATTCTTCTCTAAGACGTGGATAGAGGTGTCTGGTTCCTCAGCCAAAGATGTAAGTATTCGGTTCATTTCAAAATAAAAATAACTTACAAATTTTAGGTGACAAAGTGGTAGTTGATACTCTTCATTGCTTTTGTAATTTAAACTTGAATTCGTGCATTCTTAATGCGGTAATGTCACCCTCAGGGGGGTTAAAAATTGGTTCCTGATAGGTGAAACATTTATAGATTTTATAATGGTTTGTGACCCTCCCAAGCTCAACCCTACCTGATAGAATCTTATTCCTTAGTATTAATTTTTCTTGAGGGAGGGAGGTAATAATAATAATAATAATAACAGAAACACTGGTTTAATGAACGGGTAACATGGTTGTGGAGTAATAGGAATGATGTGACAGTGCCTACTTGAGGGTTATTGTGTCTTAGTAGTGTGCGGAGAGCACTTCACACAGAACCTGGAAGATAGTTAACAGTGAGACATCAGAGTTTGATTTTAAAAGTTGTTTTTCTCTTGACAGGTGGCTAAACAGCTTAAAGAACAGCAGATGGTAATGAGGGGCCACAGAGATACCTCGATGGTTCATGAGCTTAATAGGTAAGGTCATTCGAGTTCACTCTTGATGGGGGTTGAGGGGGATACATGTACTCAGTTTTTCATTTCTTTCAGTCTTTCATTTCTTGCCAAATGTTATTCTTTGTTAAATTCATATTTGAAGCATTTCTACTGCACACAAAAGGACCAAAATTTAACACATCAAACTGACACCTAAATTATTTAAATTGGAATTGTGTTCCCCTTCACAGCCCAGCTATAGGAGGTTCTTTTCATTGTTGTCCGGCTGTACATAAAATTACATGGAAGCTTTTAAAAACTACAAGTATCTCACCACCAGGAATTGTGATTTATTTGGTTTGGAGTGGGTCTTAGGCATCAGTTTTTTGTTAACAGCTTTATTGGTATAATTCACATATTATGTAATTCACTCAACTGAACCACATAATTTAGTGTTTCTTTTCTAGTATACTCTGTGTGTAAGCATTACATTCTAATTTTAAAAACATTTCATCACTCAGAAAGAAACCTTGTAACCATAATTTCCCATTCCTACCCCTCTACCATCCTCAGAGCCCCAGGCAGCAACTTTTTACCTTCTGTCTCTATAGATTTGCCTACTCTGGACATTTCATACATATGGAATCACATAATATGTGGTCTTCTGTGAAGAGCTTTTTTTACTTAGCATAGTGTTTTCCGAGTTCATCCATTATCTGTGAACAATATTCCATTGTAAGGATAATACCATTTCGTTTATTTATTCCCCAGTTGATAGAAATTTGGGTTGTTGCTACTTTTTGGCCACCATGAATGTTGTTATGAACATACTTGTAGAAGGATTATGTGGACATATTTTCATTTCTTTAGGAGTGGAATTGTCAGGTCATATAGTAACAGTGTTTAACATGGTGAGGAACTGCCAAATTACCATCCAGAGTGGCTGTACACGTGTGAAGGTTTCAATAGCCACACATCCTTTCCAGCACTAGTTTTTGCATTTTGATTAGTATGTAGCCATCTAGTGGGTATGAAGTGATATCTCATTGTGGTTTTGATTTGCTTTTCCTTGATGAGTAATGATGTTGAGTGTCTTTGTCAGCCATTTGTGTGTTTTCTTTGGAGGAATGTCTCCTCAAAACTTTTGCTCGATTTTAATTGGGTTGTCTTTGTTACTGAATTGTAAGATTGTTTAAAAAATATTTTGATGTCTCTTGTCAGGTATTTTATTTGCAAATATTTTGTCTCCTTCTCTGGGTTGTCTTTTCCCTTTCTTGATGATGCCCAAGTTTTTAATTTTGATGATGTTCAGTACATTTGTTTTGTCTGTGGATGCTTTGTGCTGCTTTGGATGTTGTTATTGAAGAAACCACTGCCTAACCCGAGGTCACAAGGATTTATTTTTCTCTTAGGAGTCTCAACTCTTACGTTTCAGCCTGATCCGCCGTGAGCTAATTTTTGTGTTTGGTGTAAGATAGAGGTCTAGATACCTTCTTTTGCATGTGGATATCCAGTTGTTCCATAATTATTTGTTGAAAAGGCATTAGTATTTTCACTTAAATTGTATTTATTGAGCACATAGATTTCAGAGAGTAGTGTAATTAATCTGCATGTAGCCAAGTATATCCATCTTTAGATAGTAGTTATTATTCTGTCATTCTTGTTTCATTTACCATCTCCCTTTTTTCTTTCTAGAGTATTTTAAATATAATCTCATTATATTTAATGGGTGATTCTAACATGCAGCCAAAGTTGAGTTATTGTTGGAAGAGTATTACCACATCTTGTCATGTAACTATGGTATTTAGAAATCATTTTGAAATGTACTGTTTATCTAGAAGAGGGAGCTAAAAGTTACCCATTTTAAGATGATACTAAACATTTTACTACTTAAATCTTGTTGAGGATTCTATCTCCTACCATCAAAATCATGTATTGCCTTTCTTGGCTATTTACTGGTTTTTCATAATTAGGGAGTAAGTCATTCCCTTGGTCAGTTTTCATCAACGTGTAACTGCTATGGACATCCCATGAGTACTGCAGACTATTCCCTGTTGGATTAATTACACTTCACCATATTACTGCCTCTGTTGCCCCTTTTCACTTCCCTCTGCTGCCTGACTTGGTTTTGTCTTCTAGGTATATCCCCACGGCAGCTGCATTCGGCGGTTTGTGCATTGGCGCCCTGTCAGTGTTGGCCGACTTCCTCGGGGCCATTGGCTCTGGCACTGGAATTCTGCTTGCAGTCACTATTATCTATCAGTATTTTGAAATATTTGTTAAGGAACAGGCTGAAGTTGGTGGGATGGGTGCTTTGTTTTTCTAAATGTTCCAATACTTTTTTGTGGGAAGGGAAAACATTTTGACACACTGTTTTTGTCAAATAATGCTGGCTCCCCTCTTCTCCCTCATTTTTTTTTTCAAGTGCTAACTGTCCCATTTCTGAAGTGGGCACCAAGCTAAGCCTGTGTGCAGCATTAGTACCAGCTGCCTTAAAACTAAAGTTTACATTATTCGTTAGAAAATATATACATGTAGTGTTGCCTGTGATGCTGGAAACCAATCTACCCGCCTTACCGTGTTCAGTGATGGTGAGGTGACATGGATCAGTTTTGCACACAACATTCAAAACACTCAGTATTCCCCCCACTTGTTTAAAAATAAATGTAGTTCAGATTGCCACTTTCCAGTATTTTGGGCTTATTCAATGAGTTCTGGAACATTTATATCTAATCTACATTTTAGATATAATTACTTTTTGTACATTTAAAACTCAGTATCCCTGTTCCAAGCCTCCCCTTCTATTTGTCCCTTCTCAAAGCAGCCACTTAGCCCAGATGGGCAAAATCAAGCTTCTTAAAGCTTCTGTCACTAGAAAAACTGCTTATAATTACTGTCTGTTTTCCATTCGTCTTTGTTCCCCATGACAGCACAGTTGGTGCTGTTTTTACTGTATTGGCTATGCCTTTGAATTTCAAGTCACTTGAGAATGCTCTTTAAAGATACCAAGCCCAGTTCTTTTTTTTTTTTAATCCCCAAAGCAAAGATCTAATTCTCAAGCAATGTTTGTAGTTCAGTGGGGGTGAACTATGAGTAATTCATGCTAGGAATCTGTGTACGTTGTTGTACTTTATAGCAGCAACATGAGTGTAAACAGTAGACTTACAAACTTTTATTTAATACAACTGTTGCAGTTGTGTTGGAAAAATAAAACCATCTGATATTAAATGCTTTGTGTAGGTTCACTGTATTCATGCAAAATCCATCCTGAGATGCCTATTGCAAGAGGTTAAATGTAGGTAGTTCAGTGCTTAACCCTAGACTGTTGAGGCATGGTAAACCATTTCAGGTTACTCAGCTAGTTATGTCACTGATGTTTGGAGACAGGAAAGCAGTGGTCTCAAGTGGTATCCCGGCCCCCATCTGAAATGCAGCTCTTTATCAGCAATTCACTTTTAAAGTATGTGCTTTATTGTCCAAAAGGAGATCAAACTTTTTGAAAGACTTCAGAAGTATGTTTTCCATCATTGTTTACCTTCTTAGTAAGTGCAGGAAGTAGTATATCTTTCTTAGCTTAGGATCACAAAGTGGAATAACTACAGGGGCAAGGCAGAGAAAGTAGAAACAGGTAGGACGACAAGGATGGTTAACTGGTGAACATCTCCAAAGGGCTGCAGACTGTTACTGTAGAACTAGGGACTTAGTGTTATTATAGCTGATTTTTTTTTCAAGTGAGGTTAAAAAATACAGCTTTTATAGGAAACTATCAACTTTTAAATCCTGACAAATCAACAGTGCCAGCTGATGAAAATGTCCAGACTCCAAGCTCTCAAACTGACTTAATTTCCAAAGCATAACCTTTGATGTTTATAGATAACATAAATACCATCGAGGTTATGTGTAAGGATTTAGCTGTCACTTCAACGTTGCACTCTTAGGAGGAGTAAAAGCAGAAGGGACAGGTAGGTGTTAACGAATGTCTCTCTCAACAGTTAAGAGAATGTTTCTCAGTTCCCATAGGGAGTGACTTAGGAACAGCTGGTCTGTTTGGAGAGACAGGTTTACTCTAGAGTCTGTGTATTTTATACATGCCTTATTTCTTGATTTTGAAAGAGGGACATAAGTAAGGGAAATTAGAGGACTCGTCCTTGAGAGCTCAGGGAAAAGGATTAAGATCTCTGGAGAATTATGATGCCCATGTTTAAAAGTGAAGATTTTTAAAAAGGGGTTACAGGCAGAAGGGAAGGCTACTGTAAGCAAATAGTAGCCTTGGGGCTTAATTTTCACAATGTATATTGGGAGAGTAGACTTGATTTATACAGTCCTCGGGTTCCAGAATTCTTTCTATCCTTAAGGAGTGCAATATACAGATCTTATATTTATGCTTAAAAATATCTCTGGAAAAGTCAGTGAACCGGTAGACAAATGAAATGTGTTGCAGCATTTTTGGCATCAGTACCCTTATTTTATCTAGTTGAGGGGCCTGGCTAACTCCCGCCTGGGTCAAGGGCTTGAATCATGACACGGCTGTCCAACAAGAGTCATCCTGAGGCTTCTGTGGGGGGCTAAGCTGAAAAGGCAATGACCCTGGAGTTTGGAGGCCACAAAAGTCAACCCAAGATTCCAGCTCAGCCAAGAGGTAAGGTGGCCCAGTAACCCTGGTAGACATTTTGGACGACAGGCTTTAGGCATGGCATGAGCCAGAAACAATCAGTTTCTCCTTTAAAGTAGTTTGTACTGGGCTTCTCGTGCTTGTCAGCCTTGCTGGCTACACTCAGGATTGAACACCAAGACAATAATGTCCCAAACCATGTAAATCGTATTGCCATGGATTTGGTTTTTTAAGAACTTTTCTAGTTAAGGCTAGGAAGTGACATTCTAAAGTATGTCCACATGTGTTAGAGGGAAGGATCCTGTATTTTCATTATGGAATCAACCATTTTTCATTATGTAAGAGCTGGTTTACCTTCAGTATTAGTTAGGTAGATATAATGACAATAGCTAAATGAAAGCATTCGCTTATCATGAATGTTATTCTCATCCTCTGCTATGCAGATTAATTCCATATAGCAGATAATTAGGAGGGTCCAAGAAAGCTGTAATATATATATATATAATGTTTTAAAACTGTTTAAACACTAATGAAGTAAACAGTTATTTGATATTCGCCCACAGAATTCTATGTTGGGGGTCTGGAGGTGGGAATAGTTGATCTAATTTAGAATTCAGGTCTTTTCTATAATAGGACCCTTATCTACTGGACTAGAATAGATAGTGGCTGAAGTTTAAAAAAATGGGTTAAATAGGCATATCTGCATTTATGTTCTTTTCCAATAGTATTACCTGGATTCGGCATTTAAATGAAGGCTACAGCCTACCTATAATTACAATTCCATACCACCACATGCATTCTTTGTTTTTATTTTATGAAAAAGGTACTTTCAAATCTCTTAGATGAATACAAAGTCTTAGTGAAGAAGGCCTTGTGGCCTCATTTAGAAGAACATGGCTACCCTTAAAATTTCAGGAAGGGCACTTCAAATGGCTTTGTGTTTGCATGTTTCAGCGCCAGAGCATAGGAATAGACCCTAGCATCCACTGTCAGATGTTCTTCAGCTACCAGGGCTGCAGGAGGCAAAGGATACAAGTTAGACAATGAAGTTAATAAAATATAATACCCCTTATCATTCAGTCAATATTTACTGAGTAGCTACTATGGGCCAGTCCCTATGCTAGATGCTGGTGATGCAATGAACAAGACATTTTCTGCCTTCATAGATCTTGCTGTAGTGGAAGAATAAAGCATATAACAAAGCAGGGTTATAGTTATGGCCTGAGACAAGAACAAAAAATGAAGAATAAAGACAGAAGAGCACATATATTAGAGATGATGATTTTATGTGTTAAAATAGCAAAGCTTTACAGATCCACTGGTTCATTTATAGCTCACTGTCAGACTTGGCTGCTATGAAGCTATATAGTGATGACCACTAAGTAGCTTATTGAGGATATCCCCGCTGCTAGGGGACACATATTTTGTACAAGCAAATTAACTGTGCATGATAGGATCAGAATTCTATCAAGAATGAGATCTCAGAATCTTATTACAAAGGGCTTTTAATGAAAACTTGTTTCACTCAGAGGTTACTGGACTTCAAATCTGTCACTTGTTTTCCTAGCTACTTGTTTAGAACAAGCTGAGACATTTTAATCCTCAAAGGCAGGGTATCTCCTACTCTGCCTGCAGGTGCATTCCTTGTAACAAACTGAACTCAAAAATCCTTCCTACTTCTCAGATGTGATTTGTTGAATAAACTACTTGATGATTATATTTTGATTCTAGTAAAGCTAGGAAAACTGGCTCTTTTACTCATCCCTTCTGCATAACCCTTTCTACCTTCCTCCCCTTTCTTGCTCTCTATTTCCCCTCTTCTAAGGCCAGAAGGGAAGTTAGGGAGAAGGGGGGAATTTTAAAAATAATTTCTAATATAAATAAATAATAAAGAAATAGAGCATGTAAATTTAAGCTTTGTGTGTCAACATTATCTAGTTTACTTTTACTCATGCCTCCTCAAACACAGGGGCTATCTATCTCTTGTTCCTGTTCTGTTCTATGAGAAAAACTTAGACTATGAGACCTGTTCAAGGTCATAGCCAGTACATGGCTGGCTGAGCCTCAAATCCAGTCAGATCTGTCTGACTCAAAGTTAAATCTTACCTATAATTGATGGCCACAACTTTCTCTGAATAAATACCTAATAAATTATTGAGCTCTAGCTGGATGGCTCAGTTGGTTGGAGTGTTATCCTATACATCAAAACGTTGCCGGTTTGATCCCCGATCTGGGTGCATATAGGAGGCAACTGATAGATGTTTCTTTCTCACACAGGTGTTTCCTCCCTCCCTTCCTATCTCACCAAACTCAATAAAAATATCCTTGGGTGAAAAGTAAAAAATTTTAAGAAATTACTGAGTCTTTTCAGTATGAGTATTTCTAACTTGACCCTGACTATGGAGGTGGTTTTTACCTTAGGTCTAGTTTTTAAAACAGCAAAGTAGGAAAAAGTAGGAATGGGAACGTTCTGGGAATCTGAAAGCACAGCAGTTCTTAAAGATCCAGTTTACTTTTCGAACTAACAACACAGACGTTAGAAACAAAACTATAAGCCACTGGTACTGAAAGGAACAAGAAAGACTGCTCTCAAAGCCTCAGGTCAAACACTGCTTCAAAAATGTTTAAAGTAAAAATTGAGTGAGTGAGTAGGCATATAGCCAGCTTCATGAAAGGCCTCTGTCATGTCTTCAGTACATCCTAATGTGGTTATGTCAAAGGGCATCTGTCCACATATCTTTTTTTAAAAAATAAAAAAACCCCCCCCCCCCCCCCAAAAAAAATCCCTAAGAGATGGGCTGGCCAAGAATTACATAATATAACTACATAATCAGTAATTTACTAAGGGTCACACTGCTGGATAGTATGGTTCATCACATCAGCACACTGCACTCAGAAGGAATATTGTTCAGTTCTCCTTTAACTTACACACCGCAGAAGGAACTATCTAACATACTAGCATATTTGAAATCAGTGAAGTGTTATCCATTTATACCTCTGCATTTCCATGGGTTAGAGATTTAAGGTATATAAACTAGCTTGGGCTAATCAGCAGGAATATAATCCTGCTAATAGGAGAAAAAAGGCCCCCACTAAAAGCTTTCACTGACATGGTATGTGTTGCTCACATTTTCAAACTATGCCACCCAGAAAGGGAAATTATTATTGGTCAACTGTAGTTTTAATACATTTCTAGGTATTTGACTTTAAGGAGGAAGAATTTAAAGAAACAATTATATTTAGTTCCCCTTTGCCTGGGGGTGGGGGAAGGAAAACAAGAGAAAGTTAGGCAATAATCTCAAGAATGCTTACCTTCAAGTCTCTTCATCAGGTCATTCTTTGGTAAGGAAATTACTTCCACAAATTCTAAACAAACAAACTGCAAGTGAAAACAAAGCTAAAGAAGGGGAGGGCCTACCAACAACACAAAATGCCTGTAGCCATTAAGCCATATACTTGGTCAGCCACTGGGAGTTGAATAACATACCTCCATCTCCTGAAAATAAGCAGAAGGAGAACATGTTAGCAAGGCCTAGAATGTTAAAACATTCGAAGACTTTTGTGTGAGACACATCAAAAAGGCTACTTACATAAGGTGCTCAAAAGAACCAACCCATGTACTTTCTGTTAGGCCCGGGAACCAGAGGAGCAGGATTGAGAGGACACTGAAAAGTGCCTCAGGGATGGGGCGGGGATGGGGTGGGGGGGGGCCTGGTGGTTGTGGGCAGAAGTCTTTTCCTGCCCAGTGACTGCTGTGGCTGCCATGGTGCCAGTGGTTCCCTGCAGCAGCCCTGGGAGGGGGCGGGGGGAGGAGGAAGGAAACCACAAGTGTGCCTCTGTTGCCATGGCAGGCTGCTGTCCCTGCTCTCCCTGCTCGCCAAACCTGAAAGTAGTGGTCCCTGCACAAAGTGGAAGGTGGGGTTGGGGGTGGGTGCCCATCAACTTCAGAGGGAGGGAAGGGAACGTTTTCTGATCACGTAAGGTGCTAGAAACCTCACTCATCCCACTTCCACCTTTTCTTTCTGTCCTTGGCCAGAATCTTCCCTTTTTCTTAACTTCTCAGTCTACACAATCTGCATGAGTGCTAACTCAGATCTTACTGGTCTTTTTTTAAAAAAAGGCTGTAAGAATTTAACAGAAACCTGGGTTACAAAATGTACTATTTTAACCATTTTTAAAGTTATAATTCAGCAGCATTAAGTAGATTGACATTATTGTGCAATCATCAGCATCAGCCATTTGCAGAATTTTTCATCATCCCAAGTGGAACCTTGAAACCCATTAAGCACTAACTCCCCCACCCCTGCTGACTGCTGTTCTACTTGCTGTCTCTGAATGCACTGCCTTTAGGTAGCATACTGGCAGAGTCACACAATATTTGCCCTTCTTTCACTTAGCACAGTGTTTTCAAGGTTTATCCAAGTTATAGCATGCATCAGCACATATTTTTCTTTTATGGCTGAACGTGATTCCATTGTATGAATAGACCATATTTTGTTATCCATTCATCTTTTAATGGACACTTGGGTTGTTTCTATCTTTTGGGTACTGTAACAGTGTATAACAATGGTGTACAAGGTATTTGAGCCCCTGCTTTCAATTCTGAGGAGTATAATTGGGTATGTACCTAGGACTGTAATTGCCAGGTATACGGTATTCTATGTTTAACTCAGGAACTACCATACTCTTTCCACAATATCTTATATGTATATTTGCTAGTTTAAAAACTGAGTATGTAATGCCCTGGCTGGTGTGGATTAGTTGGTCAGGCATAGTCCCACAAATGAAAAGGTCGTGGTGATCCCTGGTCAGGGCACGTGCCTGAGTTGCAGGTTCAGTCCCCAGTTGGGGCACATGTAGAAGGCAACCAATCAATGTTTCTCCCTGCCTCTTTCTCCCTCCCCTGCCTTAAAAAAAAAAAAAAAAGCAAGCATTTAAAATTAGCTGTAAGGGGATGCCTAAACATTTAGGAACAACCGGAGGATGAGAAATGGAAGACCATAATTCTCACACACAATTTCTTGTGTGTGCATCAACAACTCTTTTAAGGGGTTGGGTGAGGACATGGAACTGAACTGCTAAGAAATACAGAGCAAAGAATTTCCTAAAAGCTTTTCTAAATGTGGACCTCAATAAAGAGGATAAGCTGCATCTTGTAACAATTTCTTATACCATTCTTATAAATATGAAGACAGCAATCAGTGATTTTGAAGACTTTCATTGTTTACTACTTAGTCCTATAACTAATATTACTAAGAATAAACTCCATACAAAAAAAATAAGGAAATAAGCCCTGGCTGGTGTAGCTCAGTGGATTGAGCTTGGGCTGCGAACCAAAGTGTCGCAGGTTTGATTCCCAGTCAGGGCACATACCTGGGTTGCAGGCCATGACCCCCAGCAACCATACATTGATGTTTCTCTCTACCTCCCTCCCTTCCCTCTCTAAAATAAATAAATAAATAAATAAATAAATAAATCTTAAAAAAAAAAAGGGAAATGTGTAATTTAACATTTTATATAATGAAACCATAAAAATCAAATTAGTGGTAAAAGAAAAATGCTAAGATACACAAGATTATGGAAAGAGCCAAGAGTACAAATGAAGCATCTACCAAAGACCATTACTCTGTTGACCAATCAAAAATCAAACCAGGAATGAGAAGTTAAAAGATGTCTACTGCAATTCATCTAACTTAAACAAAGCCAGCGCTCACTTACCTGGCTTTGGCTTAGGTCTCACATTTTCAGCCTCATCTCCATTAATAGTTACTGTCACGATGTGTGTGCTGCAGTTTGACAAACCTGGATCCATAGAGACAGCTGTGGAGAGAAGCCACCAGTTATCTTTACAGATACCAGTCAGAGGTCATGTTTCATGACTTAAATGTCTTTGGAAGAAGATGGGGCTCGTAATTCCTTTAACATAGAATTCAGACAGGAAAACTAGTGTTCTCCAGTCACTTAGTATATGCTGTAGGACTACAGAGCATATGAGTAGTACTCATTTTTCTGTGAGTTCCTGAGTGAAGTCTGGTAAGCCCAAGGGGGTTTCACCACATTAAGAAACATCTTCTAGAGAGGACTATGGCACATGGGTGAGGTGAGTGGGTAGTGAAGCTTAGAATGTGGGCACCTCTGGAAGGCAACACAATTTCCTAATTTCTTTTCCAGCTTCAGGTCCTTCCTGCTCAAACTTGTTCTCATTTCTAGGAGAGGGGAAGTTCACATGTAGATGGTGCCCATATATAACTAGGATGTCTCTTCAGTGAGTTAAAGTAAAAGCCATCCGAATTCTGACCATAAAGAATATCTAAAGCATCCTTCAACACACAGAAGCATCTACTTGCTAATTTTCAAAAGTTTGTCCCCAAATGCACACCTGGAAAGCAATACAAACCTGGAGAACATTCAGCAACATCACCTTTATAGCCAGTTTCTTCCTCCAGCTCTCGCAGAGCAGCTGCTTCTGGGCTTTCATTATCATCTATGAGACCTGGAAGTCCGAATCATTTGTGAGGTGGGAGAGGAAAATCCACTTTTCTTTGAACCTTTGCTTCTAACATAGCTGGTGCTGAGCTATGTGAGAAGAATCAGAGGATTGTGAAAAGTGGTCTTACAGATAAAACTGAGGTTTGGAGGTTTTATCTTACAGATAAAACTGGTTTTTTTTTACAGAAAAAAAAAAAAAGGGCAAAAGCAGGAACCCCTAGGCAGATTACGTTGGTTCTGACAGCTCTCATCTGTTCTCTCAGAACTAGATTGCTGTCACATGCCAGCACTAATGCACAGCATAGGCAGTGTCCATCTGTGAGGACAAGTGATGGGGTGGTGGCCAAGGCTTTGGGCCCGGCTATGTGACTACAGCACAGGAAGTCTGTTATTTTTCCCCCCTCTTATGTAAGATGGAGACTGTGTCATCTATCTTGCCTTCCTCCCACACAGAACAGTATTGAGATGCTATAGTGAAGTGCTGAGATGAAGATCACCTCTGAGGGAGAAGAACAGAAAGTAGAGAACTGCGGGCTGGTGGACTTTAGGTAACTACCATGGGCATTGTGAGGAGTAATAGAGGCCAAGTGGGAGGGGAACAGTAGCAACTTTTGAGTCCTTTTCCTAAAAAGAACAAATTGCAAAAAAAAAGGTGAAATATAGGCTATTCAGTTGCTTTTAAAGTTATTGATTTCGTCAGTGAAATGGAAGTAAATGAGAAAAAATAAAGTTGTTAATTGTACATTCTAGTACAGGATGGTGTTTAAAAAATATAAAACTTAAACCACTAATGATAATTGAGATCTAATCTCTTCTGATGGGAACAACCCAACTAAGTCCTATAATAACATACTGCATAAGTTACAGATAGCTTAACTTACTGTGCAACTGAGAAAATATGTTACTCAAAGAGGCTAGAAAGAATGTGGGAAAGAAGGCAGGTGGCTTGGAAAGGTGAGCCATGACACCACACTTTCCACCGCCTGCATGGGTGACAGGTCACAAGAGTGTGGCTGGAGGCACATCACTGTAGAAATGGTTTTGTGAACTTAAAAGCCCATGGACAGACACAATAAACTCCGCAGTACTTAGGCTCTGCCCTGACTCAGTTCATGTCCCAAGCAGTAGTTTCTGGTGTTTAGTGCCCCACCTGCAGGGAATTCTAGGCAGTAGCATCCCATGGGTGGTCGGAACTGTTTCACCAGAACAATACATTCATAATGAAGAGTTCTTTGCAGCACTGGGATAATCGTTACACCTGTCACAGGAAATAAAACAAAGAAGTCTCTAATGAAAGGTTAGTCATGCCAGCAGTCTCTTTACAGCAATCTAACTAAAACCCCATGTTTTAAGAAATGCTGCCTTTGAAGTCTACCTTATAGTTGCCATTAGCAACAGGAAGTTAAAAGCTATAGTACTGGCAGTTAACTTGGAAATTACTCTCACTTAAAAATGTAATTAAAGAAAAAGTAATCACACTAATGTGTTGTTTATAAATCAGGTGAGTTCCGAATTACTTGGCCTTAAAAACAACCCCCCACTGGATTCTAGAAAACACACTTCCCAGGAGGAGAACCCCCCCACCCCCGCCCCAAACACACTCACAGTGCTGAGGGAAAACAGCACTGTGCAGCCACTCTGTTTGCTTCCAGTAAAAAAACAGAGCAGAATGGAAAAATAAAAGGGAAAAACAGGAAAGATGTATTCCCCAACTTCCCCTAGACCAGAGGTGAGTTTCAGGATTTTTTCTGGGACCTCTGCAGTCAAAGCATTCACGCCTGGAAATGAAAGTGAACTGAATGAATACTTGTTTCCTAACCGCACTTCCGCATCAATGCGTAGACCGCATGGTTGAGAGCATGAAGTACTGCAAGTAAGTTTTCCACACTAAAGGCTCTCTCCTAGATCCTTTGAACAGAACACAGGATTTCTGTAAGTTGTAACATACCTAAACAGTATGACTTCAAATTCTATTGATTTGTACCTGGCTATAAATATTAGCACACCTTCCTCTCAAACACACTGGAGCTTAGGTAACAGGAGCCAGAAGTTACTTATAAAGAAAGCTTAATTTAGTTATACAGCATTGCAAAAACAAATACTAGATTTAAAAAATGAAATATCATAGTTTGAGATAACTCTGCCCTGAGATCTTGGTTATAGTAAAAACAAAACAAAAACCTTCCTGACCCTAGCTTACTACAATAAATGTGGCAACTTCTCTTAGGAATAGTTTTAATAAGTTTGCACTCATTACCATCAGCCGACTGTCCTTTTCTCGTCGTACGTTTCACAGTTTCCCAAGTTCTATTCAGGCAGAGAAGAAAAAGCAAAGTCATTAGTGCTAAAGAGGAGGATGTTCTAGGTTTTGTGTGTACAGTCAGAACTTTACAAATGCAAAGCATGCAAATATACTAATGGTAAGGGTCAACAAGACCACAGCAATAGGCCCTGGCCGGGAGCTCTGTTGGTTAGAGCATCATCCCAATGTGTAACAACACGGTTGTGGGTTCAATCCCTGGTCAGGACAAATACAAGCAACCAATGAATGCACAAATAAGTGGAACAACAAATTGATGTTTCTTTCTCTCTCCAAAATCAACAATAATAATAAGACCACAGCAATAAAGAGCTGTGTTTAAACAAAAAGTTGATCTGTCTTAACAGCTTCTGAAAATTACTAAAGAAAACCTGACACCCAACATTTAGTCCTCTGGGTGCTGTCACTTGACCTGTTTTCAGATCAATTACCTGAAACACTTCAGTTTGGATCGTAAATTTACAGGGGAGCAGCACAGCTGGTGACTACAGCTTCTGCAGCTGTTAAGCAGTTTATGCACAATAAGCTCCTACTGAGAAAGGAGACTCTGCCTAATGAAAACTAGTGAGTCAGTCATTTACACAATTTAGATATTAAAATCTGTGACTCAACTACACGATTTAAGAAAGTAGGACCTTTCTTAAATTAACAGAATAATTCTTAAATTTAGGAGTGCCCTACTTTGCCCCTGTGACATCTTATCTAAGGGGAAAACAAGGTGACAGCAGGTTCCTGCTCCTGTTTATGGCTTTACCCTGAGTAGCTATTGGTTTTGGGGGAACACTGTACTGAAAATCCAGTTATTGGGGTAATCATGCTGTTTGCAGGGGGTAGGGCAGGTAAGAGGAAGTGCCCCTTCACTCTCATTCCTTAAATAGGAAAAAAAAAAAAAACAGTGTAAGAGATGGGAGTGAAGAAGGAAGTAATTTTGGATCTAAGAGAAGATATCTGAGTGGTGGGAGAATGGCAGCAACATGTCTCCCTCCAGTTGCAGTGAGTATAAGATGCACTACTTGGAAGAACGCTTACACTTTTTATCTGGTTGTCCTTAAGGTTTGGATAATGCCACACTTCTAATTAAAAAATTCAGATATTTAATCCAGTTAAAAAATAAACTTTCTGTAAACTGCAGAAAGTAATCTTCTGTAATCTTCAGTACTGAACCTGAATTCTACAGGGCAAATCTGTCAAAGTGAACCCTATGAAAATCAAACAGATTACTATGAAAACTCACAGCTGCCCAACATTCCTGTTAGTAGCAAGAAGCCAACCAACAAGCAATTCTGATAAGTCAATAATACGTATTGCAAGAGACAAAACACCTTTTGGTATGGCTCTCTCTGCTGCCTCTTAAGGTTAGTCCTAAAGACTGAAGAAGACAGTGCTGGGAAAAGCACTGAAGGTCCCATCCCAAATACACTAGGAATAAGGGAAACAAAAAGAATAGCATCATTATAGTGGTTAAGATATGAGGTAAATAAGCAGTAATGAGCCATCAGTTATGAGCAATAAAATATAAATGCATTTATAGGAAACACTAGAATAAGAATGCCCCATGAGAGCTCTAGTCATCTTAAAGAGACCCTGAGAGGTGCACTTTGGATTGGTGAGAAAAATCTTAGTCTCCCCAGACTTACTAGCTAACCCCACAGACACGACCTCCTCAAGACTGTTTTCTCATTTGTAAAACTAGGGCACTAAGAGTATGTTCTTTCACAAGCCTCTTGTAGCTAAAGACTGATTCTAGTTAAAGTTACTCCATTATTTAGTTTTTGTTATAGGAAAGCTGTTTTGCTTTCTTCCCTCTAATCAACCAAACACATGAAGTTGGAAGGGCCAGAAGTTCTGTCCTGAATGTCAATAAAGGGGCATAGTGCCAGCATACTTTTACACTTCTAAAACTAATTCCATAGCCTCTTCCATGAATAAGACAGTGAAACAAAGGATTCTATGGCTGCTATTTTATCCTTATGTACATGCTTTTGTATCAGGTAATAGAAACATTTTATAAATTTATAAATCATAGCCTACTATAAAGTACAGAGTTTCATTCTCCCAAGCTAGACATTCTGTATGAAATGTCAGTGCTTCATGGAAGACCTCTTTGGAGGCTGCAAGGAAGCCTGGAGGTGAACATGCTATAAGTAGGCCACGTGAGTATGGCAGTTTGGTAGACTTTAGAGCCCTCTCCAAAAGGTGAGACCTAATGAGTACTTTGAAAATAATCCCAGAATAATTCCGATGCACATCCCAATTACAATGCTGGAAGGAAGGGAGGAAGAGTGAGGTGAAGAGATGAGCAAACCAACACATGCTCCTTAGGCTAGTGTTAAGGGTTTTATTTTGTTATAAACTTTATAAGGGAAGAGAACTCAATGATATCACTGTAAGTTGGGTTTTAAGCTCTGTCCATAGCTTCAAAAATATAAGCATGTTTAAACATATTTGCTCCCTACAGCTTGGGCCTTGCCATATTTCCGAATCCCTTACTTAGTTCATATTTAGTTCTATACATCAAACTGACTTTAAATAATAGGTAATATATCATTCCACTGTGTTGTTGGATTGTAGTGTGCTTGGCTTTCTTTTGGGTTTTAATTTAACAGTGCTATGGATATCTTAATGTTTCCCACAGCTCTCCCACACTGGACCTTATCAATATTTTTGCTAGTTTAATAGATAAAATCAAAAGTTGTTTAAATTACTGGTAAGTCTACCCCTTTCACACTGATGATAGATGCATTTCCTCACAAAGAAACTCTGTATTCTTATGTGATCACTTAAATGGTGTTTTAATATTAATGAATTTATATATTCTAGATACTAAATTTAGTTACATTCATATTTTCTCAGTTTTATTCCTTTTTATACTTCACTAAGTAGATGCTTAATATAATACATTTTTGATACTTATAAAAAATTATTAAACAAAATCTGAAAAAGAAAAAAGGTTAATCACACAGCTGCCATTAGTATTTTTTTACTTTTCCTTCTAGCTTTTCCTGCCACATTATCTGGCAGAATTTAAAATGCATATATGTAATTTCCTCTTTTGTTATCAATTTAGTAACTTTTCTCATATTACTAGGTTGTCTTCGTAATCTACTTTGTAGATGGCTGCACAGATTTTATCAAATGACTACACTGTAACAATTATTTTTAGAATGTTTAGGTGGCTTTCAATTTATTTTTGCCTTTTAAAATTTTTATGAACATTTTTCAGGCATACATCTGATTTCAAATAGTTCTCTTAAGGACAGTCTCAGACCCCATGGTGACCTGTCTCCAAACAGCTCCCTAATCGCCCCCCGAACCATACCTTCATAGCAATCGATACACATTGTGACATGCTTTAAAAACCTTTTTTTTCCAACTTACATTTCCACAAGCAAGGTGTAAGCATGTAACTTTTACCTCAGATGTTTCCTCTTTAATTCTAATACAGAGATTAGAATTGCTTTAATTAGAAGGAACTTATATTGTTAATTACTTTGCTGCTTTATCAATTTAAATTAGGCATGTCAAAAAAGTTTTAGGTTCAAACTAATCTACTTGGGGAGAATGGTGTTGAAAGAGCTTCCTGACTAGTTACTGTAACAAATTCACAACATAATTTTATTCAGAGAATGCAAGTGATGAAAAGCAGCTAAATTAGATTAAGATATTTTACAATGAGGAAAATATCAAAGTTTATGCCAAACACTAAATACAGAATGTGAGAACCCCCAATACCAAGTATTTTACAAAATAAAAAAACATTTACCTTGTTTTACCAGTAGGATCCATGTAAGTTGTATTTTCAAACTTGACCCATTTTCCTTCTGCGATTAACTAAAAGGAGATCAGACAAAACATAAATTGGGAAACTTTCAAACTGAGTTGTTTTTACTTAGGTTTTTCCCCCCCACAGTTTCTCTATATGGTCCTCCCAATTATGTTTCCCTTCCAATAACTCATGTGCACAAGTTTTCAGCTGAAAAGTATTATAAGATTTTTTCCTGCCCTGGCTGGTATTGCTCAGTGGATTGAGCACTGGCCTGAGAACTAAAAGGTTGCCAGTTTGATTCCCAGTCAGGGCACATACCTGGGTTGTGGGTCAGGTCCCCAAGTTGGGACACATCACATTGATGTTTCTCTTTCTCCCTCCCATCTCCTCTCTGAAAGTAAATATATAAAATCGTAAAAAAAATTTTTTTAAGTTGTTTTCTGGAAGGGTGGTTCTGCTTCTCTTTGGAGTTTTGGAGCTAGCACTGAGAGGTGCAAAGAAATGACAGTGGAAAACTCTTGGGGGTGGGGTGGGGAGGGAAGACTGGAAGGGAGCACAGAGGACTGATGGGTGCTCTGGGATGCTTCTCATATTCTGGCCTCTGATCTGGGTGTTAGTCACATAGGTGTGTATATTTAGTCTATAAACTCATTAGTGGCATTTTACTTTCAATGACTAGGCAACAAAGTTGACTATGGGGAAACCATGTCCAATGACTGGATTTCCAATAATGACACATGGGTTTCCCACTCAGTCTGAGTGAAATCTTCAGCATCGTTCTGCCTAGACATGGAGGAGTTTAGGTTCCCAGGACTAACCCATGACACTATACTGCACTAATAGGAAAGCGTCCTGTATACATAAAGCAGTAGATGCTTCCCACTATCCCGCCTTTCACTTCTCACACTGGACGCAACCTATTAATTACCGGCAGACCTAGTCACAGATAACATGGAAACAGTTTATTTACTTTTTAACAGGAAAATCTTCTGATTTTTATTTTTGCATGTTATTCTCAAGTACAAAATTACAGTAATGCCATACGTGCCTATATGATTTTCTTTTTATGTATTTTACTTTTTTTACAAGGTGTACAGAGGGAGGGACATACAATATTTAATAGGGAATTTCTACAAAACAATAACACATCCTGGTAAAAATCTGTACCTCTCTAAAACATTTAACTGAAGTATCTTTTTTAGCTTTGCTAATCAAATTTGTTTTAAGAATTAAAACTAGGATATAACTAATTGTCAGCATATAACAATGACTAGAATTTCATTTTCTTTTTATATAAATACACTGTATCGTATTCACTTGGCCAAACCCTTCAATACCTTTTAAAGATTTTAATATTGTGCTTTAGAAAGAACTGTTTGATGCCAAACTATATAAGAGAAACATGAAGTGTGTAAAATTCTGTGTTCTTTATCTTTATTTTTTAAAATATAGATAACCAATTATTTATATTTTCTGTATTAGTTTTACAGGATTTTTTTTGTGGGGGGGGGATAAGTTTTTATTCTCCAGTTATTTCAATTTCCCTAAAATCTTGACATATTTGAACCTCTCCTATTTAAGGATGAAACAACTTAGTACACAACAAAAATCTCAAAAAAGGACACCAACTAGACCACAAGCACTGATGAAAAGGCTTAATCTATTTCCCAGCTTTTTTCCCATTAGGATGTAAAAGCAGTTTTGCAAGACTCTCCACTCCACATCAAAGTTACTTGGGTCCTTAATACAGTACCCAGCCCAGTGAAATATAACTTGACTACTGGTATGTATTGGTATGCATAATAATGACTAAGACTCAAAGAAAAATATACATTCTAGGGGTTTTGTGGAGGCCACTGTGAGACAAAGAATTTGAAATAAATAATTATAAAATACAAAAATAAAAATCCAGGATTTTTTTTCTCTGCAAATTCCTGGCTTAATAAGGACATGTTTATTGTGAGGGAAAAAAAGTTCCTAGACATAAGGCTGTTCACATAAATAACCCACAGTACTGAATTTAGAAAACAAATCTTAAGACTATGACACTAATTATTTTCCTAAAGGATGCATCTGTCGTGCCAACTCTTATTCACAAAAAGTGTTACATATGTGGGGTTAACACACATACCTCTTAACTCAAAGCTGCTCCTAGGTACTACTCAACTAATGAGACTGCCTTTGCAGTTAAGCAGCAGTTAAGAACACATATGAATGAAAAGAACTGTACTTCCTGCAAACAAGAGATTATTTTGGAGACAGCTGATAAAAACTGTGTATCCTTTTTATTGTTAAGTTGTAAACAGGTAACACAATTAAAAAGCAAAAATCACAGGGTAAGACTTTACTAGGAGCATCAAAGGAAGTAAAGTGGGATGAGGCGCAGGGCAATATGAATTAATGAACACGGGAGGAACAAGGATGGGGAGGACAGTGAGTGAGCATGTGCTGAACATACTACGGGAGAGGATCTGGTGAAAATTTTTACCTTAGACAAGTGCCTAGGTAAAGAAATAATGGGACAAGATTTCTAAACCCCGCTATGTGCATAAGAGTGATCCTCTCCTTCCTCAGCCTCCTTTTCATCGTCCTTCATCACCTCCAGCAGGTCATCCCCCATGTTCATTATCATCATCATCCAGTAGGTCCCCCTCCTCAGCAGAGTTATCTGCACCTCCTCCCTCAGACTGCCTCATCATATTAGTTTTATCCTTCTTCAGGGAGCTGCTGCCCTGCACTTCTGACTACTTCATCTCTCCTTGTTGGCTCTGATCTTTTTCAGTTTTTTCCCAGGCTTTCCAGTAGAGAATCCACTGTTTGTTTTATTGGGGTCAATTCCTTCTTAATGGCCTGAAGATCATCTCCTTTCAACTTTCCAGATTTGGAAGAAGATCCTTGCTGTCCAGTCTTAGAATTGAAGCCACTTTTACCCCTTCATGAGGTGTTTCCTGATACACGTTGGTGTTTTGAGAGCACCGAAGCCCGAGCAAAGGGAGGAGGAGGAGGAACACTTGTTGGGTAACTGTATATCTTATTTGATAAGAAAACAGAATTCCTGTCATCATAATCCTGTTGAAAGTCAGAGTCCAAGTGGAAAGAGGAGCCATGCATCTCTGCTGCATATCATTACACACCAGCTTTTCCTCCATTCATTTTCGGCTCTGCAGCCAGATTAATGTCTAAAACCTGGCCAGCAGTCATTCTGCCATTCTTTCTCGTCACCTTAGCCTGGGCACTTCTCTCATTAACATACTGAATAAAGGCAAAAGGCAGAGCCCTTAGGAATGGAGCAACTCACAGTTTTGCCGTATTTTGTGAAGATAGCCTCCACATCAGATTTCTTGACCACAAGAGTGTTGAGATTCCCAGTGAATACACGGGAGTTCATGGAGCAAGGATCTGCCTTATTGGTAGCATTGCAAGCCATTTTCTTTGATGATAAGGCTCCTCACAAAGCTGAAATGTAGCTGAAGTTCAAAAAAAATCTCACTGGAAGGAGAAGGCAGAAGTGATTCAATTCTGAATCTCCTGTTTCTACATGGAGAAGATGACTGCTGATTGAGGTCAGAAACGAGGCCTCCATCTCTTCACAAAATGGCCTACAGGATGTTTTAAACTTAATAAATTTCCACTTTCATTTAAGTGTTTTACATTACCACCGAGAAAAATAAAAATGGAGATTTTACAGGTTCTCAAAAAAACCAAAAACCCAGAGCTTTCAAGAATAGTACCGCAGGGCAACGAATCACACAATGTTAGGTTACGTTTTCATTTTTTAGTATATTGATTATGCTATTACAGTTGTTCCATTTTCCCTTTGTCCAGCACCCCCTGCACCCTCCTTCCCCTGCCTTAGTTCATGTCCATGGGTAGTACATATAAGTTCTTTGGTTTCCACATTTCCCGTACTATTCTTAACGTCCCCCCCCCCTGTCTATTTTATACCTACTATTTATGCTTATTCCCTGTACCCTTTTCCCTCATTTCCCCCTTCCCCCTCCCTGCTGATAATCCTCCATGTGATCTCCATTTCTGTGATTCTGTTCCTGTTCTAGTTTGCTTAGTTTTTGTTTTTTTTTTTCTCTTTTTTTAGGTTCATTTACTGACAATTGTGTGTGTTGTCATTTTATTGTTCATATTTTTTATCTTCTTTTCCTTCAATAAGTCCCTTTAACATTTCATATAACGACTTGGAGATGATGGCCTCCTTTAACTTGACCTTATCGGGAAAGCAATTTATCTTCCTTTCATTCTGAATGACAGCTTTGCCGGATAAAATAATCTTGGATGTAGGTCCTTGCCTTTCATGACTTTGAATACTTCTTTCCAGCCTTCTTGCCTGCAAGGTTTCTTTTGAGAAATCAGCTGACAGTCTTATAGGCACTCCTTTGTAGGTAACTCTCTTTTTCTCTTATTGCTTTTAAGAGTCTCTCCTTGTCTTTAATCTCGGGTAATTATATGCCTGGGTGTGTTCCTCCTTGGGTCCAACTTCTTTGGGAGTCTCTGGGTTTCCTGGACTTCCTGGAAGGCTATTTCCTTTGCCTGCTTGGGGAAGTACTCCTCCATTATTTTTTCAAATAAGTTTTCAATTTCTTGCTTTCTCTTCTCCTTCTGGCACCCCAGTGATTTGCGTGTTGGCATGTTTAACGTTGTCCTGGAGGTTCCTAAGCCTCTCCTCATGTTTTTGGATTCTTGTTTCTTCCTTCTGGTCCAAACTGTTGATTTGAGTCCCAGTTTCCTTCCCTTCACTGTTGGTTCCCTGTACATTTTCCTTATTGCACTTTCCATAACCTTCCTTCATTTTTACCTCTATTTTTTTTACCACACTCAACCAATTCTGTGAGCATCCCGATTACCAGTGGTTTGAACTGTGCATCTGATAGGTTGGCTATCTCTTCGTCACTTAGTTGCATTTTTTTCTGGAGCTTTGATCTGTTCTTTCATTTGGGCCTTTTTTTTCTTTTTGTCTTGGTGCACACATTGCATAGTTAGGGCAGAGCCTTAGGTGTTCACCAGGGTGGGGCAATGCATTTTGCTGTGTTGTGATGCTGTATGTGGGGCAGGGGTGCAAGAGGGAACAATGCTGCTTGCTCTGCTCTCTGCTGGCTTTCAGTCACTTCCTCTGCTACCCACAAGCAAATTGGGCCCTTCTGGTGCTGATTTCTGGGTGGGTGGGTTTTTGTGTACATTCTGGGACCCTGTGGGTCTCTCCAGTGAACTCTCCTGTGATGCTGGGAGTTTCTCCCGGCACTTCAACCCCCACAGGTTTTTTCAGTCAGAGGTTTGAGGCTTTATTTCCCCCCTGCACTGGAACCCTGGATTGTGGGGTCTGTCTTACTCCCCAGTTGTTCCTCCTGGTTTATCTGCACACAAACGTGGGACCACCTGGTTTGCCAGCTAATACCTTGCTCAGTCCTCCAACCACCACCTTACTATTTGTCTTTTCCACCCCGGCTGCCTGTCTCTGCCCCTCCTACTGGATGAATGTTTCTTTACCTCCTTCGTTGTCAGCTTTCCATAGAGTTATTTCCTGGCAGTTCTGGTAGTTTTTTGTTTTTCAATTTGTTGTCCTTTGGTTGTGCAAGGAGGCACAGTGTATCTACTTATGCCTCCATCTTGGCTGTAAGTCTCCAGGTTATGATTTTAAAAACCATATTATGGAGGCCAAGAGGGCACTGAAGTTCCCATGGGGACAGGCCCAGGCCTTGGTTCTGACTTGATTCATGCTGGAGTTCATTCCCACTTAAAGCACTTGATTTAGAACTGGACTAATCAATCCAGCTCTTCAAAGGCTTGCCAAATACCCAATATTTAGATTTCTAGCCCTATAAACTCTTGAATACAGATATCAACAGCAAAGAGAAAGATGAAAGGTAAAAACCTAAAAGTGCAAAGAGCACCATAATGAAGTGTGGCAAGGCAGCTACCAAAGGGGGAGAAAAGTCCTAAATTTCCCCACAATATGCAGGTAGACAAATGTGCTGATAGCCAATTTAAGGATCCCAAGTACTGTCTTCTGTTCTTCAGAATTCATCTTCACACAATCAAATTCTAACTAACTGCACTCATGAATTTGTAACTCTAAGCCACAACTATTTGTTTAAAAAAGAGTCAACTCTTGCACTGGCTGCTGTGGCTCGTTTGGAGTGTAGTCTCTGTAAACTGAAAGGTCTTATGTTAGTTTCTGGTTGGGGTACATGCCTGGGTTGTGGGTGAATTCAGGAGGTGACCGATCAGTGTTTCTTTCTCAAGTCAATGTTCTCTCCCTCTCTGTCTCTCTTTCACTCTCCCTCCTTTCCCTACTCTCTAAAATTAATGAGCATGTCCTCAGGTGACAATAAGAAAAAAGTCAACCCTCGAACACACAATGATGAAAGACTTCCCAATAAGGCCTCGAATTTTCCTCATTCACTTAAAACATATCTTTATCTTATATTCTAATAAGAACCAGCTTGAGTGTGAAGTTTTTGGAAGTTTCCTAATTATAACTAAGTAGTAAGAGTAGACCAAGTGTGCCAAGTATAGCGCCCGATCTCTGCTACATGGAGCCATAGCTTCCTTATCTCCCTACCTCAGTGACACAGAACTCCCTCAGCAGCTTCTCAGAGAGAAATGAGGGAAGTTTGTCTGGATGCGCATTAGCTTTTCAGAAAAATATAAAGGCATGGAGCTGAAGTTGTATGAAAACATTCTATCTAGAATATCTCAACTCTACTTTTCAATTACCAAAGATAATAATAAGAAAATACCTTTACTTTTAAAAATACTAGCATCCTTATTTTTCTTCTAATTCTTCCTGAGTAGTATCTCTGAAGAGCATGATTTACAAAATGCTCTCAATATGCACCTTTCATGTTATTGTAAACTTGATACTTTTCGTTATAGGTGTTAAACAACTACTACTTGGGGTTGTGTATATAAAGATTTAAGATAAGCAACACACAAATACATGTTATTTTTTATATATATGCACATATATATGTATATATGCATTTATATAATTCAGGCTACATTTACATGTATAAAGTTGCAAAAGATCCTCTAGGACAGTGGTCCCCAACATTTTTGGCGCCAGGGATCAGTTTCATGGAGAACAGTTTTTCCATGGACCAGTGGGGTAGGGTTGGGGAGGGAATGGTTTTATAGCCTGCCACCAGATGCAGCTTGGTTGTCACTTGCCACTCACCAATAGGGTTTTGATAAGAGTTTGCAAGCAATTGGTTTATTATGGCCTCGGTGCAGTGAAACTTTTCTGCTAATGATAATCTGTCTTTGGAGCTGCTCCCCAGCACTAGCCTCACTGCCTCAGCTCCACCTCAGATCACCAGGCATTAGAATCTCATATGGAGCACACAACCTAGATCCCTCGTGTGTGCAGTTCACAGCAAGGTTTGCACTCCTATGAGAATCTAAAGCTGCTGGTTATCTGACAGGAGGTGGAGCTCAGACAGTAATTCAGGCAATGGGGAGTGGCCGTAAATACATGTAAGGCTTCATGTGTTCCCATGCTGTGCAGCCCCTGGGGTTCCTAACAGGCCCCAGAGAGATACTGTCTGTGGCCAAGGAGTTGGGGAACCCTGCCCTAGGAGATTACAAAATGCCATCCTTAATAAGTCTCATTTGTAGCACACACCATTCAAAGACAAAGCAACACAGAAAAGAATAATCATAATACAACAGGAACAAGCAAAATTTTTCAATAAAGTTTTCTAAACATTTGCTGACAAAGATATAAACACTTGAAGCCCACCACAAGTATATTCTGTCTGGTAAAGAAAATGAAAAGTAGCCCCGGCTGGTGTGGCTTAGTGGATTGAGTGTTGGCCAGAGAACAAAAAGGTCACTGGTTCAATTCCCAGTCAGGGCACATGCCTCGGTTGTCCGCTAGGTCCCCAGTTGATGGTGTGTGAGAGGCAGTGGCTATCTCTCACATACTGATGTTTCTCTCCCCCCTTCTCCCTCCCTTCCGGTCTCTAAAAATAAAATCTTAAAAAAAGAAAAAACAAAAAGTAAACAAACCCAGCTAGTGTTCTTTATTCAGCGATGCCATGGATGCAAAAGCTCAAATGGAAACTTTCAGTGTCATTTGGTCTGAAAAGATTAATAAGCAAGACAACTAAATAAATTAGACCTGATGGTTAAATCTCCCATTTATGTTAGTAGATGTCTCTGACAATTTTATTGTGAGAAATTTATAGGGGAAAAATGTTTACTCTGAAAGTAATCATGTTGATGCAATATAAAGTTACCCTAGTTTTAGGTGGTCTTAAAAGAGTACTATCGTAGTAAACAAGGTAAATATTTAAATAAATACAAAACATATAAGAAATTTCAGTATAGGGGCAAGGATTACTTCATTAAAATCAACTCAACTTGCTGCTGCTTTTCCCCACTGATTAAACAAATTGAATAAAATTCAGAACACACTACTGAAATGTAAAAAAATAAGTGAACTAGAGGGAATATTCTATTTGTACACAGAATAAATCAATATACAGTCTTGAATGTGGACGAGACCGATTGGCTTTAAAATGAATTTTCTGCTTTGAGGCCAACATCTCCACAAATGTCTGTAGAAGTATTGCTAGGACAGGCTCTCTTTTTTATGATGCTGCATTAAGTGCTGTTTTTTTCTGAAGGTCTTTGGAACTCTTTCTTGCAGGACTCAAAGGTGAGGGTAGCGCTTTGTATGAGTGGAAATAAGGTGTGATGTAAAGCCTGTGGTATCTGTCATGTTATACTCACAGTACTCACACTGATACACTTTCCTACCACTGTGTGTCTTCATATGCTTTTTAAGCTCATTTTGTTGCCTAAATATTTTTCTACATCTCTTGCCCCTAAATGGAAGATTTTTTTGTGTGAACCGAGAGAATATGGCAACTTAGAAATGATCTGTAATCTTCAAGTTACCATGTCAACACTGGTATAATTTTTGCCTTGGGGGCAGTCACGTGTTTCTTGAGTCCTAAAGGCCCATGAAAACCTTTATCACACATGTCACACTTTATGCGGGCAGTCCTTCATGTGAACTGAAATTGTGTCAAATCACTTGAGTTCTCATTTTTCTGGTCACAATGCAAACGATATGGTTTGCATTCTTGGTGAATTTGCTGCACCTCTGTGGTATCTGAGAAAGTCCAAAGACAAATGTCACACTTGAATGGGAGCTCTTTTCAATGCGTTTTCATGCTTAAGTTTTTACATGCATTTTCAATTTAGACAAGTCGGCAGACCTGTATTTGCGGTACTCACATTGGTGTATGGCTTCTCCCCAGCATCGATTCGCAGGTGTGTTTTGAGCTCCGATGGGTGATGAATCCTTTACCAGACTCCACGCAAATATTGAGGAAAGTTCTTGTTGTGGACTGCATTTTGTTGGCTCCTTTTTCCTTATTCACCATCTTGTGAGTCAATAAGGCCCCAACACAGGAGAAGTGCTCCCCACATTCATCCCATTCGATGGCCTTCTGTCTTGTTGGTCAGCTTGTGGCTCTCCAGGCAGCTATGTAAACTTAGCTTCTTGTTGGTAGTATAATCAGTACAGCAGTACTTCTTGGCAAGGTGTTCAGGATTGTTTTTCATATGCCTTTTAAAAAAACCTCTTGACTTAAACTTTTCCCCACAAGTCATGGAAGGATAGTCAGTCAAGGGATGTCCATCAGGGCCCTTGTTATTGCTGTTTGGTACTGCCTTGAATCAGGTCTTCTCTTGAGCCCCGTGACTCATCTATGTGCAAGAAGGTGCTTGCAGTGCCATTCTGGTTTTCAGTTCCATCTGAATTATTACCATAAGCTGCTGCTCACACTGTTAGCATGAAGGTTTCATTTCATGTCATCAGTCTGCTGTTCATGTGTGGTGGTGCTGCAGCAGCTGCATCCTATACTCCCACAATCATGTTCATATAAACTTCAGCAATTTCAGCAACATTTAGATGTTTATCTTCTTGCTGAGAGTCATTGTTGGTCAAATAAACTCTCTTTTCCCTTGGCACATGTTTGACTCCATGATCATTCTTAGGCTTATTCTCCACAGTGTCTACAGTGCCACCTAAGTTATCCTCTTCAGGGTCAGCATTAAAAATGTGCACCTTGATGACTTCAGGTCAAATGCCATCCACTTTACAAGGATCGATTTCTGATTCTGCAGCCAAGGTCATTCCAGAGGAACTGTTGTATTCCACTTTACCAGCATCATCCAAGGAAATCATTAAGGTAGTCCTCACAATTGCTCTTACCGTCTTGCTTGTTCACAGGGAGATGGTTCACTGGCATCTATGACTGCTGCAGAGGCACACTCTGCTCCCAGTACTTCTTCTGAAACTATCAATACATCTGTTGTCAGAGGATCAGTGATGATTTCCGCCTTTACTACACTATCATAAACCACATGTTCAATGTGTCCAACATCAGACACATATATACATTCACCTGTCACTACATATTCTGATATAGACATTGATGCTGAAGTAATATCAGAAGCTAAAACATGCCTGGGGCTGTGTAATGTTCTAAAGAAACTTCTTCAGTTACATCTGAGTCCAGCACTTCCTCAGGAATGAGGACCATTTCAGCTATACCTGCTTCTTCCATATCTGGGCACTGAACATCTTCTGTAACAATGTCCTCAATAACTTCTTGGATTACACCTGAGTCTGGGTCATCAGGAACAAAGTTATGCACAGTTATGTCTGAATCCACAACATCTGAAACAACAATTGTTTCTTGTACTTCTACAACAGTTTGGTCATCATCCACATGTGTAGTGTCGGCTTTACACAGGATGTTGTGATGATCAAATGGGAAATGTATGGGAAGTGTTCTGAAAAACTTGCATTAAAAAATGAGTTTGGCTCTTGCAGTTGCAATTCAAGTCCATCTTTATCCATGGCCTTTAATTTTCTTCAGTTACAGTTTCTTAGATCTGCATCCTTGGCCTTTGTGCAGTGCTCTGGGCCAGCCATGGTGTGGACCTGAGGCCCTCCTCCTGGGCCACCAGGCAACTGTCCCCAACACCCACCATTTACAGAGCCACCTCTGCCTCTGCCTGGGATAGCCAGGCTCATCCCTGGCCCTAACTGCAGCCTCCTCAGGGCTTGCTGGGCACTGAGTGCCACTGTACATGGCCTAGCCTGGAAGGACACCTTCTGGCTGCAACAGAACCCAGACCTCACTGGACCACATGGAGAGATTTTTAAATCAAAAAGGAACTGGTGGAAGGTGTCAAGATCAGAATTCCAAAATGAAGGATTTAAAATTTACCCACTGCAGTGGCCCCTATAGGAAGAGATTTTTTAAAAGCTAAACTAAATAACATACAAAACATACGTTTGTCCTGGAATTTAGACTACAGCTAAAAAGGTTTTTATTGTTTTTATAGGTATGAGACCATAAACAGCTAATTAAGATGTGATACCTAAGTATGCAATGTCTAGGCCCTAAAACTCACATACAATTTGTTCTTCTACCCAGGGAAATTTTTAGTAAACATTGAGAATTTTTGTACCAATGTCCATTTTTAAAACAGTCTCAATTTCACTTATATATATATATAATATAATAAAGAGGGATACACTGCTGCTCCCACACAAGCTCACCATGTCCCTGAGACCTAAAAAGGGAGTAGGAACAATGTTTAAAAACTGTATTTAAGAATTATAAATAATTTCAAACAACAAATGGTCTATACATTTCTTTGAAACTTAGCCTTATGTGGGGAGGGGAAAGGGAAGTGAAAAACAATTTATACCTCCTCTGAAATAATAAACTGTTTGGTTTTTTGAGAAGAATCCGCTGGTTCTTGGTTTTCCATTTTCAAGCTAATTAGTCTTTCCAGTCTTTAGGCAAGAAGTTCACACTGCAAGAGAAAGAGATATGTTTAGGCTACATTTATTTTTCCGAATTAAAAATTTATTCATAGGCCACTGGTCAGAGTACTTAAATGGTGAAGAACTAATCTGTCATCGAAGGTGCTTTTCTCACACGAGGAGCTGGGAGGACTGCCGTGGACGGGAAAGTGAATACAAAGGCCCCAGAGACAGCCAGGGAAGAACTGAAAGCCACTCCAGTGCGGTCCAGTCTGTGTTACCCAAGTTCCTACTGTGCCTGTTCTAGGACACCTTAGATAACATTCTTAGATTTTCTGATTCCAAATTTAATAGACTTCCCAAGGGGACAGTACAAAGATTTTATATGGCACTCCATCCACCCCTCACCTGCAGCCCTTTACCAACCCTTTATAACTTGAAGAGTTGTGTGGGCTGCCTGTTTCTTTCATTTAATTTTTTTAAACTTGTGTTAAATGGATATACTATGTTATTATTTTTATTTATTGTCTTGATAGAAAGGAGGAGAGAGACAGACATCAATTTGTTGTTTCACTTATTTATGCATTTATTGGTTGATTCCTGTACATGCCCTGAACCAGGGATAGAACCTGCAACCTTGGCGTATTGGGACAGCACTCAAGCCAATTTAATTACTTGGCTAGAGTCCATGTTAATAATTTTAAAATGTACAGTACAGTGACATTAAATATATTCACATGATTATTGCCCATTCATTTTATTTTACTACTTTTTTTTGGTGGCCCATTCACTTTAAAGTTTTAACATGTACTACAAGATCTGTGATGAAAAGAGTAGGTTTGTTTCTACCACTCCATTTGTTTCTACTATTCTGTCCCCTGTCTTGGCTAAAGTCCTTCATTTTTGTACCCCAGATTTCTGAACATCTTTTTTTCTACGCTCAAAAGTGACTGATAATCTATCGGCATGTAGAATTATGGGATGAAAATAATTTTCTATCAGAAATAGGGAGGTCATGCTCAGCAGTCTTGCTTCTGGTGTTGCTGTTGCAAAACCTGAAGCCATTCTGATTCTTGACCCTTTTTATTTGTGACCTGCTTTCTTTCTCTGCAAACTTTTAGTTACTTCTATCTTCATGTTGATATTACTGTATTGGGTACTTTCAATCGGGAAACTTCAGACTGTGTTTCACGATGGGGAACTTTTCTTGAATTATTCCACCAACGATGCCCCTTCCTTCCATTTTCACTGCTCTTTTTCAGGAACTGATATTTAGTTGGCTGTTGGATTTTCTGCATTGATCCTCTGTCACGTCTTTTCACTCCTATTTTTCTGTTTCCTTGTTGTTTTAGCTACATTCCTCAGTGGTTATTCCAGCCCTTAAGACTCTTAAGTTCCAGAGTTCCCTAACCCATCCCACCTCCCAACTTTAGCTCCAGGGAAAATATAGACTATCAAGAATCATCACCTCTCCTGCTGTCTTAGAGGAAAAAAGTGGCTTTGCTCTGTGTTTCTCTTGGGACCTAAGGTGGTAATTAAATTATCCATCACATCTTCAATTTTTACCTCAGCAAGTTTCCCCCATCCTAAAACACAATCAACAAAACTGAAAAAAATCAACCTTCTCATAACCCTGTTTTTTCTTCTTGAAAGAACAGATGGTAGTATCTTTACTCTGCCCATCACAATCTACTTCCCTAACTAGAGCAACCCATCATTCCCCAGCTAGAAATATACGTGTCTCCAATCTCTTATTCTTGTTTACCAACCATAACTTATCCATTGCAAGTTCTAAAAGTTCTATCTTTAACATTTCTTAGAAGTGTCATCCCTATCATCACTATTCCCACTTAGGATGAAATGATTTTCAAAACTATTTCCTAGACATTAGATTTTTCTCTACATTATCCAACTTTCAAAATTGCGTACAGTGATGTTGCTATAAAAACTTCCTAAACTCAATGCTGAATAAGTGAAGGAAGGAATAAAGTGCAGCTGGCTGGGTAAGTCTAGAGAGCTATTCTGTTCTACAAACTAGGTTAGTGTGGGGCTTGCTTAGACTTGTTCTGAAGAACAGTTCTGATCTACTTGTCTTTATTTCACTAAGTTAGACTCAATGTCAAGATTATCTTGGCACAAAGTTAAGTGACTCACACTGCCTGATTGCAAAACTTACTGTAAAAGCCACAGTAATCAAGATGGTGTGGATACTGGCATAAGGATAGATTTATATTCATGGAATACAACTGGAAGTCCAGAATTAAACCCATAGATTTGTGGTCTTTTGATCGTCAACAAGAGTGCCAAGACAATTCAGTGGGGAAAGGAACAGTCTTTAAAACTCATTGTTTTGGGACTAGATATATACATAAGGATAAAAATGAACCTCTATTTATCCCATATATAAAAATTAACTCAAAATGGGTCAAAGACCTAAATCTGAAAGATAAACCTATACAACTCTTAGAAGAAAGCCTAAGTGTAAATCTTCATGATTTTGGATTAGGTAGGAGTCTCTTAGATATGACACCTAAAGCACAGAGCAACCAAAGAGAAGATAAATCAGGCCTTCATCAAAATTAAAAACGTTTGTGCTCTGAAAGATACCATCAAGATAGTAAAAAGACAGCCCACGGAATGAAAAATAGTTTGCAAATCTGATAGATTTGTATGTGAAATAGGTAAAACAACTCTTAAAACAATAATTAAAAGACAACCTATTTGAAAGTAGACAAAGGATCTGAATAGACACTTCTCCAAAGATCATCTGCAAATGGCCAATGTGCACATGAAAATATGTAAGAATCCTTGGCCATCATGGAAAGGTAAAACCACAATGTGATACCACTCCACCCCTATTACAGTGATTATAATAAAAGTTGGATAGTAACAACTGTTAGTGAGGATGTAGAAAACCTGGTACCCTCATACATGCACTGTTGGTAGGAATGTAAAATGGTGTGGGCATTCTGAAAAACAGCCTAATAGTTCCTCAAAAAATTAACCAGAGTTCCCATGTGACCCAGTAATTTCATTCATAGGTATATAACCAAGAGAAATGAAACAGCTCACACAAAAACTTATACAGAAATGTTCAAGGAAGTCTTATTCTTAATAACCCCGAGTTAGGTTGTGGAACAATCTAAATGTCATCAATTGATGAATGGGTAAATAAAATGTGGTATTCCCTATAATGGAGTATTATTCAGCTTTAAAAAGGAATAGAGTTCTGACATTCTGCAACATAGGTGAACCTTAAAAAAACCATCTATGCTAAGTGAAAGAAGTCAGACACAAAAGGCCAAATACAAGGTTTGGCACAAATAATGCCCCCTTTTTATTATAAAATGTCAAGCATGTAATTCTGTAACATAACAATGTCACACTCAAGCACACCATATGGCATTTTAGGTGAAATGTTCAAATTAAAAATCTAAAATTATCATACACTCATATCATTACCCTACCAACCACACTCAAGTAGGCATTAACTTCTGCTGGACCCTGTACTGTATGATCCATTTGAATGAAATATCCAGAGTAGGCAAAGCCACAGACACCAGAGGCAGATTAGTGGTTGCCAAGAGACTAGGGGAAGGAGGGAATAGGAAGTTACTGCTTATGGGTGTTGTATTTCTTTCTGATGAAAATGTTCTGGAATTAAATAGTGTACTAAAAACCATTGAATTTTACAGTTTAAGGTGAATTTTATGGTGTATGAGTTACATCTCAATTAACAACCATTAACTTTGCATTCTTATAATCTCCAGCAGGCGATTTAATTATTGTTCAGGATAGGTGAGTTGCTGAAGCTGAGGTTGGGTCCAAAGACTGACAAAGCTGAGAGACCAGTCAAGGAGTTGTGCTCTGGACTCACAGGCTGGTGAGACATGGCCTTGCTGTACTGGCAGTCACTCCACTTTCCTTTGGGTATATATTTTGCCTGGTGCACAACACGTATTTCTGTTGTAAAATTAAATGTATTTCTATTGTATTAAAAGGTTATCAACATTGTTGCTTATACATTATGGGTCCTAGAAACTAAATTTCTAGTAACGAGTTTGGCAAAAAAGCAAAATGTGAGGCCTCAGGTAAGAAAAGATGACTATATGCTAAATTAAAACCACTTAATGGGGATGATAGAAAGATATGTCTGTACATCTTCATGCTCATTTAAATTGTGAAGAAGCATGCACAAAATAATATTCATAAAAACCAAATATCAGTTGAGTACCTTTGGTAACCTGGCTAAAGCAGCTTGCAGACTCAGAGCCACTGAAAATGAGAGAACATCTGTAGTGTTAGGAGACAGTAGTGGACAACAAAAGCCATGCCCTGTAGGAGTTTACTTTCTGGTGGGGGGAAAGGGAGGAAAAAAGGAAGGAATGATATACACAACTTATGTCAGGTGACTAAGTTTTACAGAGAAAGATTAAGAAGGAAAAGGAGAGTAAAGAAGATGGGCAGAGGGGTGTTGCTAATCTATACAGTGACAGGGAAAGTCCTCTTTAAATGATATTTGAAAAGAGGCTTGAAAGTAATAAAGAAGCTACATGGATGGTTACATATTTAGAGACAGATATTTAGCAAGTTGACAATATGCATATAGCATAAGAATATAGGCAGTTAATTCCTTTAGAAGTACCTCAGATAAAAATTTACTAGGTAAACTATTAACTGGCGTTGGTTTACTTTAGACATCATTACAGTAAAAGCAGAGTGCTGACCAAGATGAAAACTAACCAAAGGCTGGCTATTTGTCTACCTGGATGCTCCACTCCCAGGTAAAAGAACCTAGATTTTTACTTTCCATTCTCTTCTATTAATGCCAGAGAAGGAAAATTTCTTCTTTTAATTCTACTAATTAAGAGAAAATAAATGTTAGGAAACCAAGAAATCCCACTTACCAAAACAGTACCCAATGCTTGGATTTATTTTACCTTTTAAAAAGTAACACTGAATCCAAATAATTTTTCTGAGACTTCCAGTCAATATGGCGGCATAGATAAACATGGCTCGTCTCCTCATACAACCACATCACAAATATAGCTAAATTATGGAACGACCATTACTCAGAATCAGAGAATTTGAGCTGAATGAAGCCTGAAACGACAGAATTTAAACCACATCCATCCAGTCTGGTAGGAGGAGTGGAGATGTGGAACAAGCGGGTCCTACATACACGTGTCATGGATAAAAATCTGGAAGGGATCTCTCCAGGATTACCAGGCCCTGTAGCCCAGGGTACCAGTGCCAGCAAGGTAAGTCTCCATGGCTTCTGGCTGTAAAAACCAGTAGGGATTGAGTTGGTAGAAACATCTGGAGTCTTCAAGAACCCACCCATGGACTTACTCAGACTCACTCCCTCTGAGCTCCAAAACCAGGATAGCAGCTTGAAGGCACCGGTGGCATACAGCAAGGAAGTGAAGTGGTTGACATCAAGGTGAGAGCTGGGGGACAGCTTTCTCTCATACAGACAGGTATGCAGCACCACAGAGCTGGCAGGGTGCCGTATCTGAAACTATATCAACCTGGCTAACACTGTTTGCAAACTCTACCCCCAGGAGATCCCCTGAGGCTCCATCCTACCCAACTTACACCTGTTAACAGCTTTTCCATATGAATGGCTGATCTTGACTCAGCTTCACAGCATCCTAAATCCTTTCAAACAAGCAACAGTCGACCTCAGTGAACTCCCAGCCTTCTTACCTTTTGTTAAGTGGCCCTAGGCCTGGCATTAGCAGCCACCAGCCTAGATTCACAACTTGACTCCACCTGGGAATTTCCAAGTCCAGTACAAGTAGCAGCCATCTTAGACTGCTTTATAGCCCAGGCAGGGTGGCCCCTGGCAAAACAAAGGTGGGGGCTGACCCTGGCCTGCACAACCCAGGAAACACCAGCGCCTGGGCACCCAGTGGACAGCTACGGACCACGTCCTAGCACCACCACCCTGCCCCTGCACAGCTGATCCTCCACAGAGAGTGGAGGTTGATGGTCAGTGGTCACAGTCAATCCTTGCAACTGACTGGCTTGGACATCTCTCCCACTGACCTGCCACCAGTAACCAAGGCTCAACTATAAGAAGAGGGTATACTCAGCCCAAATTAAGGGTGCAGCTCAAGTACCCAGGTTGGGTGACAGGGGAGGCTCTGCCATTGGACCCTGCAGGACACCTACTGTATTAGGTCACTCTACCAAGACACAGTCATAGCAGCTCTACCTAATATACAGAAGCAAACACTGGGAGGCTGCCAAAATGAGGACACAAAGAAACATGGCCTAAGTCACAGAACAGATCAAAACTCCAGAGAAAGAGCTGAACAGCATGAAGATAAGCAATCAATCAGAGGCAGAGTTCAGATTACCGGTTTTAATGATGCTGAAGGAACTTAGCCCTGGCTGGTGTGGCTCAGAAATCTGAGCACCGGCCTGTGCACCAAAGGTTTGCCAGTTCAGTTCCAGCCAGGGCACATGCCTGGGTTGCAGGTCAGGTCCCCAGTAAGGGGTGCTCGTGAGGCAACCACACATTGATGTTTCTCTCTCCTTCTCCTTACCATCCCCCCCCTCTAAAAATAAACAAACAAAAATTTTTTTTAAAAAAGGCAAAAATACCCCCACATTATTAAAAAAAGGAAGGATGCTCAAGGAACTTAATGAGGACCACAGAAGCATAAAAGAGATCCAAAAACAAAGGATACAGTAACTGAAATAAAGAAGAATTTACAGGGAACATAAGTAGATTGGATGAAGCCAAGAATCAAATCAATGATTTGGAACATAAGGAAGCAACACCCACTCAGAACAAAAAAAGGAATCCAAAAGAATGAGGATAATATAAGTAGCTTCTGGGACAACTTCAAGTGGCCCTACATCCCCTCATAAGGGCGCCAAAAGAAGAGAACGAGCAAGAAACTGGGAATCTACCTGAATAAATAATGAAAGAAAACTTCCCTAATTTGGGGAAGGTGATAAACATGCAAATCCAGGAAGCACAGAGTCCCAAACAGGATGGATGCCAAGAGGCCACTCCAAGACACATCATAATTAAAATGCCAAAGGTTAAAGAGGTAATCTTAAAAGCAACAAGAGAAAAGCATATAATTACCTACAGGGGAGTTTCCACAAGACTTTCAGCTGATTTCCCAAAAGAAACTTTGTAGGTTTGAAGGGATTGGCAAGAATACTCAAAGTCATGAAAAGCAGGGACCTACAGCCAAGATTGCTCTACCCAGCAAAGCTGTCATTTAGAATGGAAGGGAAGATAGTTTCCTAGACAAGAAAAACTAAAGGAGTTCACCATCACCAAACCATTATTATATGAAATGTTAAAGGGACTTATTTAAGAAAAAGATCAAAACTGTGACCAATAAAATGGCAATGTATACCTGTCAACAAGTGAATCTAAAAAACTAAGCAAACAAGAACAAAGAATCATGGATACTGAGAGCATTTGGATGGCTGCCAGATGGGAGAGGGGTGAAGGGGAATGGGTGAAGAGGTGAGGGGATTAAGAAGTACAAATAGGGAGTTACAGAATAGCCATGGGAATGTAAAGTACAGTATAGGAAATGGAGTAGCTAAAGAATTTACAGGCATGACCCATGGACATGAATAATGGTGTGGGGATTGCCAGAGACAGTAGGGAGAGTTGGGTGGAGGGAGGCAAAGGGGAATAAATTGGTACAATTGTAAGAGCCTAATCAATAAAATACACATTAAAAAAACTTTTCTGTACATATCTCCATTTCTTAAAAGTAGAGAATTACAGTCTTAAAAAGTACCACTAGAAGGTACTGAGGGAAGAGCTAGATAATCCATAATATTCTATATGAAAAGTCTTCATAGTCTGGATTCCCAGAAAGTCGACACAAACTGGTCTGTAACACCTAATTTTGAAGAACATAGGGGTCTTTCCCTCAGCCCTAAGTATCATTAGGGTCAAAGAGGCTGCTAATTTGAGATTTACATAAAACTTTTAAGGCATTTAAATGATCTGGTAGGTCCCACAGGTTTATATCTTTATATTGTCCACTAGATTTTCAGAGGTTACCCAAGTTAGCTAAACTCAAATTAGTAAACAGCGTTTAATCAAAAGATCAAGCCTAGGTCAGCAAATGTAGCTGTTTCAGACAAATATTAAAAATATTTAAGCTAGAATGTTAGCTGAAAAACAAAAACAAAAGAAGCTTCAGGCAGAAATTACAAAAGGAAAAAAGTGGCAAAAAGGGCGTGGCTTCTCTAGGGTAATTACCTTAATGTAATCAGCCCCAAGGGGAAATAGTGTTCTGTAGCAATCTACTGACTGTGGGAATAATAAAAAATGTGATTAACGATTTCAAAAGTATAGTTTGAAATATTGATGGAAAAACAAACAAACAATACTGATTCCCAAAATGTTCAGGATTATAAAAGCATCTCAAAAATACTACAGAAACAAAAAAATTTTTTTAGCATCATTCTAAATGGTGTCAGTTGAGGGCCAGTTGCTACAAGTAACACAGTGCAGAAACAAACCAGGTTTCCATTCCATGCTTCACACTCCTGTCTCCTTTGCCGTGATAGAATAGCTTTCCTAAGCTTACTCAATGCTATGTTGAGGTTTAAAAATCATGTTTAATTTGCCCTGGCTGGTGTAGCTCAGTGGATTGAGTGTGGGCTGCAAACCAAAGCATCGCAGGTTCAATTCCCAGTCAGGGCACATGCCCGGGTTGTAGGCCACAGCCCCCAGCAACCGCACATTGATGTTTCTCTCTCTCTCTTTCTCCCTCCCTTCCCTCTCTAAAGAAATAAAAATCTTTTAAAAAATGAAAAAAATCATGTTTAATTTGAATTTTATTCATTCCATTAGCCAGAATTTAAGGTTATCTACAATGTGGGCTATACTTAAAAGAAATACCCATGTACATAATGTTGAATGCTCTACTGTTTTAATTCACATAAGCCATTTTAACTGTTCAGTTTGAACAGTGAAAAGTCTATGGTGTGTCAAATGTGTAATTTTTCCAGGATGCAGGATTTTGAATGCCTGTACAGTAGTCTCTTTAACTTTGAGAGCATGGGCAGTTGAAATGTTTGAATGTATACCAAGTGCAAATTGACCGCTATTCCTGCCCTTCGGGATCTTACTGTTTCGCAAATAACCATAGGATAAATGTCTGCTATAGAGATAATGCAATACCATAATGCTTTAAATGAGGGACAAATCACATACACTTGGGAGGCAGGGAAAATTGTAGACTTTTTAAATGCTACCACTAAAAGGTAGTCCAATATTAACATGAGATTTACAGACCAAGAAGACAGGGAAAGCATTCCAAGTAGAAGGTACCGCCACAAAGCAGACACTATATGGGGGAAGGGCTGCTAAGTTATAAGACAGTTTGACAAGTCTGGTGGTTCCCAAGCTTTCCCTCCCCAACCTCTTAAAAAACAAAACAACACAACTCACATATAATGGATAATGTTACTATTTACAGCACATCTCCAAAGACTGATTTGGCTAGATGCCTTTGCAGGCAAATCACCCAACAACCTGTTAAAGCTTTTAACTTCTACAACTCAGTCTTTTTAAAAGAAAGGGTTTATCAGGCCACTGCTAGCAAAAAAAGACAACTTGTCTTGGAGAATGGTATCTATCCCCCCTGAAACATATAGCGGTAGGAAAGACAGTATGTCTGCCTTCCCCCAGATTTGCAAGTATTTTTATAGATCAGAGGGGTCACAGAGATGTAAGCCATTCTAGAAGGACCCATCAATGTATTAGCTAGACACAGGATGGAGGAAGGTAAGGGGGGCTAGTTTCAGGATGAGCTCCAGAGTCCACAAAGTGTAGGCTTCTGTAGATTTGATGTGGGAAGAAGGGAAATTCATATGTAAATAAGGGGATGCTCCTGGGGTTGTACAGGGCTGGTGACTTTTCGATAATGGGATTAATAGCCACCTGGAAATTAATCCTAAATGCCAACAGATATACTGAAATGTGAGCAGTCTTGTCAGCGCCGTTTCACAGCTATTAACGGGCTGTTTTGTCAATTTCTCTCATTCTCTGGAAGCTGTTATTTTAATTCAGAACATCTCAGAAATTTTTTGTCAAACTCTAACTGGCATGCCCCAAACTCTTGTTGCTATGTAAACTCCTCTTGGAGTTAGCTCTTTCAATTTCCCACCCAAGGAATATAATGATTATTTTTTCACAAACTTGGATATTTTAGTATTAGTAATAACAGCTGTATTAAAGTTAAGTGGGAGTTAAGATTCAACAAATTAAATTGAGAATCTCAAAAGCCAGGCTGTGAAGTTTGCACTCAAGCTCATTATTTTTATTCAAATTACTACCATACTCAAATCTCAATGTGCAGTTTGCTGAAGTTGCAAAATGGAAGCAAAAATCACAACATGAAATTATACGTTGGCTAGTCTCTGGCCAGATGAAATTTATTATAAATACCATCTATTCTCAACCAAATAGAAGATGTAGGTGGTCAAATCATAAGCAAAGAATCTGACAAATTGAAGGTCAGGCAGTTGGAAAAGCTGAATCACTGGGCAGAAAAATCAATGCATTCTGAAAGAAATTAAATGGGTGAAGATCAGTGTTTGCAAAAATAACTTTATGACTCTGTATTGTGTTACAGTCAAACATCAAATGCTTGGACATGTCTAAGATGCCACTCTATATTCTTTCAGAATAACAACTTAAAAAACCACTAAATTTATAATGAAGAGAGACAATTAGTATTGTTCTATGTAGTAATTTTGGCTATAATCATAAAACTTTAAAATTTAGTTTTAAGCTACTATTTTGACCAGTTTTTTTGTACCATTTATGTTAAGATTTTGGTATCCATATCAAATGGATTCTCTTTAAGTGAGCTTTTCTTGGCTGGTAAAAATTATCCTCAGATAATAACTTTCCTGTACTTAATTTGTTAATGATGGAAAGGTATTGAAAGTTTTTTTTCTTTTTTGGCAGGTATGGGGGTTGGGTGGGCAGACAGGTAATTACCTTTTTATGTAAATTATGCTACTTGGTGATTTATAATTGTTATACTGAGTTCTAGTCTAGTTGGCAAGAGTGAACTGTTAATTACCCTTGGGAAATTTAATGGATTCCACTATAACCCTTACAGTAAAGAACCTCTTAGAATAGTTTAGCCTAGGGTGGTAGCAGTGGCAAAATTTAATTTCTTGCCCATAAGACTTTGTTCCTTTTCCTAAAACAGTTTCTGGGGAAGGGGTTTCCAAAGCTAATTCCAAGGAGATGATCTTTAAGGACACTGGGACAGAGGTGGTGGGGTGGTGCACTGTTCAAATTTGGACTCCCTGATTTTGTGATGTTGGCAAGATTTCCAAGGGGAGAAAATCAGCAGACAGTTGGAAATGCAGAAGTCATGTTATGGATTCAGAGAAGAACATTTTTTTTCATTATTTAATCTGTAACTGCACAGTAACACCCAATTATTACGCTACTGACATTTTTTGATATGCATGAGAAAAAGCAACTATTTCCATTGTTGTAAAGGTTTTATTGAAGGAACTTCATGAATATAAACACTTAATGGCTAAATGAAAACAAACACAGTGGCTAAAAAATAGTGAAAGCGAATTTTGCTGTATCCATTCAAAATACTGGACCATCTGTTTGTAATGTCAATTTATTTGGTTCTGGATAAATGTGTAACAGGTTATATGAATCAACTGTGAGTAAAACAAGTTACTGAACAACCTCCACACTCAAGTTTCCTGGGCAGTTATTACTGTATTACTCCTCCCAGAATGACTGTTTTGGGTTTCTACTTTCTCTTATACATCTCCTAATTCCTATTTTCAAGAGAAAAAGACCTTACCTAAATTCACCCTGAGCAGTGCTAACATTTCCTTTGCTGTAACGTGTTTACTCCTAGGTAGATCAAAACAGTATGTGAGTGACTGCCCCATCTGGCATGAGGTCACTATTAGCTTGGCATCATTCTCCTAATGTATGTGGAATATTGCTTTTTTCCCCCCCTCAAAACAGAAAGGATTGCATAATCCTGGACCTCAGAAGTACTTATGAAATCACTACCGCTGCCCCTTCCCTCAACAAACACTGCAACATTATAATCTAGTATCTGGCTATGCTTTAAAAATATCTTTAAAAGTAATGCTCCCAACTAAACCACTTAACCAGTAACATTTTTGAGAAAAACAAAACATGAAACAATGCACATGCCTGGGGGGGAAATTTCTAACCCCTGGTAGGCAGAGGACCTAGTAATTATTCTAATGAATATGTTTCTCAAGATGCCTGTTGTCGGTTTCTTACCTTTCTAATTCAAAACTGTTTAGATGGACCAGTGAGTTATGCAATTTAAAGAAGGCATCTAAAATGTGCACCTTTAGGCACAGGTACCTGGGATAAGCCCGAGGCATGAGACTGTAAGAGGCAAGTGCTTGGATTAAAAGGCGTTTCTCAGCTGGTAGTAATTTCTCTTGAATTAATTTTTTTAATTCAAGAAACAAGCGAACTTCCTCAATGTTCTAGTTTCTGGTTCCCACCTGACACGTCATTACAGAATAAGGGAAAGTAGATGACAGGGTGATAGGGAGGGAAGAGGAGGGAATAGGAATGATATTACAAGTGCGAGGTAAGATTCTGCCAGTCTTATGGTTCCAGCATGGCATGGATACTGATAAAATCTGGCTTTTCCAGGCTGCCGATTTTGCGGGGCTGGTACAAATGAACTTGATGCTCAAAGGAGAAACCTCTCCCCTCTCCTCTATTCTCCCAAATGTACCTCGCCTCTTATACTTCCAAAGTCTTACTCCCTAGGATCGTACAGATGGGATTCTTTCCCTATTTTTCATAACCCTCCCCCACGAAAGCAGCAGGGTTATTCCTTTCCTCTTTGCAGATGCCTCACCCACTGCACTCAAATAAATATATAAATACGATGTTTCCTGATTTCTGTACCCCCCCATATCTCAAGCTCTTCTATTCCAGTTCCTGGTTTCCCCAAGAACTTGGCCCGCCTTTCCGCGCGTCCGCTGCGGCCGCCCCCTCGCAGCCCCGGATGCGAGCCCAGTGCAAACACCAGGGAGAGGCGCGTGCTGCTGCCAGCACGCACGTGTGCTCCCGCCCTCTTCCCCAAATAGATCTTGTACGTGACTGGCCCGCGCCCAGTTACCTACTCCAAGGTGTGGGGTGAAGGAAAGGGTACTCCTTTGGGAAGGGGGACGAAAGAAGAAAGCACAAATCCAACGCTGAACTCTCCAGAGATGCCGGCGCTACTGATTGAGTCACGGCCGCGCCGCGCAGTTATAAGAGGACTGCCCTCTCCCGGCACCCGTAGAACCCCAGCCAGTGATACTGCTTTAAATGATTACCTTCCGGGGCAGTGCGCGTCCTGCTGAGAAAGTGGAGTCTCGCAGTTCTTAAAGTCCCCTTCTCAATATTTTGGAATTCCATTCCTAGGACCCAAACTGTGGTGTGTGTGTGTGCGTGCGTGTGTACACTAAAAGTACTCCCCACAATTCTCTGTTCCTTTTTCTAGCACGTCCTCTTTGTTTTATGGACCGGAAGGGTCCGGGAACCAAAATAGCTCGGCGGGCATTTCCGGAACTGGAGAGGTGGGTTCCGGGAGGGTACTGGAGGGAGGGAGGGAGAGAGAGAGAGAGCGTACGGCTACCGCTGGAGGATGAAGAAGGAGCATGTGTTGCACTGTCAGTTCTCTGCATGGTACCCACTGTTCCGAAGCCTTACCATCAAGAGGTAAGACGGAGGGGCTATGCCGGGGCGATAGCAAAAGGGAACTCCCGACATTTTGGGCGAATTCTATCTTAAAAAAAAAAAAAAAAATGGTAGGCCTTGTAACGACTGTATGGGAGCGCCAGGGCCAAGATTTCGGCTTCATAGTGGCATTTCAGGTGGGGAATTAATGAAGTCGATCCGTATTTGCGGTGAGTTCTCTTGCTTATCAGGGTGTGATAAAGGAGGTAGAAGGATATGTAATGGTTCAGAGAAGGTCGGAGGCTGCCGAGTAGTGGTTTACGCCAGTTTAGACTTAGGAGTTCATCATTATTTTTAGAATTACCAGAGAGGGATGGTGATCAGGAGAACTGGGTAGTCCCGGCTTTGCCGCTTACTAACCCACCGGGGGATTTACTTGCTTTCAGTGTCATAAAATAAGAACAATGATACACACCCCACCTCAAATAATATTGTAAAGCTCCAATGTGACAGTATATATGGAAGGCGTAAGTAAAGTGTAATCACATGTTGTTAGGGATGGTCACATCACGCGAGAGGAAGCTATCTGGAAAAGTTGTGAAACTGTTTGTTTTCTAGTTCTCTAGTCTACAAAAAAGGAATCCGTCCCTAGTTTTCAAGGCAAACATGGGATTAACTGTTTGATCCTTCACCCAGGAAATTCAGGTATTGTAGGCAGGGCAGCTAGGAGAATATCCCCAAATGTTCAAAAGCGATCATAACATCGGAGCACGATGCACGAGTACACTTTTACTCACTAAGAGGAATATATGAAAGAACTGCATGTCCGTGGATACTATTTTCTGTAATTTAGGCCAAGATTGACTCTTACTTAGGTATTTACTGTCTTCTGCTTTTCATTCTGTCCTCTTAGTGCAGAGTGTGAATGCGGAGGGAAACAGTTTTGAAATTCCGAGAGATTGAAAGAGCACAAGATTATTTAAGACAATTCTTTTCCATCTCTTGTTCACACATAGACTTCTTCCTGTTACCATGGTGTAATGGAGGTTAGAGCAGCTCAAAGGAAGATAATCTTTGCATTTGAAGATGGTAAAAGTCACACCAAAACGAAGAGGTCTTCAGCAGCAGAATTGGACTTTACCTCCTATCACAGAAGTAGTCTTCTTATATGATATGCCAGTCCTTCGTTACCTGGCGTAACTGAAATAGGCTTTGGGTCTGAGGTGATGATAGATTTGTTTATTTTGGGTTGGTATGATATAAAGTATGTTTGTGAACCTGTCAGACATTTTCACACTGGGTGCACTTAAAACTGACATTTGCTTTCTGTGCAGTTCTTTTGTAACCTCTGGTGTAGTTTTTTTTTTTTTTTTTTCCCCCTCAGAAGAAAATATAACAGTTAAGAATTGGAGTCAGGACCATCTACCTGACTTTGAATTTCGGTTCCACCAGCATCTTGAGTAAAGTGCTTAATCTCTCTAATTTCCATCTGCAAAATTGAGACAATAATAGGATTGTCATGGGCATTAAATAAGATAAAGCAGTTAAAATGCTTGTCACTGTTTCTGACATATAGTAAACAGGTATGCTGCATGTTGCTGCATTTTTTACTTAATCAAATATCCATTGAAGCAAAGGAATTTTAGTTCACTTTAAGTATGTAACATTCATATTAAGCTGAGAGTGAAAAATAAACCAAGAGGTGGGATTTTCTAAACCGTCCATGACTAAGTTGTGTTTCTTGAAACCATTCTTTACTGTTTAAACTCTTCAGTCTAATTAGTTCTCTGGTAATATCACTGGTCCTAACATAAGGCAGGATAGCCCTCACAACCCAGGCCAATACGGTGGAATTGTATTATCATTGTCAGCTTTAATGCTGAGGGACTGACTATTCTGGTTTTTGACTCAGCATTATTATCTGGTGTTTATTAATTATGGCTCAGAGAGATGATTATGCAGGTAAGAATAGAAGTATATTTTTTGAGAAGTTCTAGGACTTGGACTCAGGTTTAAGAAAATTAGCTGGAAGGCTTTGGGCCATCCACTTTACCTTTCAAAATCTGTTTCTTTCCTCAAACATTAAAGTTATATTACTCTTATAAAAGGCTCTTCTACTCTAGAGTAACTTGTCTGTATAAAGAACTGTATCAACCTGATGGTGTACTTTGTCATTTAATTCTTTTATATCTTCCAGTTAAGCCTCATTGGATTCTCACCTGCATAATATATTTCAGTGACTGATTTAAGCTCTTCTCTAACAGCCTTACTTGTAAAGTGTGCCTGGCAATGACTTACGTATGACTTCAGTCTTTCAGGCATGGTTCCTTTCCCCCTCCGAGTTTTGGAGCTACTTGGTGTATCTCGGTACAGCTCTTACCATACTGTGCTGTGATTTTTCCTTTTTCCCCTCATGGGCTTTGCACTCTTAATGGAATCACCTTGGTATCCTTCTTAACTTACTTAACATAATGCAAGATAACATCATGAGGATGACTTTAGAGCTGTGACTATAGAACTTAGTGGCTCAAGAGAACTAAAATCTAATGAGATGTCAGCTAGTATCTATGAGTTGTAGACCGTCAAATAGGAAGAATATGCAAATAATTCAGAATGGAATCAAACAGTAAATAGATACATTGAATCTAATCAAGAGATGATTAGATTCAGCCTGGAGGAAAAGTCCAAATTCAAATCAGACTTGAGAAGTAGTAGGACTCAAAAACAAATGACATGGACTCTGAAATAATTGATTTGGGGAGTGAGAGACTTTATTGATATAAAAGAGAGCTCTATCTTTTCTCACTGTGGTCAAGAAAATCACCCTGGACTTGTAGGAGCTGATGTCCCTGCCAGTGTTTCTTAGTATTAAACCCCTGAGAAGAAAAATTTCATATTTTCTTGGAAAGGTTGTCTCTAATTCTATTGGGATGATATTATTACTTGATGAAGTAATATCTTTAACTCCAGGAGAGCTAGGTTAAATATAGAGGTGATGAAATAATTCAAACGTAATAGTTTTATCTTTTTTTCTAAGTTTATTTAATATCTTTAAAAATTTGCCATTTTGAGGATAACCAGCATATATAAAAAACAGATTAGCCTTTTGGTTCTAATTTAAATTGTGTAATTAGTTCAGAATGGTGATACATTAAACTATATAAGAAAAATTTTTACATTTTTAAATAGTATTGGAATGTTTGCAAGAACCTTGGATTTATTATACTTATAGGTTAATTGGCTGGTTTCATGAGAGTTAAATACCTGGAAAGGCTTACTTCTTTCTAATTAGTTGACATACAGGGGTGGCCAAAACTATTGGGTTGGTCAAAAAGTCCATTACAGTTTTTCTGTATGCTGGCTCTAGTAGTGCTTAGTTGTCTTTAACTTCAAAAGAAACAATTTTATTAGATTGTATTGTGACAGCTGTCATATCAGTGTGCCTTTTTAAAAAAACTTATCAAAATTGGTGAATGTTTGTGCAGCCATTTTAATATTAAAGATGGAATTAAACTAAAGCATGACCAGTTAAAGAGCTTTGCTGCTCTGGTGATCAGTTAAGTATGAGGCCACCAAAACACATCCACACATAGCATGTATTCTTAGGCTTCTGTGCTCATTGCCAACCAAAGAATGGTTTCCAGAACTAAGTCAGCCTCTGCCCTCTCTCCTGGAAGGTGGTCAGGTGCTATTCATCTTCTGATTTGTTTGCTGCGTTTCCTGTGTTGCTGCAGTTGTCTGCTGCTCTCTAATTTCTAAAGGCACATAATCATTGTACTCAGGATTTTTTTGAGTTTGTTGCTTTCATACTGTGATTTCAGCCTGTTTCTTTGGATTTGGCTGACTTGTGTTTCTTTACCACAAAGACAATTGTGGTAATTTTTTGGACCTAATTTAGCTTAAACAATATTTAATCATATTATTCTAATTCCTAGTTTGCTGACACCAAATGTACATCATTAACATTTCCCACTTCGTATTCTAATAATGGGAACAAGTAATTAAAATATTGAGTTTGGAATGTTTTTCTTTCTGCTTATGCTTGGCCTTTTAAAATGATGCCTTTTTTGATTTATGGTTTTTGTTTTTTCTTTTTAGTGTCATTCTTCCACTTCCTCAGAATGTGAAGGATTACTTACTTGATGATGGAACTCTGGTGGTTTCAGGAAGGTAAAGTATATTAGAAAAACATTTTTAATACTTTTATCGTAAAGAATGTTGTACTTATTAAATCTCAGCTATTGCCATGTGAAATAAATATATTAGTTTTGGTACCTTCCTCTTCCCCCCTGTTTTTCCCTAGCTAAAATTATGTGCTGATCTTTATCCTGTATTTTTTGTCAGTGCTCAATTATTAAGATTTTCAAAACTGAGTACTTCTTTCTCTAATAATTGCTAGTTACAAAATTGGGCAATTCCTTTCTCTCTGCCTTTAGAAAATGGATGCGATGGTACCTATTCCTTCTGGAGATGGGGAGGGCAAGGGAGGTTATCACCCTATGGGATTCTTCAGTTTTTAAGGTAAAAAATCACGTTCTTCGCAAACAGAAAGCTTTACGGGGGTGTATCATGTACATCCTTAGCATTTTGTTCGCCACAGTTAACTCACCATGGCCCCACCTCCACTTTCTCTGTTCATACAGTCCCTCTATTTATAAAAGGAAGTCACTGTGCTTTAGTCTTTTTAGTGTAAACTTGAACAAGTTTAAGCATTATACAATTTAATGATATTCCAATGTGTTCATTCAGGTCTCTACTTGGAAATCATGTTATCCTAGCATGCCTCTATCACCATCCTTTCCAAAGTAGCCTAAAGCTAACCCTTGCTGTTTTGTACATCACTCTTTTTTTGCAGTTCTAGGTTGGAAATAATTTTCTCTTTTCTCAGGAATTGTTTTGTTTTACTGTGGTACAATGTAGATAACATAAAATTTACCATGTTAACTGTTTTAAAGTGGATAGTTTATTGGTATTAAGTACATGTAAATGTTGCACAACCATCACCACCATCTATCTCCAGAACTTTTTTCATCTTGTAAAACTGATAACTTTCTGTGCCTTCATTTTCTTGTCTGATATCATAGAATGAACCTCATAGGTTTGTGGCAGGGATAACGAGATAATATGTAAAATGTTAGCCCAATGCCTAGTATGTTATGTGCTCTTAAGAAGTACTAACTACTCTCAGATCATCATTAATTTCAGTCTGAACATTAAACAAACACACCAGTAAATATATAGGTGAAAAATTGTGATAACGCTGTGAAGGGAATGGGGAGAGCGCTGACATACTAAGTCACTGGGGGTTGGAGTGAGGCAGAGGGTTGCAGGCAGGGTCAGGGAACACTCTGAAGAAGTAACTTATAAGCCTCTGAGATACAGAGTTTGGGTAGAGCGTAGTCAGTTGAAGGGTAGAGCGTAGTCAGTTGAAGGGTAGAGGGAAGAATCTTCTAGGCTGAGGTAACAGTATTAAGGAGGGCTCTGAGTTATGAAAGATCTTTACATGCAAGAAACTAATGAGAGAGGGTCATGTGTTTCGAGCATGGTAGGGGTGAGTGGTGTGAGATTCAGTCCATTGAAATGAGAGGTGGTTAGGGTTCAGGCTGAGGTGTGTGTGTGGGGGGGTCATGTTAAAGATCCTCAAATTTCTTGTGAGTTTGGTAGGAAGGTATTGAAGGGCTCTGAGCAGGAGTGACTTCAGCAGATTTCAGTTTGTGAACAATGACTGGTTACCGTGTGGGACTTGCACACCCGTTAGGAGGGTTGCATTGGAGCAAGTGTGAACTGGCAGTGGCTTGAACTGAGGTGGTGCCGTTGGAGTGGGAAAAGTGAATGGAGTTCATACCTTCGAAACTTGGTGACGGAGAAGGAAGTGGCAAGAATTACTCTCATTTCTTCTTGAAAATTATAGGTATAATTTAAATGAGGTACATTTACAATACAATGCACAGTTTTTGAAGGTATGATTTGATGAGTTTTGATAAATATATACACGTATTTCATTACCACTCCATTGAGAATATCGACCATTTCCATTCCCCAGAAAGTCCCTCGTGTCCCTTTTTGGTCTGTCCTTTTACCTCCACCCCCCTTCCCATTCCCACTGAGGTAAATACTGGTCTGATTTCTGTCTCCATAGCTTAGTTTTGTCAGTTCTAGAGCTTCATGTTAAGTGGAATCATATAGTATGTATTCTTTCGTGGCCAGCATCCTTAATTCAGTATAATGCTTCTGAGATTCATCTGTGTTGGGTTTCATCATGGAGAAGCTTTTTTCACACATGTCTTTCTAAAGTCTACTTTTGTGTTTTGTGTGTGGGCTCGGGTGTGTATCTCTCTCAGTGTATCCTTTGCTATCCTAATCTTTTTGTCTCCCTGAGTTCAGATAGTAAGTTTGTTGAATGAGTGTGTATGTTTAAAGTATTATTTATAGAATTCCATAGCTGTATCTATTACTATGCTATGTGAACGTTTTAGCTCTTTTGTAGTAGAGGTGATAACTTGCATCAGGCCCACAAATTAGGTGTGCCTCAGGTGGTTTGATTCACAGTGCACCCAAGTACTAATCCTCACTGTCCCTTTTTGGTCCTTTCTTTCCTGACCTGTCTTTCTTAAGGCAGAATGATAGTAGATGCCAATTATAAAATACATATTAGATATGTTCGTGCTTTGAACCTTCACAGCTCTGCCAAGGAATAATCTCTTAAGTTGATGATGAAATTAACAAATAATAGTATAAGTACATTGTTAAGAAATGGTTTCACTCAAATTTGTTAAGGGTGTATGATATACTAAGTGTTACGTTAGCAATCATGGGAACGGCATATCTTCCTCTATAAATCAAGAAATCGATACATTGGTTTAATCAGTCTGTTGTGATTTTGGTTAATGCACATGTTTCCTCAGTTTTAATCAACTTTTTGTAATTCTGTAGAATTGAGTTTCTGGATGCACAAGGCTAGGAACCAAGTAGGCTTACCTGTTAGCTTGCACATAGGCCAAAGTTTCAGAGCCTCTATAATTCCTGGCACTGGGTAGGTCCTCTGTTGGTCTTGCCAAAGTCATTTACGCAGCTGTAACGATATGGTGGCTTGACCAGATGGGATGGCCTCATTTACATGTCTGGTGGCTGATGCTGACTGTCAGCTGGACCTCTCTTTCCATGTGGTCTCATCCTCAAAAAGTCTAATCTTAGCTTCTTCACATAGTGGTGCCTGTGTTCATGAAAAGAGTGGATGCTGAAAAGGCTTTTTTGGCTCCTAGGCTTAGAATCACAAGGGATCTGTGCTGCCTTTTGTTGGTCATAGAGAGTCTTAAAACCAGTCTAAATGAAAGGGATGGGAAAATAAATGCTATTTCTTCATCGAAGAGTAGCAAAGTCACCCTTCAAAGGGGCTTATCTAATGTGATGGGAAGAATTATTGTAGCCGTCTTTGCACTTCATCTAAGTTTTTTTTCCTTTCTTCCATTGTGCCACATCCTGGTGGGCCCTTTCATTCTGGAGACTTAAATATATTTTTCAGTTTTGGAACATTTAAAAATATTATGTCTTTGATAATTTCCTCTTATTTTCTTGCCTCTGTTTCTGGAACTCCACTGTTATTTAGATGTGGGAGCTGCTGGATTAATTCTCCTTATTTTATTATTTCTTCTTCTTGTCTGTTTCTATGTGGTTGTAGTTCTACTTTCCAGGTAATTTCCTTGATTTGCCATTCATTTTGAATTCTCAAATTTCAGCTCTTTTCATTTTCTACAAGTTCAACTTTCCCTTTTGTTCCTTTCTTATAAAGCCTCCTGTTGTTTCATGAATGCATTATCTTCTTTGGTCTTTTCTTAAATTAAAAAAAATGTTTATTTACTTATTTTTAGAGGGGATGAGAAGGGGAAAGAGAGGGAGAGAAATACCAATGTGTGAGGGAAACATAGATCGGCTGCCTCTTGCATGCCTCCAGCAGGTATCTGACCACAACCCACGCATGTGCCTGGGACTTGAACATGTGACCTCTCATCTCCTGGGGCGAAGCCCAGCCCACTGATCCACCCTAGTCAGGGCTGTCTTCTTTTATCTTTAAGGATATTAATCATGTTTAAAATATTTTTCATTTGGTTTGTTTTTTGCCTTTCTTTGTTCCATGTACCTTTTTTCTCTTGGAGCCCTTCTTTAGTTTGATGATGATTTTAAGCCTGTATTCGTATTTAAGAGTGAGGGACATAAACACACACACACTTGGAAACTGTGGACCTGGGTGGGGCTTGTTGACGAAGACTGCCAGTTGTCAGCAGGGACTGATGAAAGATTCCAGATGACATTATCTGTAGGTCTTCCCTCTGGGCTTGTTCTGTTTCCACAGAGAAGGATTCTCTGATCCGTCTACATTCTGGTAGCTGGGTGGGAGGACGGGAACCAGGGGTCTCACTGTTCATGGCTTTCACACTGTTGCTTATCCTCTTCTAGCAATTCATTCGCATATGCCATGGGCTGTTATGGACCTGAGACCTGAGCCTCTCTAGTTCACTTGTTTCCCAGAGAATAAACCTGCTTGCCCATGGGGGTGGAGGAGGATTAGTTGCTTAGGTATGCAAGTTGAGGAAGACTGGGTAAGTCTTGCTGCCGTTTGTATGGACCTCACACAAGTCACCCTGTTTATAGCCCAGAGCTTCAGTCTCATTATCCAGAGGTCTCCAGCTTCTAGCTGACGTTCAGTGGGCTGTCCCCTCTGGCTTTCTGTTTCCTGGACTTTAGAGTTGCCATCTTCCTTCTGTAGCTTTCTCTTTGGGATCTTCCTTGTCATTTTAGTGGAGTTTCCCAATGGAACTTGGGGATAAATAAATGTCCATGGTTAGCCAGAGGCCCCATTTCCCTTGTTCTTGTAGTATCTTGGTATAGGTCATGTGCTGGCTATTACTCTGATTATTATTGCTTTAATTATGTGAGTTCTTCCTAGGCCAGTTGTTTGTAGTTGGGTGTTGAGGAGGGGCCAGGACGCTGTTATCCCCTTAGAGTTCTTTCACCTTTTGCTTTCCCTATGCAATGAGATTGGCTGCTCAGTGGCCCCATCCAATACCTGCTTATTCAAAGAGATTGTATCTGCCCTGGCCAGGTAGCTCAGATGGTTAGAACATCATCCCAGTATGCCCGGGTTGCAGGTTCAATCCCCATGGATACAAGAATGAACCAATGAGATGTTTCTCCTTCCCTCTCCCTTCCTCGCTAAAAAAAAAATAAGTAAATAAAGAGAGTGTGTCTGAGGATTTCCTTCTCTCTCTTTCCCCCATACCTCTACCAGCTCACACAATTAGTTTACATTGTATAAACAAACTATTCTTGCCCTTCAGGGGTATTCTGTCAGCCATGCAGAACAGCTCTTCAGATGCCTCCTCTGGTGTCTGTCTTCTTCCATTCAACCTTCCTTGTCTCAGCAGCACTTTCTTATTCACTGGATTTAGAGTTGACGACTCTTAGTGTCATCAGAGGTGGACTTTGAGTTTGTCTTTCCATTGTTTCTAAGTGATTTCTGAGAAAAGGGCAGACAGTTTTTATTCTGCCATCTTTATGGTACTCTAATTAATTTCATATTGGTTTTATTACTTTCTGTCTCACAAAGTAGACTTTTCCTAATTGAAAGGCTTTTTATATACTCAGTACACCGGAAATTATGTCTACTTGGTACCACAGCTTTTTTCTTGCTTAATTTTTGCTTTATGTTCTTTTAGGGAAGATCCTCCAACACATTCTCAGCCAGATAGTGATGATGAGGGAGAAGAAATACAGGTTGGTTCAAAATAAAATACTCTGTTCTGTAGACTCTTCTCATTTCAATAATCTCTAAAATAGTTCTGACATTTATATCTTAGCATATATTCATTAAAGTGAGAAATTACATGAAAATCTCACTTTTATAATACTTTTATTTACATATATTTTGTGTTCAGGAAAAGATGCCACCTGTTTATGTATCATTTTTACATGGAGCATTGCTTTTTGAAGGCCCTGTACAGTACCTACATTTAATTTTCTTTTCTGTCCTCTCGCCCATGCAGTGGTCAGATGATGAGAACACGGCCACACTCACGGTAAGAGCCAAGTGCCAGCACGGGGACAGCCTCGCACTGTCACACAGCTGCTTCGGGGTTCCAGCGCATGCCGCTGATTCCCATTCACCACCGTTCCAAGCAGTGTTTTCTGTGTTGGCTATTATCTGTTATTAAGGAAAATAACTCGAATCATTTTTTAAATAAAAATGTATCTACAGGAATGAGTAAAGTAAAAAATGTATTCTAAAAATATGGTAGGTGAATGAAACTCCTCATACCCTGAGATAATAGAGAAAGGTTTTTATAAAATTTTCTATAAATAAATGTAAAAGCACGTTGAAGGAGACTAGTTTTAATAGAGGGAGGGTACGTTTTAATAGAATTTTAAATAAGATACTTCTGTTTAATGAAAGATGTGTGGTTTCCAGGGCACAAGAAAAAAGGTAGAGATGCCTCAACTGATATATTCCCTTAGGTAAAAAGAGCATGCCAGCATATTCAGAAGGGGAAAGATGGCATGTTTTATTTCACTCTGGTTGTCATACAGGGCAATCATTCTCTTTTTATTGAAAATTCTATCAGTACAGTGTATATGTTTTCTGCCATTCCAGGGCATTACAATGGGTTCTATGAAGTTACAAATCATGAATATAATTTCATTCCTGCCATCATGGAAGTTATAAATCAGTAGGGAAAGATGCCCCAATTTGGGTGAAGATGACAAAATGCTATCTTACCAAAGAGAACAGTTACAACTGAGGGGATCTCCATTAGAGGGAGAAGTGACATTTGCTCTGGACCCTAAAAGCAGTAAGGATTATCAATATCAACTCATGTTTTTAAACACAGATAGATAGCTACAGAAATTAGTAATATACATGTGTGTCTGTTTAATGAACTGTTCACTAAGGCCTAGAAGTAATAGTATATGACATCACAGCAGCAATGAGCACCCCTGGTGCTCTGTGGTTTCCAAACACCATTCTCCGTGAAGGGAAACCAAAGCTCCTTGGAGAAACTTGAGACTGGGGGTAGGAAAGTGTAAAGATGAGCATGCAGCAGTCTGTTGTGTCCGAAGGTGAGGAAGTGCTCAGAGGATGATGGGGACGTGACGGAAAGGAACCAGAAGCCAGCTTGAGTGGGCTCCCGCTGGCGGAGTAGGTGGGCATCCTAACAGACGATGGAAGTGATGGACTGTAATCATTGACCAAAATTAGAATCCTTGATCCCACCCTGACATAAATGATTAAATTAAATACAGGAAGCAAAGGGGGAAGCCCTTCTTTATAGTAGAAAAGGCACCAATGCAGAAGAAATGTGATAAATGTAGAAGAAGTGATAGAATTAGAAGTCACCATTTGGCAGATATCACAGGGTCGATGCTAAAACTAGCGAGTGGATATTTGATGAGAAAGAGCATACTCGCATATTCTCAAAGCATCTCCACCAAAATTACTTACTAATTTCAAAGGGAAAAACAGTAACTTTATAGTGGGAAGACCTGGCTAGTCAAGTGAGCAAAGTTAACCTGGTCAGGATGGACAGACCTACATTGTGTGCTTTCTGATCAGATGCACATCACATGCTAAAACAGTGTAACCTGAATCTAATCAAGAAAATTCCACAAACTCATCGTTTTGGAAATTATATAGAATAACTGCCCTGTAAGTTTCAAAAATGTCAAAGTCATGAAAGATGAAGAACAGAGAAAGGAACTATTACTCTGATTAAAGGATATTAAACAGACTTTATGACTAAATGTAATGCATGATTCTAGACTGGATCCTGGGTGAGAGAAAAATGTTTTCTTTTGCTATAAATGACACTTTTTAGGAAAATGGGTACATTTTGAATGAGATGTTGATGAAATGTGGTATTTTCAGTGTTAGCTCACTGATTTTGATAATTTTGTTGTTATATAAAAGTGTTACTACTTTTTAGGAAATATGTACTGAAGTACTGTATTTAGGAGTAAATGGGCATCATGACTTCAACTTACTTTAAAAGAATATAGGAAGAAAAGTGCATTTTATATACATAAATATAAATAAATACACAACACCTGCGTAGTTATATATTGAGAGGGAGTTGAGGGGAGAATGATAAAGCAAATGTAGTAAAATGCCTGAGTGAAGAGACAGAAATTTTGTTACTCTTTTAATGCTTCTGAAATTGTTTTAAAATAAAAAGTTAGTTGAAAAAAGTGACTGGGTTTCACTGGGCGTAACCAGATGTAGGGCAAGGGGACATTTATGGCAGAAGAACGCTCTTAGTAGGGGAATGTGAGCCATGACCCAAAGTGGGAAAATACAAGGTTGTGGCCAATGGCAATTGTCCATTAGTGCAGATACAAAAACACTGAGTTAAAAATGGAGGAAAAAAAAAAAAGAAACGCAGCCAGAGATGGATAAATGTCAAAAGCACAATAGTGAATTTCAAAGAGTACTGCTAGGTTGCAGAAAGTATACATATCAAATGACAGCAGTTATGTTAAAACTTTTTAATGTTGTATTTTGTAGACAAGCACGTATATCACAAGTATAAAATCATGACTACAGAAGAATATGCCTAATTTTGTAATGATGGTTCCTTTGGGGACTGGGAAGACTTAGGGAGGAGAAAAAGGAGGTAAAAAGCCTCATTTGTATTGTACTGTTTTCTTTCCCCCCTTAGGAAATATAAAGGTCTGGATCAAATTGTTGAATATTTGCCAAATTATTGAGTGTTTGGATCCAAGAACATGGGTGTATATACTTTTGTGTATTTTAAACATTTTATGATTTAAAAATTTTAAAAGAAATAACCGTTTGCCCAGTGGGTTTGGTGCAGGGATGTGGTGGATAAAGTTGGAAATATAGGTGAGCCCAGATCTCAGAAAGTTCATAGATGTGATTCAGGTGTGGATTTTACTCCACTTAGAATGGAACCTTTTCCAAGACATCTATTATACAGATTTAAGTCAATTCATTGAGCTATGTATGAGCTTAAAAGATTACTGTTAGTTAAATATGTTGAAGTCAAGTTTTCAGAAAGAGGGGGGACCATGACTCCCTTATAGATACACAACTCTTTTTTTCTTTTTTAAATTTTAATCATTGTTCAAGTACAGTTTTCTCCCTTTTACTCCCATTCCAGCCAACCCACCCAACCCTCCCTACTTCCCTCCCATTACCACCCATCCCTAGTTTTTGTCCACGTGTCCTTTAAATTTGTTCCTGTAAACCCTTCCCATTCTCCCCTGAAGATATACAACTCTTTAACATACCTCGAATGTTTTATTTAATTCCTGAGGGAGTCAGGCAGTTGTTATATAACTGGTTCGAAGAGAACCCAAAGAACAGACACATTTATAGATTAGGAATATTGAAAGGAATATGCGAATGAGGTAGAACTAGTTTTTCCTCCAGTGTGGGAGGGAAGACAGGTGGATTTCCATCAGCCAGGGTAGAAATTTCGCATCCATAAGAGATACTTTTCGCTGGCATTGCTTACCTACGATGTACCTCCTTGTGGAATAGTCAGAAGAGGCAGCTAGAACTGGATAACTGAGAAGGGAGCGCTCGATGTAGACAATACATAGTCTTCCACTGGAGTAGAAATTTTTCTCTACAGTTCATACTTTTTATAATTTAAATTGATATTAGAATTCTTATGGCAGGATTCATTAAAGTTGAATAATTTGAAGATTTGAGGAATCAGTCACCTCTTTTAAATTGCAATACATAAATTTAAAGCAATTCTTATATGTGAAGTTTGGTAGGATAGTAAAATTAAATTTTTTATCTTTGAAAATTAAATCCCTTTGTGTTGTAAATTTTGTGTAACTATGCCAGTTGTCAAAATTATTGCTAATGCATATCTAACATAAGGGTTTTTGTGGATAGAGCTTCTGTGGAGCCAAATCAGCAACTTTGGGGAATTAAAAGGAAATTATTGGCTTAGCATGAATGATAATTTCTTTTGATGAGGAAAAATGAATGGAAAATAAAGGACTCAAGGCTATTACTCATTTTTGAACCTCTTGCTAGAGTTTAGTTTTATGTATATAAGCTGAAAAAGTCAGATAGAAGATGTAGGGCATGCTGTCAAATAACTACCAGATGCTGCTAACCAATGCAGGGGCTGTGCGCATATGCAGCAAAAAAAAAGTTCGTCTGGCCTGCCCTTGCTCTCTCCAGTCATTCTCACTCGCCTGTTGCTTACAGCTGCTCTCTAGTTATGGGGATATATTTCCATTTTTTTAACGTACATGTTGTGGTCTGTTTCGTCAGACTCTTGTCACAGTTTTCTCTCTGTCATTAACTGGGTTAGATCTTGGAGATAAGCATAAGCCAGTGATTTCGACCTTTTTCACCTCATGGTACATATAAATTAATTAATAAAATTCTGAAGCATACCAAAAAGTATATCAGTATTTTTTGCCAATCAGACAAAAACATCAGGTATAATTTTGATTCATTCACACTGGATGGCTATTGCGTTGGTTGTCGTTTTTCTATTTGACAATCAAAGGGAAAAGAAGTCAGTGGCCCTGACTAAACAGTCAGGTGTAACATGTTTTAAAAACTCTTGCAACACACCAGTGTGCCTCTTGTGGTGTACTACAGCATACCAGATGAAGATTGCTGGCGTAAACCATTTGATTTATTTTTCAGTGTGTAGTTTAGCTAATTCTAGGCCTATTGTAACTTTTTCCCCCTCTGTGGAAGGGCTTGTCATTACTGGACTTTTTCAGAATTTGCAGCTCTCCAGTAGAGGGCAACAAATGGAAAGGGATCCTGTGACTTTGTGGAATATCGGTTAATGTTTTTGTGGTGGCTCTTCTGCACGTTCCACTCTCACGTCTCTTCCACACTCCCCTTTTCTGCACTTTATGTCTGTGTGCTCCTTTCACGGTGCCATAGGCTCGAGGAGAGCATGACAATAACTGCGTTAGAAGACCTTCACCACTGTTTCTTTTTACTTCCTGGTTGAAATGACACTTAGAATGTTTTGGTTACTTGCTTCTATAAAATATGCATTTTTAAAATCAACCAAAAAGGTTGGTTGATTTTTAACTTTACCAAGGTCCTGTTTTTAAGTTTTGTTTATATTAAAACTTGTCTGGAAATAGCAGTGTTTAAATACAGTTTACCACATAATTTATTTCTCATTCTCATAAAACCTTTTGGGGATTTGTCCAAGAATCTTTTCCTGCAAATGGAAAGGCTTCTGGACTTTTAAATGTCAGGGGTTATTTCTGCGAATTGGACTATATGTACAAGTGATAACTCCCTCTGTCTCTTTTCACTTAATAAAGAAATACTGGTGCCCTGGCTGGCATAGCTCAGTGGATTGAGCACGGGCTACGAACCAAAGTGTCCCAGGTTCGATTCCCAGTCAGGGCACAAGCCTGGGTTGCAGGCCACGGTCCCCAGCAACTGCACATTGATGTTTCTCTCTCTCTCTCTTTCTGCCTCTCTTCCCTCTCTAAAAATAAATAAATAAAATCTTTAAAAAAACACTGGTTTTATGTATGTGTTAAGAGAACCTTTCCTCACATCCCCAGATACCTTGTGACATCTGTGTTTAGCTATGTGGATTTTAATTGCTTTAGAAAATGACATTTGGGCACTTTCCCCCTTTCTGGTAAATGTTATTTGATCATTAATTTTATTTAGCTGAGTTCAGAATTCTGATAGCGATTTATATTCTGAATTATTTTTACCTCCCTAAATAGTTTAACCTTGAGATTTGACCTTGTTTTCTATATTTACTGTGATTATATTGACTTGCCCAAATAATTTTTTCTTTCTCTCTGTAGGCACCAGAATTTCCTGAGTTCACAACTACAGTCCAAGAAGCCATCAATTCCCTGGGGGGCAGTGTGTTTCCTAAACTTAACTGGAGTGCCCCAAGGGTAGGCCGCTTCAGTAAATCTCTCATTGTTTGAGTAGTCTTTGCTTTGCTCTTCATTTCATTTTATGTCCCCACAGAGGATCTAATTATATTCCTAATTCTAGGGAAAATACTGTGGAATTTATTTTATTTCCCCTGCTATTTTCTTTTCCTGATTTGTGCATTGTACTTTCCTGGCACTGTAAAGTATGGTAAATTTTGCCAAAAGATGGGTTCAGCTTCTTGTGGTACTGATCATATAATAAATCTGATGAAATATATGTTGTGTCCTTTTTAAAACTTCAGCCATTCAGTTTAACAGAGAAATTTTTCTCTATTGAAAATTAGTAAAATGTAAATGTCACAAGATCTAGAAATAGAGCAGTTTGAGAAGTCAACTGATACCTTCTTAAGTAAATGTTTTATTATTTTAACATTATACTGACAAGATTTTTTTCTAAGTTAAGGTTTGTGGAAAAACTTACTATTTTTTTCTAATCCAGTAGAAAACAATTTTATGTCAGCTAAGCTCATTGAAAGAATCAAAAATTTATTTGCATTTTCAAAAATCAATTCATACTTATCTTTTTTATTCTAAAATTGTACTTACAAACTTAAGTGACAAATTGTACTTAATCTAATTTTTATTTTTACTCATTAAAAGTAATTACACATATACATAGTTTAAATTTTCAAAAGCTCTGGTTGCTTGCTACAACAATCAACAAGTCCTGATATACTTTGCTTTACCATTTCCCACTCAGAGGCTTTTAAATATTTTAGTACATTCTTTTGTTATTTTCCTCTATTTCTTTATTCTTCAGTTTTAGGTATTTATTATTGGCTTGCTACTCTAAAACAGAAAGATTTAGCTTTTATCTCCTGTCCTCATTACTTTCTTGCTTTTGAAATTGTATTTTGTTGATTATGCTATTACAGTTATCCCAATTTTTCCTCCTTTGCCCCCCTCCACCCAGCACTCCACACTCTCTCAGGCAATCCTCCCAACATTGTTCATGTCCATGGGTTGTGCATATAAGTTCTTCCATTTTCTATACTGTACTTTACATCCCTAGGGCTGTTCTGTAACCACCTATTTATACTACTTAATCCCCTTACCTCCTCACTCTTTCCCCTACACCCCACTCCCGTCTGGCACCATCAAATGCTCTCCATGATTCTATCTCTGTTCTTGTTTGCTTAGTTTATTTTTTAGATTCAATTGTTGATAGATAGATATGTATTTTTGGCCATTTTATTGTTTGTAGTTTCGATCTTCTTTTTCTTAAATAAGTCCCTTTAACATTTCATATAATAATGGTTTGGTGATGGTGAACTCCTTTAGTTTTTTTCTTATCTGGGAAGCTTTTTATCGGCCCTTCTATTCTAACTGATATCTTTGCTGGGTAGAGTAATCTTGGCTGTAGGTCCCTGCTTTTCATGACTTTGAATATTTCTTGCCAATCTCTTCCTGCCTGCAGAGTTTCTTTTGCAAAATCAGCTCACAGTCTTATGAGAACTCTTGTAGGTAACTAACTGCTTTTCTCTTGCTGCTTTTAAGATTCTCTCTTTATCTTGAACTTTTGGCATTTTAATTATGATACGTCTTGCAGTACATCTCTTTGTGTCAATCTTGTGGGGTGATTCCTGGATTTACATGTCTATTTACTTCACCAAATTAAGGAAGTTTTCTCTCAGTATTATTTTAAATAGATTCCCAGTTTCTTGCTCATTCTCTTCTCCTTTTGGCACCCCTATGATTTGAATGTTGGTACGTTTGAAGTTGTCCCAGGGTCTCATTAGCCTCTCTTGGTTTATTCGGATGCTTCTTTCTTCTTCTTGTTCTGATTAGTGGTTTTTTGCTTCCTAATGTTCCAAATCATTGATTTGATTCTCAACTTCATCCACTCTACTGTTGTCTCTCTTAAATTGTTCTCTATTTCAATTAGTGAATCCTTTGTTTCTGACTAGATCTTTTTTATGCTGTTGAGGTCCTCACTAACTTTTCTGAGCATCCTTATAACCAATGTTTTGAACTCTGTATCTGCTAAATTGCTTATCTCCATGTTGTTTAGCTGTTTTTCTGGAGTTTTGATCTGTTCTTCCATGTGGGCCATGTTTTTTTGTCTCCTCATTATGGCGGCCTCCTTGGGTGTGTTTCTATGTATTAGGTAGAGCCACTTTGACTCCGTGTCTTGGTAGTGTGATCTAATGTGGTAGGTATCCTGTAGGGTCCAGTGGCACAGCCTCCCCTATCACCCAAGCTGGGTACTTATGGTGTACCTTTTGTGTGGGCTGAGTCCACCCTCCTCTTGTAATTGAGCCTTGGTTGCTATTGACAGATCAGTGGGAGGAATTTATCCAGGCCAGTCAGCTGCAAGGACTGGCTGTGACCACTGATCACCAATTTCTGCCCTTTGTGGAGGATCAGCTGTGCAGGGGCAGGGATGTGGCACTTCAACATGGTCCGACTGTCCACTGTGTGTGCAGGCTCTGGGGTTTCCTAGATGGTGCAGGCCAAGGTGGACCCCTCACCTGTGTTCTGCCCAGAGCCACCTGGCATGAGCTATAAAGCAGTATGAGGTGGCTGCCACTTCTGCTGGGCTTAGAGATTCCCAGGCGAGGCCAAACTGTCACCCAAAGGTAGCTGCTGCTGATGCCAAGACTGGGGCTACTTTGCAAGAGGTACAGGGATTGGGGGTTGGGGTTCACTGAGGCTAGCTGTTGCTTGTTTGAGAGGATTTAGGAAATTATGAAGCATAAGCCAAGACATGGAAAAGCTACTGTTAACAGCTTGGGTGGGTTAGTAATTTGAGTGGGACAGAACCTCAGGGGATCTGGAAAATGGGGCAAACAGTGTTAGCCAGTTTGATGGAGTCTCAAATATGGCACCCACCTGCCTGTTCTATGGCTCTTGGGCCGGTGGGGGGAGGGGGACTGAAAAGGCAATGGCCTCTGCCTACTTCTATCTGGAAGAAAGCTGTCCTCCAGCTCTTGCCTTGATGCCAGACACTTCAGTTCCTCCCCGTATGCCACTGGTGCCTTTCAAGCTGCTGTCCTACTTCTGGAGTTCAGAGGGAGTGAATCTGAGTAAGTGCATATTTGGGTTTTATAAGAGGAACTGCTCAGGACTCCAGAAGTTTCTTCTGTCAACTTACTTCCCACTGGATTTTGCAAGCAGAGGTTATCAGGACTTATTTTCCTGGCACTGGAACCCTGGGCTGCTGGGGCCTGGTGTGGGGCTGGGACTCCTGTCTCCCAGAGTATCCTTCCTGAATTTTTATCCACCACATGTAGATGTGGAACCAGCCCATTCTGTGCTTCACCTACCAGTCCAGATGGATGTGGTTTCTTTAATTCCATAGTTGTCAGACTTCCATTCAGTTTGATTTCTTTTGGTTCTGAGTGATGGTTGTTCTATGGTTTAGCTGTAATTTTGATGTGGTTGTGCTAGGAGGTGAGCCATGTTTACCTATGCCTCCATCTTGACTGGAAGGCTAGGCTTCTTCACTACTTTCTATTTTACTATTCTTATTACAGTAATGAGAATACAGTAATAAGAACACAGTAATACTAATCCAATGATTCTTTTCATTGGATTAGTATTCATTGTTTCTAATGTGATTTTGCAAACACTGTGTACACATCTGATATATACTGTACTATGGCAACTTGTTTTCTTATTCAACATTTTGTTTTCCCTGGACTTAATAATTGTCTTGTTTATTCAGTTGCATGGTTTATATAGGTATATATTCTTGTTTTAGTGGAGTTAAATCTCTGTGTTCAATATACATCTTCAATCAAGAGTTCATCATCTTTTTATTGGGAGGAGTTAAAAGAAATTATAAATAAGTTACTAAAACTCACTTTCACTGTATACTTCAGCAGTAATTTAAATCATACCTTACCACTGAACTGGACTGAGGCTTTCCACTTAAGATAGATAAATCATTTGAGTACCTACTACATGCCAGTGCTTCCCTATATTGTAGATAATTGGATAGTTTTTTTAAAAATCTCATTAGTTTTCTCAAAATTACATTATTGTCCTGTGTCTGATCTATCTTTGGGAGAAGTATGTTTAAAAAATATTTCTCTTCAGATTTTATTTATTTTTAGAGAGAAGGGAAGGGAGGGAGAAAGAGAGAGAGAGAAACATCGATGTGAGAGAGAGATACATCAATTGATTCCCACTCATATGCTCCTTAATCGGGTATTGAACCCACAACCCAGGCATGTGCCCTGACTGGGAACTGAACCCATGGCCTTTCGCTTTGTGGAACAATGCCTAACCAACTGAGCCACACTGGCTAGGGCAGAAGTATGTTTTTTAAGTGACAATTATTGTATCATTTTTAGGCATCTTTCATTATGCTCTATGTCTATTGTACCTGATATTCTTACTTTTTTTGTTGTTCATATGTATGATTCACCATTTAAAATTGGGATGGTTCAGAATATCTTACCTTTTCTCTCCCAGATTTGTTATACATGGGTCTTAAGTGCTCTAGTCAAACTTCAGCTGTTTCAGCTCTTACTCGCCAGGAACTGAAAGAAAGGAAAGGATCTCCTTTTCTTAGAGTAGTCAGGCTCTCTAAGAGTAGTCAGGCTCTTTATTTACACCCTATTCTTCTGGCTGAAGTGTCAGCATCTCTGATACCTTTTCCCCCTTCTTTCATTATTAACAAGGAAAACTTAGGGAGATGCTTGGGCCTGAACTGAAAGGTGGGATTTTAACATCTGTGTTCGTAATGAGTGTCAGCGTACAATGGTGATGGCATTCATTGTTTAAAAGTTTGACTGACATTTGACACCATAGCTAGAATTCTTACTTGGCTTTTTTCTTAAAGCCATTGAAGAAATAGAATTATTGTTTTTGTGTATAGGCCTGAGTTTTTGTTCATAGCAACTAACTTGGAATATATACTAAGTAGCATGTGTTTTATTATTTAGGATGCATACTGGATAGCAATGAATAGTTCTCTGAAATGTAAAACCCTCAGCGACATCTTTCTACTGTTCAAGAGTTCTGACTTCATCACTCGTGACTTTACTCAGCCGTAAGTACGTCTCTTGTTCTCCCACGTCAATAGTTTCTGTCCTTGTGAGAGTTTTTCTACAGACAAAACTATTAGTTCAAAAACTGTTATAAACAACAGCTTCATGTAACAAGTCTATTTCATGTTCTCAAATGGCCTTTTAAAGCAAACCTTTCTTTTCCTTTTACAGAAGTTACTATATAATGAATGTCTTTAAATGGATTTTCTATATCTCTGCCCATTAAATGTTTTGGTACTGTTATTATAAAACAAGTGTATAAATGTCTAACTTCTTTGCTTTACACCTGAAACTAATATAAAAAAATATCGAATGTCAACTGGAATTGAAAAATTAAAAAATAAATTTAAAAAATTGAAAATAAAGGACAAAAAACACCCCTAGTATATGCTTATTATAGAAACACAAAATTAGGAACTAGAGCTAAACAAAAACAGGAAATGCAAAAGCACCCATGGTCTCACCAGTTTTATATACTTCCAGACTTTATCTGTTACAGGTATAATATAGATAGATCTGTCTCAAACTATACTCTAATTTTTTTAAACAAAAATGGGATCATATAGTTCATATGCTTAGTAGGATGCCTTTGCACTTATCAGTATATAGCAAACGTTTCTAAGTGATATTAAATACTTAAATGTGTCATTATTTAGTATTAACTTAGTAGTATCCCCCTGGATGGCAATAGCATAATTTGTTCGACCAATCTTACTTACTTCTATTATTATATACAGTTCTGCAGTGAATATCTAATCCTTGTGCACGTTGCTAAATTTTCTTTAGGATGACTTTCTAGAAGTGAAATTGCTGTTTTTCTTCCTTTGCCAGTTACTCTGTAGCTGCAGACCTTGAGTCTGCTCTCTTCCTCACAGGTGAACAGCACAACTGTGCTGTTGAGCTGTGGGTGATCTCTTTGTGCTGATTTTCTTCTGTCATCAAGTAGCAGTTATTCTTGTAGACTTCTTGTCCTACCTCATCTTAAACAAAGCAGTTATCTCAACTAATCTTTAAACTGACATCTAAAATAAAACTCATCACAAAATCTAGAAACTAAGCAATTGAAAATATTGCATGCCATTTCCTCCCAATCCATCCAGTTTATATTTTATTTTTTTATTTATTGATTTTAGAGAAAGAAGGAAGAGAGAGAGATATTGGTCCATTGTTCCACCCTTTTATGTATTCATTGGTTTATTCTTTTTTTTTTTAAAGATTTTATTTATTTTTTTTAGAGAGGGAAGGGAGGGAGATAGAGAGAGAGAGAGAGAAACATCAATGTGCGGTTGCTGAGGGTCATGGCCTGCAACCCAGGCATGTGCCCTGACTGGGAATCGAACCTGTGACACTTTGGTTCCCAGCCCGCGGTCAATCCACTGAGCTACACCAGCCTGGGCGGTTTGTTCTTATATGGACACTGACCAGGGATTGAACCCGCAACCTTGGCATATTGGGACAACTGAGCTATCCAGCCAAGGGCCCCAACTATCCACCTAGTTTGCCCTGCCCATTCATTCATTTTAGCTTCAAATACTTTTTTGAAGAGGAACATGGCAGGAAAAAATAAATTCACTACATGTGAGTTGTGCATCAATTCTTTTGCATTTGAGTTCTGCAGTTTGGGCATATGTCTTTAGTATTACATTCATTAAATAAAATGAGGTTAAGTGATAGTAAGAGTTTGTGCTTGTGTTGGAAGTTTTTTATAAAAGGATTTTAGCTGTATTGGTATAAGGTGCATGGTGCCCTTATTTTAGTAGTAGTGCAGCAGCATTTTCATTCTAGGTGATACCCTGTGATTAGAGGAAGTCGTGACCATCTTTTTTTCCATTATAAAGCCTTTTGATACCTAATGCTTAAAGAGGCCTTGAAATATATTAAAAGTATGCTGTACCTATTAATTTGTCAGATATGGATTTTTGTGTGCCTTTAATATTAGTTGAAGTTAGAGTATGAGGAAATCTCTTTCTTGCCAAAAATAATAATAAACCACTTTTAATTCTCTGTGGTTGTTGGTTTTCGCAGACATCTTTCCAGTGTAGTGATCTTCTGCCTCCTCTTAGCCCATCTTTCCTTCTTGTCTTATGTGAAGTTAACTGTGATTCCAGTGGAAGGTAGAAGTATGAGTCAGTTGTTTGCATTTTGTACTTTTTGACTTTTGCATAGGAAGGAAGTTAAATCAGTAAGTGAATTTGAAGCCTTGAATTAAAAGTGTTTACGCACAGAATACCATCCTTCTCTTCATATAAATAATTGGGAGTTGGCAGGACCTAATGCCAAGCACTTAGCCTTCAGCCTGGTAGGACTGTTATGTCATCCTTTTCTGGAAATGTTTGTATTTAGTTGCAGAACAATTAATGTCTTATCATAATACAAAAATCCTATTGATAGGCCCTCTAATGAAAGATGAATTTTTGTCACATAGTCTTTTCAGGACCCCTTAAAGATGAAATTAAGAGTATAATCCTTACCCTGGCTGAGTAGCTCAGTTGGTTAGGGTATTGTCCTAATACACCAGGGTTGAGGGTTTTTCCCAGTCAGGGCACATACAGGAATCACAGGAGTCAACCAGTGACTGCATAAATGAGTGGAACAACAGATTGATGTTTCTCTCTCTAAAATCAATAAATTAAAAATAAAAATATAATTCTTTAAATGGATAGGGTGATATTAGTGCTATAATCTGATTCATTCCTTCTATCGGTTAGAAGATTGAGGCCTAAAACTATTGAGTAATTGTTCCCACAAGCTAATTAGGATTCAGAGTCTGGAGATGGGTAATGTCTAGGGCTAGTCCGCAGCTCAGCATGGTGACAGGACCCAGGCTCCTTCAGTCTGTCCCTGCTGCCACCCTTGGCTGTTGGCTTGGTATTTGGGTTTATCACCTAGTGGTTACAAGATTGCTGCTACAGCTTCAGGTATCACATACAGACATGACTATATTGGAATCAAAAATAAGGTGTGTTTCTTCTAATTCTTTCTATGTGAGCAAGTAAAGCATTCTGGAAGCTTCCCAGTAGGATTCCTTTCAGACTCATTCTTCATACAGTTCCCCAGCCCAATCCAGTACTTGGCAGAGGGACCCGAAATGCCATGATTGGTTTAGACCAGGGGCCCTCAAACTTTTGCAGCATCAGAATGATCTGGGGAGTCTGATAAAACACAGATTGCCCCACCCCCAGAGTTTCTGGTTCAGTAGGCTGGGAGTGGTACCAAAGAATATAATTTCCAGCATGTCCCCAAATGATCCTGATGCTGCTGGTCCAGGCTCTTGCCTTGAGGATTACTTAGGTTAGTCCACATGTGTGTCCCTGGCATCCTGGAGGGGATGGTGGGACACAAGAGCTTTCTGATTGGAACAGTCACAATTCCATTAGCAAGGGTGCAGGTTGGGGACAGCTAGGGGATTGGCCTTCCATATTGTCTACCACTGGTGTAATTTTATGTAGAATGTTAAGTACTCTTACTTTTTCTGTTCCTCTAATGGTTGTTGTATCCAAGGAGCTTTAAAACATGGAAGTTGAACTAGGACACATTTAACATCATCTGTCTACATTGTACTTGCTGAGTGTATTATTTATTTCCCCAATTATAAACATTCTGTGTGATTAGATTTATTGAGTTATAAAGCTTCTTTTTTTTTAAAAAGATTTCATTTTAAAAGATTATACTTATTTTATCTTTTGAGAGAGGGGAGGGGAAGGAGAAAGAGAGAGAAAAACATTGATGTAAGAAACATTAATCGGTTGCCTCTCATACGCACCTTGAGTGGGACTGAACCCACAACCTAGGCAAGCACCCTGACTGGGAATCAAACCGGCAACTTTTGCTTTGTGGGATGATGCCCAACCAACTGAGCCATACCGACCAGGGCCATAAGGATGCTTCCATTAATTGTTTTATTGATTAAGTCTCACTTTAGTAGGCCAAGGCAAGAAAAAATATCTGATATTCACTTGGCAGTTAGAAGAAAGGGCTGAATGAATATAAAAAATTAATCCATTAATTTTTTTCTTGAGGGGTTTGTGACTAAGGAGATTTAACTAGAGATCAGGAAATTTCACTTGCCTTAGTAATTTATACACAGCAATTTCAAAATAATTTTTATACATTTGTTTCTGAAGATTATCACCAAACTGGTTATTAGTCCTAAAATTCAGCATCAAAGAATTGCAGGAATAAAATTTTGTGTATAAGCTGGACCTAAAGGAAACTTTATTTTGTGATTTTTAAAGGCCTGTTTATTTAGGTGACAATTTTTCTGCTTTAGGTTGTTTTTGAAGAAAAATTCTATGAAAATTAGTATGAACATACCTAATTACCCTTAATTCATTGTCATTTTACTTTTGTCTTTCCGTTCCTGCCACCAGTGAAATCTGAAGAAATAGAATCTGTGTAGCAGAACTCTCATTTTGCTTCCTGGTGAGCAATAAAAGCTACAACACCAGAATTTTGGTGCCAATTGCCCCCTGGCTCTGGTTTGCTTGGTTTTTTGTTTTCCTGGCCAAGATTTGATTTTTGTTCTCTTATACATAGGAGTTACTTACTGTGAGGTATAATGCTGTAACTTTCCAACTTTTTTTAGAAAAGCTTACCACTGAGGACGTTCCCCTAGTATATCTACGGTGATGTGCCACTTTAAAGCATTCATGGTTTTGTTTTCTGCCACTTTATAAAGCTTTAATGGGGATGTTTTCTCATTACTATAAAAGTGGTGAAACTGATCTCAGTCAATGGATTTAGGTAATTCCTAAGTTGTCTCGAGTAAATTCGTGTAGATATTATTCTCAACACATACTAATACTGTTGACTTTCCTCCCCACATTCCTGCCACATTGGCTCATAGTAGAGTTAGAACCCACACCATTTGAGTAATAAATATTGTAAACCAGTGCTCAGATATTACACCTTACCCCAAACAAATGGGATTCGTCTTCAACTTAAACATTTTCCACTAGAGTCCTCTCTTACCGACATACAACATTCTTTCAGTATTTTGGCTGAGCTCCTGAAAATATTGACCTTTACAGTCAGTTTTAACTAGATGGCTCTCTACTTTCCTGTCCTTTCAGGAATGAAAACTTGGCTATCTCGTTAATCATCTTAGTAAGAAAAGCTTTGTGTAGTAACCTCACATGTCACATATGTTCTCACTTATACCTGGAACCTAGTCACGTTTTTAAAATAACATTAAATGTTAAACCAATCAACACTTAAATGCTATGTGATAATAAAGGCATATATGAATTGAAGTATATATCTGTTTTATTTTTTTAAGATTCTATTTATTTAACTTTAGAGAGAGGGGAAGGGAGGGAGAAAGAGAAGGAGAGAAACATCAATGTGTGGTTGCCTTTCACACACCCCCTACTGGGGGACGTGGCCCACAACCCAGGCATGTGCCCTTACTGGGAATCGAACCAGCAACCCTTTGGTTTGCAGGCCAGTGCTCAATCCACTGAGCCACACCAGTTGGGGCCTGTAATCTGTTTTAAAGTAGCAGTTAAGAGGGTTAACCAAGTTTTGAAATAATTTATGGGAATATAGAAACATTAAAAAATTAGATAACAGAGCATTTGAGATCTTGATGCCCAACCTTTTCCTCAATTTCTCTCAAATAAATGCATATAAAAATTAAGAACAAAATAGATAACAAAGACCTAGGTTTTAGAATTGTTCCTTTTGGTTTTCCTATAGCATTTTTAAAATAGGTAGGTAGGAACTTTAATTTACCTTGTTCTTTATAGAATATTATAATAATAAAGAGTATCCTGTATTATCAGATTTATAAAAATATGGCCCCCCCTAGTTAAAATCACATTTCAGAAATGAAAGTGGTAGTAGTCCTGTTACCATATTAACCATTGAGATAATGTGGCATTATTGCTTATTTGCATTCCTTTGTCATTTCTCTCCTTTCATCTGTTTATTTTAGATACATTTAAATTAAGAAAAGATAGGCAATCAGTCTTATCATGATCATGATGTATTGGTTAGCTGGAAGCTAAAAATACTAGTTTAAAAAAATTCTTACCCAAGGATATGTTAATTTGAGAGAGTGGGAAACATTGATTGGTTGCCTCTTGTACGCACCCTGATCAGGGGTCAAGCCTGCAACCTTTTGGCTTATGTGACAATGCTCCAACTAACTGAGCCACCTAGGCAGGACCAAAATATTAACTTTTAACTTTTATATTTTATTTATTTTTAGAGAGAGGGGAAGGGAAGGAGAGAAACATCAGTGTGCAAGAGAAAGGTTGCCTCTTGCATGCCTCCAACTGGGGACCTGGCCTGCAGCCCAGGCATGTGCCCTGATTGGGAATCAGACCTTCTAGTTGGCAAGCCGGCAGGCATCCAGTCCACTGGGCCACACCAACCAGGGCTAAAATACTAACTTCTAAAGTGAACTTGAATTGGCTTCTTATTATAAAAGCAACACATGTGTACTTTGTACTTTTATGTATTTTTAAGTTTCTTAAATTGAAAGGCAAAAGTAATATATGTTCAGTTTGATAGAAATACTCAGATGTTAGAAATACTATAGATAAACTGCAGAAGAAAGTAACAGTCACTGCTGGAAAAGAACGACTATTAATATTTTGGTAGTTATCATGGTGTTGTATTCCCCTGTATGTTTTAAAAAATGAAATTGTACTGTGTATAAGTTTGTGATATTTTTTGTTACTTAACATATGCTATATTGTGAACATTTTTCTATCATGAAAAATTCTTCTACTGCATAGTATTTTATCCCTCATAATACTGTATGGATCTTTTACATATTTTTCATCTTTTCACTCAGAATTTAAAGAGGTTGAAGAAAATGGTTTAAGGATAAAATGAATTTTTATGATAGAATTTACAAAATAATTAGCATTTTTACTAGTTAAAATGTTAAGGCTATTAAAATGGGGGGGGGAGGTGAGGGAATCTTTTGAAATGATCAAGGACTTTGGATCCTTATTTAGCCACAGATTCAGTGGTTTTATACAGTGGCCACTTCATAGCAGCTGCAAAATTGCTAAATCCTGCCATGACTTTAGTGGATTTTAGGCATGCCTGGCTGACTCTTTCTAGCGGAAGCCATTGGTTTAAAGGCCATGTTTGGGCTCCTGGCCACTCAGACTTGATGCTTCCTCTCATTTCCTTGTTTCTTAGTTTCCCCCAAAATGGTGCAGATCTATAAAAGAGTCCTAACTGGCCAATGGGTATCTCATATTCATTTTCCCAAGAACCAGATACTCCTTAGAATCACCTTTTCCAAGGTGTATGTGTCCAGTTTCTATCTTGGACCCATGACACTGGGTAGAATCTCTTGGAATGCGTTTTGCAGAAACAAACCCAGATCATTCCAATATGCACTCATTTTCAAACTTGCATTCTGACACATCTTGAGGTTCAATATGTAGCTCAGATGGATACCTGGAAACAAAGGCACAAAGGGAAGAGAAGGAGACATGGCATGATGTCTACAAATGTGTACAGAGAGCTTGAGAAGTCACCTAATTCTACCTACCAGTTTACTGCTGAGGCAGCTAAGATCTAACCAGAGAAGTTAATTGACTTTTCCAAGCTTGTATGATGCTATTTCAGAACTGAAGATCCAGATTTTGACTTTTTAAACCTCTGCTGTTGTTTTTTGTATTCCTTGGAACATTCTCCTCTTCTTTATATAGAAATTCAGGATATTTTACTTGTCCCTATACAGGCCATGCATCTAAAGATAATTTTCTTAAATGGTAGAAAATACATAGCAGGGATAATTATTTTTATCCCTAAAAATAATTATTAACTTCTTAGTTTATGACCTTAATTTTGATTAACATAAAACAATCTATGAGATTAATTTTCTTTTAAAAATTTTAAGTAAATTAAAACTAGTTTTTTGGTTTTAGATGGTAACTTCTAGGGTAACATAATTTTAAATTAGTTTGATTTGAAGCAAGGGATTTTTGCTTTTCAGAGAGAAAAATTAGTTTTACAATAGCACCAGTATGCTTAAATGTATACAAACAGAAGTTTTACAAATTGTTCTTTTAGAAAAGCCATGTTGTTATGGAAATAGGATTTGGTTAATGGTTTATCTTCTTTTTCTTTTATAGTAGTGGTACTGCTTGAGCCTAAATGCCTGCTGCTGTTTATGTGTGTGTTTTTTTAATTGAAATTCTGAGAGCTTTAACAGTGGCTCTAGGACCTTCATACTAGAGGGAAGTGGTGCAACACGTGGCTGAGTGCACTCACTTGACGTTTCATCTTGGTGTCCTAATGTGATACATGTGGATAATAATAATAGCACTTTCTCATCAGATTATAGTGAGGATTAAATGAATAGCAAATGCAAGATGCTTCATGTGGTGTCTGTTCACTAACAGAGAGAGAACCCACTTTAACAAAGTGTCCTCTGTGTACCTTCTTTTGCAACTCATATTCTATCAGTCAGTGCCCCATTATTAAAATAAAAATTCTTATTCCTGAGGATTTTGGCCAATCAAATAAATTAGAATTGCTGTTGTTTGTAGTATAAATCATAAGTGATCTCAGATAATTCTGGCCTAATCAAACATTTAGGGAAATTTAAAAGGGAATTGCTTTTTAAACTCAGTTTTACTTGTGAATTGCTTAAGACATCTTTAAAGGTATTTTTGTTTTGTTTGTGTATTGTTTTTACAAAAATTTCTCTTGACCTCAAGTTTTCCTCTTTGCTGGCATTCCCAAGGCTTCTGCCATCTGCCTGAAGTGACCACTTCTGCTTTCTTTTTGTGTTTCTTTTCTTTCTTTCTTTTTTTTTTTTTTTTTGGAGAAACTATCTGCTTCCTTGACTTTAGTCCTTCTACCCATGTGATGATTACTTCAGCTCCTCCCTCTTCTGAGTTCCCAGTTGCTTACTATACATCTCTCTCTGGTCCTCTGAGGGTGTCTCCACCACTACACATGCACATGCAATTATATCGCATCTTCATCCCATGTCATCTGCTTTTCCTCTGCCTTAGTGAGTGGCATTCTCAAAACCATCCAGCTGGTTATCAGAGCCAGACACCCAGAGTCATCCAGGCCTTTTCCCCTCGTCCCTCACTTCCAATTATTCACAAAGTAATGTTGACTCTGCATCTGAAATACTTCACGTAGTGTTTCCCCTCTTTCTTTCTACTCTCACTGCCTTAATTAAACTTTCATTTTCTACAGGACTATTGTTAACAAGCTTCCACCTGCTCTGTCTGCCTCCTGTGTGCCACCCCTTCCCCCAAGCTATCCAGTACCATTGCCATAGTGGTATTCCTAAAGCCTAAATGGAATGATCTTTGTCACGTGTTTAGTAATTTCTTCTAGCTCCCCATTGTTGGTATAATAAAGTACAACCTCCCTCAGTAGGGAGGTTAATGGGCCTCCCTCATGATGGGCCAGCAAGACCCATCATGATCTGGAGATGACTCCTTGTCCAAAATTTCTCTCCAATCTCATCCTTGGGCTATTCTTCGCCTGCATCCTGCACTCCATCAGTACTGACCTGCAGTAGTTCTGTGGTAGCGTGTGTTTGTTCTCGCTTCCCTCCCTGCCGTAGCACCACTTCCCTTTGCCTTAAATGCTGACCTTTCTCTTCCTGTTGAATGAAGCTTTCTTTTAAAAAAAAATTTCCTTTATTTTTTTCTGTTTTCAATTTCACTGATTTCTTTTTTTTGTTTATTTTATTATAGTTGTCCCAATCATTTTCCCCACTTTGCCCTCCTCCATCCAGCCCACCCCCTGCTCCCACAGTCAGTCCCCACACCATTGTCCACATCCATGGATCATTCATACATGTTCTTTGATTAATCCCTTCCCTTCTTCCCTCTATTCACCTTCCTCTGGCAGCCGTCGATCCATTCCCTGTTTCCATGTCTCTGGTTTTGTTTTGCTCATTAGCTTATTTTTTTTTCATTAGATTCTTCTTATAAGTTAGATCATATGATATTTGTCTTTCACCAACTGGCTTATTTCACTTAGCATAATATTCTCCAGTTCGATCCATCTGTTGTAAAAGGTAGGAGTTCTTTCTTTCTGCTGTGTAGTATTCCATTGTGTAAATGTACCTTGCTGACTACCCTTTCCCCTCCCCCATCACAAGAGCTAATTAGTTCTTCCTTTTTGCTCTCAGAGTATTTTTATTCTTGTTTTCAGTGTTTTGAAATTCTTTGTCTGCTTTTTAGGCTTTCCCCACCTCCAGGTTGAGAGACTCTTACCATTTAAGCATTCCCAGTGCCTACCCAGGCCTTGGCATGGACAGACATTTAATAAACAGTATGAAAAGTTGGTCATGAAACTGAAGCTTAAAGGAGGAAGCAATATGCTTAATGGAGTCATGCCCTGTTCTATCAACTGTTTTTTAAATGGAACGCTGGAGAAGGATTAGATTAACTTTGTGTGACCTTAGATGGCAGAGTTAGTGTCTGTAGAGACTTCTGGATCTTCCACAAAGAACACGGTGAGAACTGAAACACAGTCCTGCCTCCTGTTGGAGTCCTGCAGTTACAACGATTTGTGTTAGAGTCCTGGCTTAGTCACTAATTTGGTCCATTCTGGGTCTTATTTTTTTTGTTCTTTTGACAGGAAAATGGAGATCATAGTAACTCATCTGGTTGTTTTGAGGACTAATGAAACGATTCTTTAGGGGGCCTAGACTATTGCCTGACATCATGTAGTCTACATGTTCACTGAATTCCAACTAGCCTTCTGTTTCTGTATGCTTTTAGTAAAACCTAATCCCATGTTAAATATAAGTAATGTGTGTGTATAAACTGACACCATTAAAAAGAGATTTAGTTACCTTTTTTTCCCCTCAAAGATTTATCCATTGTACTGATGATTCCCCAGATCCTTGTATGGAATATGAGGTAAGAGACTTTTAAAAAATTTTCTTTATCTCAATGAAGTTGATAAACCTAGATGAAGAAGTGTTGAGAATTGCTATTAAGTGAAATGAAAATTTTTTGGATTAATTTCTCTGGGAACTTAGGATCATTGAATTTTTAAATTTATTAAATATACAAATAAAAATATGTATTGTCCATATAGAATATATAGAGAAAAATATACATATATACTATGTAGTACACAGTATGTATATATACAGTTCTCTCTCAGTGTCTGAGGGATGGTTCCAGGACTCCTGGGGGTACAAAAACCCAGTCTGAGAAGCCCAGAAAAATGATACTCTTAACGTAATTAAAATGAAAAAAGTTGGAAGCTGAATCCTATATATCGTGTGCTCCTGTCTGTGTGTATTTAAAAAGATATGTATATACACTATCTGTTCATGTATTCATAGAATACTTCTGGAAAGATATGTGAGAAATTGACAGCACTGCTTGCCTCTGAGAAGGACACAGGGATTAGATAGGAAAGATTTACTTTTTATCCTGTATTTTTTTTTTTTGTGGTCAACCACAAATGTATGTAGTACCTGTCCAAAACATTATTTCAATAAAGATTATACAAATTTTCCACAGATTTAATATTATTATACAACAATTGCTTGTTTCTTCTTTGCTTAAATAAAATTAACTATGGCCATCAAAATAAATATATGCCAGTATCAGCTTTTAATAGATAATAACAGTTTAATATTTTACGTGGAGTATTTTATATAATAATTAGGTTCTTTTAAAATTTTGACACATGCAAAGCTTGACCAAGAATATACAGTGATGAAAATTGAAATCAGTGCATTTTAAATTTCTAAGGTATATTTTAGCCATACAGTTTAAGAAAAGCAAGTTATTATCAAAAACATAAAGTACAAGAAAATATGAACGTACTACCCAGATAAGTCCTCAGTATTAGTCTTCGGGTATTTAACTCCCTATTCACGAGGGTGTGTGTGTGTGCACACCTTCGTAAAGCTGTTTGCATACTGTTTTTTTTCCACTTACAGCATAGTGTGAGCACTTCCTCAGTTCATCAAATATTATTTTATGTCATACTTTTAGTGGCTATTGTATATGTTTACTGTTTTATTTGACAAACATCTTAAGCACCTTTCATGTATTACATAACTGTGCTGGAACACAGAGACGAATTAGTTTCTTGCTCTTAGGGAAATTATTGTTTAGTAGGGATGAGATACATCAGATTATCATGATATATATATGTGCTTGCTGTAGAATGTCACGCCCAGGAAGCTATGGAAAGCACGGGATGTGGGCAGGGACGATCCTGAGCCCACAGGGGGATTTAGAATGGCACCTGGAGTAATTCAAGCTCCATCTCACAGGTTTGAAGGGCAGAGTGGTATGCCAGGACTGGAGAGGCTGGAGACACTAGCCATTTATTACAGCTAACACTTCAAAAGACCAATTTAAAAGCACACTCAGAAGCATACATTTGCCAACTGTCCTATTTGTAAAATTGCAGGCAATTTAATAATATGTGAATAGTATACTAAGTGATTAATTTCAATAAGAAGAACCATTTATGACTTGGACCACCAATAGAATTGATTTATTTAAAAATTTTAAATGGCAATATCATTAAGGGTTATAGTGATTCTTTGTAATAAACTATAATAATTTTATCAGTACATGTTACAGAATGGTGCGTAAGGTAGTTAATTTGAAATTATTGTATTTTTTATATACTTTAAGGAGTACAGAACTGAATTGCAGGACAACATATGGCACAGCAGTGACAAGATTTGTCTTTGTCATCCTTGGGGACCTGTCTTACGTTAGACCTCTCAAAACGATAAATAAATGACAAAGATACATTTTGTCATAATTTAACACATTTTCTCCTGTTTATTAGACTAATAAATCACAACTGTATTCCTTTTTCTCACATTGTTTTATAATGTCTCCTTTTTTAAAAAAAATGTAATAGCGAGTGTTAACACACAATCTGGGCATCAAATTGTCTATTATAGTAAGTAACCATCCCCTTGTTATATAGATGTGTTACTTTTTCTACAGCTTGTTCTTCGAAAATGGTGTGAATTAATTCCTGGGGCTGAGTTCCGATGTTTTGTCAAGGAAAACAAGCTTATTGGTGAGTTCTTTTACTGTTGAAAGTTATTGTTAAAAGAAGACAAACTTTTAATGGAAGGAAATTTCTAGTAATTAGAACAGGGGTAATAATCAGTTTCTATCTCAGACTTTTCCTCTGAGCAGGTGGTACTGACTCTCTGGAATGCTAGATTGACAAGGACCATGGGATCATATTCAGTTTTCCTGGAACATGGTATTGTCAGTTCATCATGCCTGTCTGGATTCTGGAGATGAAAGTGAGGGTCTTCATCCTTCCCAGTTCAGGATATGTCTGATATTACCTGTTTTCTCTTTGGGACCTTCCTAAAACTAGCTGTATATTGCTTATTTTAAGCATCATAAAAAGCCAGATTTTTAAACCTTTATTTTCTATTATTGGAACACTGTTTATTATTTTAGCCAGAGAAATATGTGCGCAAATAAGTGCATTACTTTAAAGTCATCCATTTTCATTTTTCTTGGGTTATTTTGTTCGCTATGGTTGATTCAAGTTAAATATTGAAGATAATTTGCCTTTTTTTTGTCTCTGTACATTTTCCATGAACTAAAATTTATCTTCAACCAAGAAAAGTGTGATTTGAACAGAATCAAATCAGCACTACTTATTTATTGAGTGCGATGTTGATATTTATTAGCATACCTAAAAGAAGCTTGGGGTGTTTGAATTTATTGTGTGGTTAGATATTCCTCAAAAAGCTGCACTTTAAGTACAGTTGAAGAGGGGAACATACTTGTATGTGATTAAGAAATTGGGTGGAAGCCTTTCTTTCAGAACAGAGAACTTTCTCCTAGGCCTAGAGCAAATTGAGAGAGTTCCTACAATAGTCTCTTTAGTTGTTTATTTAGGGTAACATTCCACTCTGAAGAAAGGAATGTTTACTTTTCCATGGTTTGAAACATCAGGCTTAGGAAGGCAAGGTAGCATGTATAAACAAGAAAACTAGACTGCTTCTGGTGAGGAGTATTTTATATTGTCCCAAAGAGAGTGCAAAAGAATGCCAACTGATGTAGAGTTCATTGGAAAAATCAAAGGAAATCAATGACTATGTATGCAGGTTTAAAATTGGCTTTCATTTTTTTTTACATAGTAGGCATTTCTTAATGATTTTGAATTCTTTCCATTATATGAAATCAAAATAACTATTATTTCTAAAGTAACAATACATAGCTACATGGAAATTTAGGACTCACCTTTTTCTATGAACCTTTACAACTAATATTCCTGTATTAGATACTGAATAATGTATAATTCAATCAATGTTCCTTTGATTGGTCTTCTGATCTACCTTAGTGGTTCTCAAGAAGAGTTTTAAATCACACTTTGATGTTTTTGAACAGAGTATTATGTAATAATGGAATATTATGTAATAATGGAATATAAAATATTTTCTTGTCAGCTATTTCTCAGAGGGACTACACACAATACTATGATCATATTTCTAAACAAAAGGAAGAGATTTGCAGATGCATACAAGACTTCTTCAAGAAACACATACAGTATAAATTCTTAGATGAAGACTGTGAGTATTTTTTATTGACTCAGTGAAATGAAATGAAATGAAATACATAATGTTAATGAACCTTATTTCACAGCAGCACATATTTTAAAACAGGATTTGAGACACTATTTTAAGCACTTACTATATTATTATTTGGTATTATGGATGGTTTGCATACTAATTTTACCTTGTTTAATTAGAGTCCCTTTTTAATACTGAAGCAGTTTTTTTCTCAGTATTTTAGTGTACATTTTGAAGGGTCTGTATATATAGAGGACAAAGTGCTTCTGTAATCAGGACTAAAGTAGCTAGATGACTGATCTACCTTTCTAGATTTTTTTATTTGAATGATCAGATAGCAACAGTTATATAGTATAAACATTTGTGAGTTGTTTTTATGAATTGAAAGTATATTGTATATGAGAAAGAGTTTGTACACATCTTAAAATTATATCTGCTATGATTTACCTTTTTGCTACTTGCCAAACTTGGTTCTGTGGCAGATTTGATTTTTAAAAAAGATTAGTCATGCCATAAGCATTGCTAGCTAGATTTCATGCTTTCCTACTACAGATTTTACTCATTTTATTCCCCATTCCGAGTGATTGGTGCTGCCTTTACTAGTACATGGAACCTTTTTATAATGGTGAACTAGTTGAGATGATTTCAATGTTTGGTTTGAGTTTTTAAATATAAGGGATTATGGCTGAGGGTAGAGAAAGGGAAAGCAGAATTATATAAATAAAACATTGCAGCATTCCTTGTTACGTTTGAAGTTTTGAGATTTAGATGTCTGAAGCCCTCCAGGTCAGTTATATTCTGTTGGAGTAACTAATCATAAAATGCATTTTAATTTTCGAAAGGAAGTTTGGACATGAAGATAGTAGTTTGTTATTAACTTGGAGTTTTTTTCTGTTTTACAGTTGTATTTGATATATATAGAGACAGCAGGGTAAGTAAAAACTGTGTTTGATTATGTCTTAAAATCAGGGCTGACCTTAGAAGTGGACTACATAGTCATCATGTATGTAAAGGGTCCACTTTTCAACAAATATTTCCCCTTAACTAAGGTGTTTGAAATTCACGGTGGTTAAGCATTTCTCCTTAAAATATACTTAACATGAGGAGATATATCTTTACTAATTATGTACTACAAATTTAATTTAAAAACATTTATTAGAGTTGACATACAATATGATAATAGTTTTAGGTGTATAACAAAGTGATTAGACATAGTACCCATCTGACACCAGAGATGGTTAACCACAATATTATTGACTATATTCCCTATGGTGTACTTTACATTCCCGTGACCATTTTTAAATCTGACAGTTTGCACATCTTAATCCCTTTCATCTTTGCACTCATACCCCCAACATACCACTGTCTGGCAACCATCAATTTGTTCTCTGTATCTATGAATTTGTTTTTGTTCTGTCTTTTCACTTATTCTATGTAAGTGAAATCATATGGTATTTGTCTTTCTCTGTCTGACTTACTTCATTTAACATAATACCCTTCAGGTCTATCCATGTTGTTGCAAATAGTAAGATGTCTTTCTTTTTCATGGCCAAGTAATACTGCACTGTATATATGTACCACCTCTTCTTTATCCAGCTATCTATTGATGGACACTTAGGTTGCTTTCATATCTTGGCTATTATGTATAATGCTGTAATAAACATAGGGATGCATATGTCCTTTCAAATTAGTGTTCTGGGTTTCTTTACCTGGAAGTAGAATTGCTGGGTCATAAGACAGTTCCATTTTTTAAGTTTTCGAAGACCTTCCATACTATTTTCCATAGAGGTTGCACCAATTTCCAATTCTGTCAACAGTGCGCCAGGGTTCTCTTTTCTCCACATCCTCGCCAACACTTGTTGTTTGTTGATTTATTGATGGTAGCCATTCTGACAGGTGTAAGGTGATATCTCTTTGAGGTTTTAATTTGTATTTTAGGCATTATTAATTTAACAGATAGCTAAATAGCCACCCTATATCATACTTTACACTTTTTTCATGAGTCTGGGCCTGCTTAAAATTAATTCAGTTTGCACACTTAAATGTAGCCAGGAATTTGTCATTTGATATTTAGATAATTGGATAAACTATAAGATCCTTACCATGGTTTGAGTCACTTTTATCTTTAGACTTAAGATGAGTATTAGAGTAGTTTATATTTATTTTTTAAATTTTAAAAATGATGGGAACTTCTATAATGAAAAACAAAACAAAAAGCCTGACTTAATCCTACAACAGAGATTTCACCATCAAGACATGCACCCTTTTCCAAAGAAATTTTGGTCACTGAATGTCTCGTGATTAGTGCTTACTCACTTGGATATTAGGAAGAAAACAGGTGTATTTTCTAAATATGTGGCCCATATGTTACCAAATGTTACCCACATATCTCTCATTCCATCAGCCTCATTGGAGCGATGCTTGTGATAGCTTTAAATCATTCTCTGGATAAAAGGATTTGGCCCATATGGCCATGTCTCCAAATAACTGTTAACTGTTTACTTGCCATTGTTAAGCCAAAAGATATCACTTGCTATTTTCACCTTTCTGCCTTCAGAGGTGATGTACCTATTAAGGATCAGAAAGAAGAGTTATAAATTGAGATTTGGTCAACAAAAGTGATGTTTCCTGGCAGAATTTTAACTTCATTGGAAACAAACCTTAGAGAAAGGAGGGGAAGCCGGCATGATGGAATGGATAGAAACCTGAGCTGGTAGACAGAAGCCCAGGGCTCTCGTCCCCGCTCCACTTTGAACGGATAGATACTGGCCACATGCAAGCATTCAGGTGGCCAGTGTCTGTCGAGAGCCTGTGATGTGTCAGAAGCCATGGTTCTTAAAAGAACATTCCAACAAGATGATCTCCTGACCTCAGGGAGCTTAACCTTCGAGACTTGAAACCCACACAGCTGGTGTGGTAGCAGACTGGGTCAAATCAGTTAGTGAGTAAACCTAGCCCTTTGCCCTGAATGTGCAGCTCAGGGTAGCTTTATTCTCATTTAACTCAGGGTCTGGCTTAGTTCATATCCCTGTGAGGTATTTATTATTTGTTCCCGTTTTACAGATATTAAAACTGAAGCAATTATATGTTAATGCAGTTATGTTAATGGCATTTGAAAATTTGGGATTTGCCAGTCTCTCAGTATTTCCCTGGCATATGTCCAGGTCTGCAAATGTCTTACTTAGTTGAAGTTGGAGATGTGCATAAGTAATTAATACTCTGATCTCACACAACTGAAAGTTGCCATGTTTTTAAAGTGAGAAACATGCCAGTATAAACACCTTGACAGTTTCTGAGAAGAGATTTAAACCATGATGAAAAACTCATTTGCATTTAGTCAGTGGCACTTGTATCACTGTTTGTAAGGCACTTTCTTAAATAGATAATTTTATGACTCTCCTTGTAGAAAACTAACTCTTATGTGGTCTCTTATATAAAATACAACTAAAGTGTGTGGGCTTGACAATATTTTGATGTGCGTACTTTCTTATTGCTGCTGGCAAGTTGACTCAGTGCTGATACCCTTAGTGCTGGTAGATTCTAATGTTGATAGATTCTACTTTTATGTATGTAAAGCGATGGCCCACCCATTCAGTAGTAGGTCTGGGATGAGGCCTGGACTGTGTATTGTAAGGTGCTCCTTAAGTGATGCTGATGCACCACTAGAATTGAGAGTAACTACCTTAGATACTTGAAAAATTGTTCTGGTCCCCTTATGTTACTGTTCTGTTACTATGTCAGATCTTGAGTCTTTAATATTGTTGAGATTAGCTTTTCAACTTGGTCACTTTTTAAAATAACTGTTCTGTGTGTGATTTAAAAGAAAATATAATTTCTAATGTGTCAGGTATTCTGCAGTTGTTTGTTCTATTAAGCTTAATAATGTTAAAGTCTTCTATATCTTAGGAATGAAATGATGTCTGAAGATACCTTCAAAATAATACAGATTTGGGGGGATGGGTGGGATGTAGATGAAACGAGATAGGCCATGGGGACCAGCGGGGTCCCTGTGGGAGCCGAGTGTTAGAGACACGGGTCCTTCATACTGCTTTGTCTACTTTTGTATCTGTTTAACCTTTTGTATATATAATTTTTAAAAAACAACTTTAAAACCATGAAAAAATCTATATCTTTCTAATTTTTTGTTTACTTAACCTACCGATTATGGAATAGGGTTATGTCAGCATCTCTGCTCTCTAGTTCTGTCAGTTTTTGTGTTACAGGCTGTGGGGTCCCGTTCTTCCCCAGATGCGAGTTCGCTGTGACTTTGCTTTCACAGTGAACTTGCATCACCAGGCAGTGGCTCTCTCCCCCTAATAATGTGTTTGTGCTTTTGGCATTAAAGTATGTTGTGCTGTGATATTGATTGTGTTATTACAAATTTCTTTTTGTCTTAGAATTTATCTTTTTCAGTCCTTTTCTTTTTAACTGTTAGGTGTTAGGTGTGTGCATGTGTCTTACAAGTATTAGCGTATTGCTGGTTTTGTGTTTTTAATCATTGGCAATTTGTGGTTTTAACTGGTAAGTGTTGTTTGCATTTATTATATCTGATATTTGAATGTTTTCCACCATCTTATCTTGGGTTTTCAATTTGCTTTGCTTTTCTATGCCTTTTTTTCTTCTTCTAATTTGTATTACTGTTTTTTATTTATTCTTCCTCCTTCCCCCACCCTAGTAATTTTGAAGTTTTGTTTTTTATTTCTGTTAATTGGGGTAGCTACCATTAAATCTTAGTATGGATGTTTAATAAGCTCTGAAATTAATTTCACTTCCTGTCATCCTCATGATATAAGGACTTTTTTGTACACTAATTCCCAGCATCCACTTCTCTTTATAATCCTTAACCGAGGATTGTTTTTTTAAATTGATTTTAGATAGTGAGATGGAGAGAGACACTGTTGTGAGAGAAAGACGTTGATTGGTTGCCTCCTGTATATGCCCTGACTGTGGTTCAAATCCACAACTGAGATGTTTGCCCTGACCAGGAATTGAACCCACAACCTTTTGGTATATGGGATGACACTCCAACCAACTGAGCCATCTAGCCAGGACCCCAACATCCACTTCTGTCTTACATATGATGTCTGATATTTAGTTCTACTTTGTGTTTATACCCTTAAATTAGTCATGATTGTTGCTGTTTAGTTTCTTTGCTCACCACTGCTTCTTGCCTCTCACTGCTTTCTGGATCTAGTTCTTCCTAATAGTATATTCTTTCATAGTAAATTCCCTCAGCCCTTTGCTGGAAAAGTTTTTGTTTACCTTCATGCATGATGGCAGCTTTAGCTGGGTATAGAATTTTCAGTTGCCAGTTCCGTTGCTTCCGCACTTTGAAGACCCTGTTCCATTGTTACTTGGTTTCTTTTCTTTTGCGGGGGAAGGGGAGTAATGCTTTCTAGGTATAATAATTCATTTCCTTTGTCAGTTGTGGAGAATTCTTAGCTATCTTTTCAAGAGTTTCCTGTTTTCTGTCTTTTGGCCTTTGAAACTCGATTTGCAGGTAGGTTTGTTAGAGCTCACTTTATTCTCATGTCTCTTGACTTGTCATTTTCTATCTCTTCCTCTCTCACTACTGTGTTGTGTAATTTCCTCAGATATAGTTCCAGTTTACTGGTTCTCTTTCAGCTAAGCCTGATCTGATATGTTTAATGTATCACTAAGTTTTAAACTGTGTCTGCTATATTTTTCATTTCTGTAGGTTCTATTTGGTTACTTTTCAAATCTGCCTATTTTTATAATAGTGTCCTGTGTTTTAGAGTTTTGATTTCTTTTATATTTTCAATCATTTAAACCTACTGACTTTTTTGCTTACATTTTTGAGATATAATTTACAAAGAGTTGAAATTACCCTTTTAGTGTATAGTTCTGTGAGTCTGAAAAACACGTGTAGTTATGTAGCCACTGTTACAGTGATGACACAGAACTAATTCACTCCTCACATTTTCTCACGACCTTCCCTGCATCCTAGCCCCAGTTAAGCACTGCTCTGTAAACCTGCTGAATTGCTTTTAAGTTTTTAATTCGTAATACCTTCATACTGCTTAAAAATCAAATTATTGTGAAAATATACATAGAAATCCCTACCATTTGCTCTCCTGCAAATTCACTTGTATTAGTTTCTTACATAACCTTCCAGTATTTCTTGATGCAAAAACAAGCAATATACTTATTTTGTCCATTTTTCTTACATAGAATTAGCATATGACTCTATGTCTGCACCTTGCTTTTTAAAATATTTTTAAAAAACAATGTATCTTGGAGATCCTTTCGATTTCTTACAATGGCACAGTGTTTGCTCTGTGGATACATTGTATAGTTCATTTAGCTGCTACGAGTGAACACAAGTTTCTAGTCTTTTGCAAATTGTGCTGTGGTGAACATCCCATATACACATTGTTACATACATGTGCAAGTACATCTACAGGATAAATTCCTAAAAGTGGTATTGCTAGCTCAGAAAGCTAAATGCATTTGAATTTTGTTATGTATTGTAGCTTACCCTCTGTGACAGTTGTACCACATAATCCTAACTGGAAATGTACCTGGGTATTTCCACAAAGCTTGCCAACAGAGTATATGGGTAAGCTTTCTAGGGCTTTTGTTGTTTTGGTAGATGAAAAGTGATATTTCAGTGTAATTTCAATTTCTATTTTATGAATGAGAATGCATTTTGTCTTTTCATATATAAAGGTAATTTCTGTGAATCTTCATGTCTTTTCCATTTTCTTCTATCATTTTATTTTCCTTCAAAATATAGGAAAATAGAGATTAGGCTTTGGGATTATCCCACTTTATTAGTCTTTTACCATGAAGATCAAATATATTATTTCTTTCATGACTGCAGAATTTAAGTCATAATTTTAAAAAATACCGCTCTATTTTTTTCTAGTTCTTTTATGACTTATTGCTTATACATTTAAATCTTTGATCTGTTTGGCCTTTGTCCTGGTATGTATTATGGATTCAACTTTTGTCTTTTTCATTATTTTTATCCAGTTGTCCTAACACCAATATCTTTTATTTTATGTTGTCCTTCAGTTTGATGATAATTTTCCTCAGTTCTTGGTACTTTAATCCCTGGTTGTTCAATTTGCATATTTTCATTCATGTTGATTATTTCCTTTTGGTTTTGCAAATCAGTCTGTTTGTCTTTCTGTGAGTTCATCTTTGGTGAGCTTGTTTGGTTTTTTATGTGAGAATCCCAGAGATTCGAAGTTTCAGATTTTTCATTTGCTTCTTCCATGTTTCCCAAACTCCAGTCAGGGAAAGACAAGCTTCATTGTCTCCTTTTCTGGTCATAGGGGTTCCATCTTCTACCCCTTTTCCTGAGGAGGCCGCCCTCCGGAGTTCACTGCTCGGTTCTGAGTGGCCTGCCATGGCCAGGCGCCTGTGCTGGGTGCGTGTTCAACCCTGCTCAGTTACTACATGTACATACTGAGGTTCCTGGAAGGAAAACTCGCCTTCGTGTGCTTATTTCTGGTTTTTAGGTTCCCGTTCATGTCTGGCTTCTGGAATCCCCTTTCTTGTAATCTCATTTATACATTTAAAGGGGTTATTTTAACCTGAATTTCATCCGGTTTGGAACAGGAGGCCTTCGGAGTTCCCTCAGCCCAGCATATTCTGTGCCATGTACTCTGGGTCCTCCCGCAGTGGACTGTCTTCCCATGGCCTGTGCTCGTCAGTTTTTCTTGTTGTTGTTGTTGTTGTTGTTCCCCCCTGGAATGGGCTGCTTTCCTCCCACCCTCTACCTTCCTCCCACACCATCACTGTCATCTTCAGATTCCAAGTTGCTTTGGGGAGCTTTCCACCTTCACAATGTGGATTTAGGTAGGTTCTCGTATTCTATTAGAGTTGCACAATATCCTGTTCTTATCTTTATTGAACCATCTCTCCCTTGAACTGGGAGTGTTGGGTGGTTTTTGTTTCTCTTTTATGGTGTGTGTGTGTGTGTGTGTGTGTGTCTGTGTGTGCGCGTGCATACACACATGCATGCATGTGCACTTGGCCCAGTGTCTGGTGCATAGAGATTTGGGCGGGTGGGGCTGGTCAGCCTGTAGGCTTCAGGAAGGCCAGTGGGTGGGTCTTAGCTGATGGATTGTCTAAAAATAGAATTTCTCAGGATGTTCCCTGCCTGAGATGTCACATGAAAACCATGTTAGAGCTATAAAATCCTCATCTTGATAGTTTTATGCCTGGTTATAGCTGGTTTTACTTTTCCTTGGAGGATGGGTTCTGAACTATAGAACAAGCTCTGCCAGTCACTCATTCTAAAAGTAATGATCTTATTTTTGCTTTTTTACAATGTGCCATATTTTTAATTTGTAGAACTTAATATTCCTATATAGACAGGCCTCATAGTGTTTTCTTTTTATGATGAGAAGGTTTTACTGGTTATAAAAGTCAAGTGAAAAGGGCTTGGATGTTAGAAAAGACTCATTTTGTTAAAACAACGTATAGCATATCAAAGACATCTTAGTAATTGCCCCAAAAGCAACACTGATGTTATACCAAGAAGCTGGTGGCCTCCGTTATTTCATGTAGTCACAGATGGTACAGGTGGCTGCCAAGCTGATGCGGAGGACACCACTCAAGTGGCATGAAAGACTTGTAAGATTTCTCCTGGAGATTGTATAAAATAAGAAACTCGCCCAAACAGTGTGCAGTGCAAACTTCCTGTAATGGTTTTTTGCACTTACCAGATGTTTCTGATGTTGGAAGCAAGTTCTAATAAGGTATTTCTTAAAATTTTTTTAACCCAGACGAGAAACAGTGCTAGACATTGGTAATGGTGGCTTGGCAATCTAGTTCCTTAGTCTTTGTAATTTTACACACACACGTCTGATCAAGATGTGGTTCTGTACACATTTACAGAAAAGCCTAATTATCAACAAGATGGTACAGTGATATGTTTCAGTAAGAAAAGCCAAGAGGAGCGATGATGAAAGTTTGAAGGAAACATGTACCTACTAAATGCCACGTATCTCCGAGGTCTTCTGTTGGCTTCACTCTCTTGGCAGGATTTCAGATCCCCAGCTCTAACGGCAGCGCTCTGCCACTTTGTCCAAAGATGCCTCTGACTCTAACTTAACTCAGTCTGGCCAGCTCAGAAGGACTTTTGTCCTGAGCCTGGAACTATCTATCATTGCCCACCTCTACTCTGAGTAGGAGAAGGCAGAAATTTCTTTTCAAGGTTGATGTATGTTTTTATCTCTCCCTTTTATGTGCTATTAAGCTCTAACTTAAAGAGAAACAAATTTTACATTGAAATGAAAGAAAACAGAGCATGTCCATACTTCTTTCTACATGCTTCAAAAAAAGAAATGTATGCTTTGCAGTAGCAGCATCTCAGGGGTAAGGGATGGTGCTCTCTAGAACTTCTGGCTCCTTCCTGCCTCTGCAGGGCAAAGATAATCTTGAAAGATAGTCAGAGGACCCCTCCTCCCTTTCCCACTAAAGCATTTCAATCATGCTCAGTTTAACTGTTTGTGAGATTTTCCTTTCTTCCTGGTTGGATTTTTGATTTAAAACTGTTATGTGATCTGAGGCAGGAGTTGAAATACGTCTTCGTGAGGCCTTTATTTTCTAGGTCTCTTCCCTGCCTTTGTGCATTTACAGGTGATCTCTTTAGCTAAGGCTGTGCCACTTGGTTTACACAGGTGGCCCTTTTTCGATGGAACCTGGCAGACCTTCTCCCATGGGATCTGGAGGAATTAACTATCTTTTAAAATGTTACAAGATTTTTTTTTAAAGATTTTATTCATTTTTAGAGAAAGCGTAAGGGAGGGAGAAAGAGAGGGAGAGAAACATCGATGTGTGGTTGCCTCTTACGTGTCCCCTAACCGAGGACCTGGCTTGCAACCCAGCTATGTGCCCTGACTGGGAAGTGAACTGGCGACCCTTTGGTTCTCAGGCCCACACTCAATCCACTGAGCCACACCAGCCAGGCCTGAAATGTTATAAGATTTTTAAAGACTGTCTTTTTGGGCAAAATAACATGAAAATGATCTTTCTTGTAAGACAGATTATAGAATTTCAGTGTTTGTTTTTATTATGTACCTCTTAATTTTTCTTTCTGTCCTGCAGGGGAAAGTGTGGCTAATTGATTTTAATCCATTTGGTGAAGTAACAGATTCACTGCTGTTTACTTGGGAAGAACTGATCTCTGAACGAAACTTAAAAGGTGATTTTAGTGAAGGAGATGCTCTGGAGCAGGTAAGATGGTTTAAAAAAAGAAGACATAAAGGAAACCTTGTTATCCCCTCAGTGGTTGCTAGTTCTCTAGGCACTTGGATAGGCAGTGACTTTTAGCCTTGGGAAGTTCAAAGTATAACAAACTCACTAATAGATTCTTGCCTGTGGAGGTGAGCAAAAAAAGGGTGTGCATGGTGATTTATTAATTTAACTTCATATGAAGAAATAATGGTCATCTGGTACATATTTTCTGGTAATTTTTTTTCCTGGCTTCTTGTGTTCTGCCCACCTGGGAGAATCTTGACCCTGGGTTGGTCAGTTCTCACGTCTGTTTATTCTGATCGTAGCCCCAGGCTGCTGACAGTGAGGGAGGGAATGACCCAGATGCTCAGACGAGGGTCTCCTCACAGTCACGACCCCCACTGGTGTCTTATCTCCCTCATCAGCGTGGCCATTTCACTCCTTTCTGCATGGCTCAGATCCCCTCTGTTCCCTCTCTTCTCAACAGAGATTTCACATTCTTCTTCACAGGAAAAGATAGTCCACTGGTGAGAATTTACTGTTTCATTGTTGTCAAACCTCCAGACTTGCCTGCAGCCATCTGGAGTCTCACCTCTACCTGCCCAGCAAACCACTCCTTCCCATCTCACCTGGTGCTGTCATTTATATTCCTTCCTGTTTCCCCGCCCCGCCCCCCATCTCTTCCTTTCTACCAACTCTTTATCTCTCAGTAGTTAACCATCTTTAGGTATTTCCCATCTTAAAAAGACAGAATCTTTAAGCCCATATCTTCACCCAGCTACTCTCTCCTTTCTCACGTTCACAAACTTTCTGTCAACGTGAACTTTGTAAAGCTTTGTTCTGCCTATAAAAGTACTGCATGCTCACTTTCAAAGGAAATTCTAAAATTGCCCATAATCCTACTGCCTTGAGAGCCATTGCTTATATTTTAATAGTAACAGGCCTTTCCACATATAAATAAACTGTTTAAATAAATGAGATTAGGTTACATATGAACTTACATATCCCACATTTTTCATTCAGTAATATCTTGTGAATGTTTTACATCTTTTAAAAAACAGCTTTTTTAAAACATGGTCACTTAAAAACAGAGAGAAAGAGGCAAGACTGGAAATTTTGCCACCTAGGAATATCTATTCTTACCACTTGAGTTAATATTTTTTTCCAGACCTTTTTTTTTGTGTGGATACACCACACATTTTTACCTAAGTGGGATCATGCTAGTTTCCCTCACACTGTTATGTAGCTTGCTTTTTTCTAACTGCTTAGCAGCTGTCTACCTTAGCAGCCGTCATCTGTCCTTCGTGCCTGCTGCTTCTCACCCATCTCACCCGACACTCCTCAACCCTCTTCACCTCAGTTTCATGTAAACCACTCTGGCAAGGGCTCCCTGACTCATTGCTAATTCCAGTGAACGAGGTGCCCTTCTCTCAACCGCTTGGCACCATTTGAACGTGTTACCTTCTTGTTCTTACGACACCTCTTCCCTTGGCTTCTATGGCACATGCTCCCCTCCTGGGCTTCTTCCTGCCCTGCTGGCTGCTACCTGGCCTTCGGTGCCACCATCTTTCCTATTGTCCATCTCCGAAATATTTCTTTTCATCATTACTCTGTCCTGGGCTCTTTCTGGCCCTGTTTCTCTAGATCTGACTCGAGTCGGTGTTTTCCCTCTCGCGGCGCTTGCCTGCTGTGTGGTGCCTGCTTGTCCTGCTGTAGACTGCAGGCTTCTGAGCACAGGAGTAGTGCCTCTTGTTCTCCTGCCGGGCACGACTCGTGTGTGTCAACATAGTGAGAGAAGGAGTCTTATCCCTGCGGGCACCTTCCCCCAGTGGGCTGTTAGATCTGAGTGTTAAGGAGAAGAACGTAAATATGGGGGACACAGTGAATAGAAACAGTTTGTGTGAGATTCAATCTATGATCCAAATAATAGGATCAAATCTTCCCTTTTTTCTTTCTCTTTTTTTCCTTCTTTCTTCCTTCTTAATCTAATCGATGTTATGTTGGAAATTGGGGGCTAACAAAGGAAAATAAAACCTGGCTCCTACCTTTTCCGCAGCATCACCTCTGCCTGTTTCCATGCCACAGAAACCTGGCCATCCTTCTGTTTCTTGAAGCCCAGAGCCCTGCCTTGCCTTACCTTCCCTGCACAAGTCATTCCACTGCCTTCAAAGCCGTGTTCTGCTGCCAGACCTCACAAGGCTGCTTTTATCATACTTTCCAGCTCCCAGTCCTGTCGTCTCTTCTTTAGCAAGGTCTTACCTGACTGAGCCTCTAAAGCTGCCTACCTGGTTCTCCTCTTTTGATAGCAGCCTGTTTTTTGTTTTTATAACACTTGTTAATATCTGAAATAATCTTGTTGGTTTGCTTGCTTATTGGCTGTCGACTTGTCTTATTTATCAGTTTATCTCCCATACGTAGAGAAGGGCAGGTGGACACATCTGTCCCTCAGCTAGATAGCTATCACCCATGAAGTCCACACCCAAGGTCTTCTGTCTCCAAAATCCTTTTTGGCCCAAGGCAGCACATAAATATTCAATGCAGCCTCCAAACGAGTACAATTGACCCTTGAACAATGTGGGTTTGAACTGCATGTACCCACTTGTTCTTGGATATTTTTCCAGTTGATCCATGCAGTTAAAGCCCACATTGCCTGAGCTCTGTGGTTGGAATCTGCATTTGCTGAGAGCAACCCCAGCTAGAGGAGGATTTTCAACAGCTCAGGAGGTCCGTGCCTCTGAGACCCCTGTTGTCAAGGGTCACCTGTGCATTAAAGAATGTGCAGACCTGTTCAGTATGATACTCAAGTTTGCAGTTTCACCTAGGCGATGAGACACATACACAAATGAGTAAGTTAAATGATGTAAAAGTGTACAAAAGCATTAGGAATTCGAAGCACTCACTTGCCCTCACTACTTATTCTTTAAAAGGCAGGGTTTCCTAACTATGCACCTGAAGAAAATGATAATATTTATAAAGTGTTCTGGCCTGTTTGAGCTTGCTCGAGGTCAGAGATAACTAGCGTGAAGCCTCTGACCCACTTGGGGATTAAAGGGATACACACCCCACTGGTGACACCCAGGGGCTGCACACAGGTAGCTTTGAGGGATCGGCCTGGCTCTCCAGGGGGACACTTTTCAGATCCCTTATGTTCATGTCATAGTGACCATGTAGGAATATTTTGCAATCTTTGTTCTTTCTTTTACTTCAGAATTTTATTTCTTCCTTATCTAGTAGGTACTCTTATCTGGAGTTGAAATTGTTATGATAGAATCTTTTTCAGTTTGGAGAAGTGACTTACAATTTCTCACAGACTTTCCTTTCATTTTTTTGTAAAGGACTCTCCAGCTTTCCGTTGCACAAACAGTGAAGTTACAGTCCAGCCCAGTCCCTATCTGAGTTACCGACTGCCCAAGGACTTTGTGGACCTCTCTACTGGGGAAGATGCTCACAAACTCATCGATTTCCTTAAACTGGTATAGCCTTTGTATACTTAGTATGCTGGTCATCTGTGTCTTCACATTGGCTATTTAATATTTTATTTCAGTCTTACACTACCTAGACTTTTAGTTGGTGATTATAAACTAAAGGAACAGAATTACTGAGTTAGGTCATTTTGTAATGAAGAATGTAATGTGAGCTTAAGGAATATTCTATTTAATAATTAGAACAACAAAAATGTTTTTATGATGTGCATGCTTTTTGAATAATTTTCAATACTAATTTTAAAGAAAGTGTGTACTGTTACAGGGTGAGCAGAGATCAGAGCTGTGCAGTGGTTACTCAGGGAGAAACTGAGTGTTTGTGTTTATGAGTGTGTGTGGAATGTTTGTACATGTGGAAGAGAGAGAAGACACTAGTCAACTACCTAAGGATAATTTACCCTGGAATTAAAGTGATAGAGTAGTTGAGTAAATAAGTTCAGGTGTGTTTTTCCATGGTGATTTTCCCCCACATTTTTTGCCAAGGCCTCTAGAAAATGATACTTACAGGCAGAACAAGTGATCTTGGCTGAATGAACATGCCAGCTAGAGCGTGCTGGTTTAATGCAGTCTTGGTTTCCTTTGACAGAAAAGAAGTCAGCAAGAGGATGACTGAATAGAGTGCTAGAGTTCAAGACAGTGAAGGAGGAAACCCCTGCTCCTTCAGGAAGCTGTTCATGGATCACAACTTTGGTTAACCCAGTCGGTTGGGGGTGGGGTGGGCAGTGTGGCAATCAGTACCTTTTTATATTCATGTATATTAAGTTGGAAAAAAACAGAGGCACTTTGCTACTTGTAAAAATAACATAATAAATAGATCTTAAACATAGGAAATGATACTGTTCTGATGATAAAATTCTATGAAATACCTTTCTCTTTTGGCTCAGTCTATTTAGATATATCTACGTTTCCTGTACTATTTTTATACCTATCAGGTAGATGGGCAAATCTATATTTGTTATTCAGAATGGATTCTTTCCTAATCACTCCTTTTCTATTGAAAAAATAGAACCTCATATTACTGTAGAAAATGTTTTTCCTACTCGGAAGATTTTCATACAATCTTTTTATCAGTTTGGCTTCAGTTCTGGTATAGCTAAAAGAATACAGACTTCTCAAACTGAAGTAACCTTGAACATTTCAATATTTTACAACCACCTTAATATACAGGATGGGGCAAAAGTAGATTTACAGTTGTGAGTATGCAAAACACAGTTTATTTTTTGTATTATTTATTTATTATTATATTATTTTCCATATAAACAATTGTAAACATACTTTTCCCCATCCTGTATATTGCTAAAACTATGACAGATTTAATTAGAATTTGGCCTTTTTAAAAAACACTAGGCCCTGACTGGTGTGGCTCAGTGTGTTGGGTGTCATCCCACAAACTGAAATGTCGCCAGTTCGATTCCCAGTCAGGACACATGCCTGGGTTGCTGGCAAGGTTCCCGCTTTGGGGGCATGTGAGAGACACCAGTTGTTGTTGCTCTTGCATATCAATGTTTCTCTCCCTCTTTTTCTCCCTCCCTTCTCCTCTCAAAATAAATTTTAAAAAATCTTATAAAACATACTGGAATTTTGGGGAGGTAGATTCACTCTTTTAGGCCACTACTTAGTAATTATTCTTCAGTGGCCTAGTTGACGAGGATGGTGGTGGTGGTGATACTGATGATACTGATCCCATACTAACTCAGCACTGACTGTATACAAGACACTTTGCTCAGTGCTCTTTTCGTGTTATTTTATACATCACAGAGCATTTTGAAGAAACAGGCCTTATAGTTTCCCCAGGTATGTATTTAACATGGTATCGAAGAATATTTTACTAGTTGGAGGGATGTTTCTTAGCACAGGAAACAAATATGCATGCTGCCCAAGGAAAATGTGGAGAGAGGTGAGGCAGGCAGAGTTGCCGCCTTTGTACAGTGAAGTCAGATTGTGTATAATGATGAAACATATTTTTTTTTACTATTTCAAAACTCCAGCTTTCTGTGTGGTGTCTCAGTTACAATCACTTGATATTAGTGTTTTAAATACAAAATACAAAGATCAAGTTCTTCCAACGTGTTTTTTTTTAATTGATCACAGGTGTCTTAGCTCGTAATGGAGGGACTTTGTTTTTCTTTTATTGTGAGTTGATTTAAGTTTAACTCTGGAAACTGGCTTTGCCAAGATGGTACTTTACAAGCGGAAAAAAAAGTAAATGTATTGATACCAGCTGAAAAAATTAAGGCTATATATAATTAAAAAACCAAGCAAAATTTGGCAAATATTTCATAAACAGTATAACTCATGGTATAAACTCATTAAATTTTCGCATTATTTTTCTTATAGAAATTACTGAGTTCAGCATTCACTTTACATTTGAAAGTGTGACTTTTTGTACATTGTTTCATTTACTATGTTTAATTTTAGTTGATTATCCGGATGTTAATATCAAATATAGGATAATACACAGAAAATATTCTTCTAAATTCAAATACCATTTATGACTGTCTGAAAATTAGCTTTGAATGATCCTTTTATTTTACTGGCATTATCCGTTCTTTCTTTGAAGTGCGTCAGGTTTGTGCTGAATTTCGAAAGTGAATACCTGAGTTACTCCTCAGCTTATGCCTGAAATCCTGTCTTCTGAAGAGAAGACATTTCATCTAGTGATTTGACAGGCTGGAATAAGCATGTTTACTTTGCCCTGCAGGCATTTGAGTGCTACATGGCCCCTGGTCCAGTGAACTTTGCCCGAACTTCTGCTTTAGAAAGTTTCATTTTTGTGTGCATTTTCTGTCTACTCAGCTACTTCTCTTGTTGAGGATTGTGTCTGAAAAAACAAACAGAATATATGACTGTTCTTTGAGCTTGCGTTTGTCTTCCTACCTATAAATGGGAGAACAATAATCATTAGTACATGAATCTGTTAAATGAGATAACTATGTAAATCTTTTCGTACAGTGCATTACACATAAGGAGCCCCCAACAGTGGTAGCTATTATTAGCATTTTGCTCTGCAGACCTCTGTGTATTTATTAAAGGCAAGGTCTTCTTACCAGAATCAAAGAAATTTTGAGTGGAAAGGGACTTGAGAGATCAGTCCAACCAGTGTCTTTTTCTTCTTATCTCCCTTCTGATCTCCCTCCCTCCCTTCCTCCCTTCTTTCCTTTCTTTCATTTCTTCTTCTTTTTTTTTTTTTTTAACACAGGAGAACACTGTTGACAAGAGGAATTAAGACTTGTCCATAACAGATTAGAATCAGAACCACAAAAGAACTTTTAGTCTAATGATTTTCTCTAAGGGTTTTTAGCCTAGTATTTTTTATAGCTATGTTTCAATCAGGACAAATTATTATTTTAATAATACAATTTTCAAAAAAGATTTTTAAAATAAAAGTATAAATTCATGGCCCTGGCTGGTGAGGCTCAGCGGACTGAGTGCCAACCTGCAAACCAAAAAGGTCGCCTGTTAGATTCCCAGTCAGGGCACATGCTTGGGTTGAGGTCCAGGTCCCCACTGGGGGGCACATAAGAGGCAACCACACATTGATGTTTCTCTTCCTTTTTTCTCCCTCCTTCCCCTCAAATAAATAAATAAAAATCTTTAAAAATATATAAATTCATGTCATACATTTGTAGGTAGAGTAAGCACAAAGAGAGTAAATAGAAATAAAGTGAAAAATAACTTTGAAAGATTAATTCATGTTTATATTAACAGAGGTTTGTTTAAACAATAAGACACTTGCTTTGACTGATGTGGCTCAGTGGACTGAGCATCGTACCTCAGACCAAAAGGTCGCTAGTTTGATCCCCAGTCAGGGCGCATGCCTGGGTGGCAGGCCAGGTCCCCGGTTGCAGGGCTTGTGAGAAGCAGCTGATCGATGTTTCCCTCTTTCTCCTTCCCTTCCTCTCTCTCCAAAAATAAATCTTAAACACACACACACACAAACACACAAGACACTTAAAAGGAAAACTGTCTTAAGATTCATTTCTTTTATCCTTTCCTAAAGACAGGCTGCCTTACATGTAACAACTATGGGCAAAAAAAGTTTCCAATTGTCCTCGGTTTCACAATGCAAATGAAAAAGATGAAAATTCACCAATTGAACAAGATATGCAAGGATTTTTATAATATTTTGTTGAACAGTGAGAGGAGAATAACTTGAATAAAAAAGAAAGAGCTGAATGAGCTTCCACTGATGGAGAAAAGGGGTATTTTCACAAAACCGGCAGTTTTCCCCATAGCCTCTCTACTTGTTGTTTAAAACATTTGGTTAAAAAACTGCAAATGCTTGTGCATGCACGTCAGTTATTTTACAGGCAGTGAAAGGAATGGGGAAGATGAAAAAGAAAACTGCACTGAAGTCCAGGACGATGACAGAATTTGGTGGAACCAAATTTAATTTTTCTAATTGAGACTGTCTTCTTGCTCTGTAGGAACAGCTCTGGAGTACAGCAGCAGGTTCCGTTTTACTGGATGCCTCCTGTCTGCTGCTGGAGCACAACCATTGTATCCGCAGCCTCCATTTCCAGCTCTGCAGGTGTGTCCTTTTCATTGATTGGCTGCCCGTCAGATTGGAAGCTGATCTGCCTCATTGACAAAACCTGTTGTTCACGATCACCTTTCATTAGTTTACTGAGTGGTGTTTGTGTCTTAATCCTAGACTGTACCATAGAGCCATACTACCCCACCACCACCTTCAAATTAATTGTCCTGTCTCGACTCCTTTGGGCTTTTCATTGGCCATGGCAAGTGCCAGTCTGCCCCAGCTGGTGCTTCACTAACCAGGTACCAAGTCTGCACTGAACGAGCCCAGTTTTAGGCATTTGAAAGACAAAATTCCTATTTAACTTACTGTTTTAGTCACATACTGTGTTGGCTCATAGAAAACAGTTTCAGTAAGTGTGCTAAGAAAATAAATAATGATGAACTTCCCATTCACACACAATGTAAGTATATTATGTGTGCACATCAAGAAGAGGCTTGAGGAGTAGGAATATAGGACCTAGTAGCCACTAAGTTGATGAAGTAGCTACAAGCCTCATGTTGGGGGGTTGGAATGCAGTGAGTCTGGCATTAATTACCTGAAGATAGAATACATTCAAATGTTCTCTAACAGAAAACTGACAGGGGGATGATGAGGTAAGAATGCTGCTGCAATGACTCATTGGGCACGCACCTGGGCCTGCCGTGGGACGGGCCTGGCCTAGACCTGCAGCAACTCTCAGACCGCTGTGGGTGAGAGGCAAGGTGTGTGGGTCCTGGGTCATGCCAGGGCCTTTTGCCCAAGATAAGATAGTGAGTTTTCATTCTCAAGTGAGGTGGGGAGCTGGCGAGAGGTTTAAGCAAAGGAGACACAGTCTAATTTAGGGTTTTGAAATGCAGTTCTGGTTTCCGGGCGGACTGCAGGTCAGCTGAAAGTGCCTAGGAGTGACCGTGGTGGCTTGCACTACAGGGGTGAAACAGCTGAGAGGAAGCAATCACAGGATGTAGGGCGTGGTGCAAAAGGAGGAACCCCGCTGGTGCCTCGGTTTCTTTTATTTTTCACTTATTGGGGTGATGGTTAATAAAATTACATGGGTTTCAAGTGTGCAGATCTATAACACATCATCTGTATATTGCACTGTGTGTGTTCACTACTCCAAGTCAAGGTTCCTTCTGTCACCATTTATACGCCCTTTACCCTCTTCTCCTTCCCCTGTCCCTTTTCCTCCGGTAATCACCAAGCTGTTGAACGTGTCTATGAGGTTGGTTTGTTTGCTTAATCCCTTCACCTTTTTTATCCAGCCCCTCCACCTCCTTCCCCTCTTGACAGCTGTCAGTCTGTTCTCTGTATTTATGCATAATACTCTCCAAGTGTGTGATTTGAGCTATTGGGTGGAAGGTAATTCCATTTTTGTAAGAATGGGAAAGAATGAAAGGGACCAGTTAGGGAGGAAAATCGAGATTTTGGTCCTGGACATGAAGATTCCAGTGACTTATCCCAATAAAAATGGGAGGAGATGCTGGATAGAGAGTTCAAAAGGTAGTTTGGGCTAGAAATGAAAATGGAGGGAGTCAGCGTGTGTTGGCACTTAACACCATTGGGATGGATGAGATGACTTTGAAAAGGCCCACGGCTTTCCTGGAGGGAAGTTCCACAGGCAGAACCCACATAGAAGGTAGGACTAGGCCAAAAGGTGTGGCACGTCAAGAAACAAAACCAAAAGATGGCATTATGTTCGGCTGTGTGGGACTTTGCTAAGAATAAGATAATAAAAAATTGTTCTTACGTATTTTATGTAGTAATCTTTTAATTTGTTAAAAGTCCTAATGTGGATATTTAATGTGAATTTAGATTCATTCTTATTTTATTCATAAAATAAGTACAAATCTCTCCACACAACAGAAGTTAATACTCAGCAATATAATTATTTTGAGATTTGTTAGTTGATCATTATTTAGTCAGAGATGACTTAAATTGTATTTTGTGCATCGCTGGTTTTCTTGACTGTTTGGGACTCATGTTTAATGTGTAGAGTTCTTAGGTGGATTATCTTGACACATTTATGGACTTTTGATGGAGTGAAAACTTAAATCAAGTTTCTCCTACTAATTACAAGTGGCCTGACCCTCCTTTCAAAAAAATGAATCTGTACAACAGCGATAATTTTGGAACAAGGCGAGCAGCTGGGGAGTCAACTATCCTTTCACAGCATATATACAATGAATCATTGGGAACTTGAGTATAAATAACAAAATAACTTCAAAGTAAGCTACATCAAATCTTAATTTGAGGATCTGGGGAAATCTAAGGGCTCCGAGAAAAAATTTTACATACAATTTCAGGGAGTTGTAGACCCCAGATTAAGAACTCCACAGGCTAAAGCCAGGTGAGATCCGATTGGAAGCCAAGGCGTCCGCAGCTGTAAGAATGGCGCCACTTTATAGTGCACCTCAGAAAAGGAAAGCACACAGCCTTAGTTTTAAATACAGTTTCCAACAATGGTGTTTATGTAGTTAGTTTATTTATAGTGCATCCCCTCATAGAATAATTGTCACCTCTCATAAAGAAAGTAAACTGTGTTAGAGTCCAGTCAGAGCAGCAGAGCCAGTATGAGATATACATGTTCATGCAGAGAGGCTTGTGTGTGTGTATGCACATACACTGTGTATGTAAGTACGTATATACGTGTGCGTGTGTGTGTGTGTGTGTGTGTGTAAATAAGGCTTGATATATGTAATTGAGAAGGCAGGCTGGAACTCCATGGGCCTGGGCCTGGAGGCCTTATCCATAGGTATAGTCATCTCAGGAAAGCCTCCGCCTGCTTTTAAAGCCCTTCAGCTCACAAGCCAGGCACACCAGGATAATTCCCCTTAAAGTTACCTTATAGGGACTTTAATTACATCTGCCAAAACCCCTTCTCAGCAGGCCCTGGATATGTGAGTGAGTGACTGGGACCACAGCCGCAAGCTGGCACCTGGAGGCGCCACAGCTCTGTTGGGCTGGCCAAGAAGTTCATTTGGTTTTTTCCATACGATGGCCCTCGTAGCTCTTAGTCACCTTCAACTTCATTCCAAACAATTTCATTAGATTGTATTGTGACAGCTGTCATACCAGTGTACATTTTTAAAAAACTTAATCAAAACTAGTGAATTTTTGTGTACCCATTTTAATATTGAAGCTGGAAGAAAATACACAACATTTTTGGCATATTATGCTTTATTATTTCAAGAAAGGTAAAAACGCAACTGAATGCAAAAGGATTTGTGCAGTGTATGAAGAAGATGCTGTGACTGATCAAATGTGTCAAAAGTGGTTTGCAGAGTTTTGTGCTGGAGATTTCTTGCTGGACAATGTGTCACAGTCGGGTGGACCAGTGGAAGTTGATAGCGATCAAATTGAGACATTAACTGAGAACAGTCAATGTTGTGTCACGCGGGACACAGCCGTCATACTCAAAATACCCAAATCAATAAAGTTACTGGTAAAAATGAAAAGGGTGTCTTTTATTTTATGGAAAAAGCTAAGCAGACTTTTTGGCTAACCCAGTATTTCAGGAGTATACTGTGTGATGTAAGTAATAATCATGATTTTTAATGTTTTTATCCTAAAGTGAAAATTAAGTTTATTCATCCATTTAGGACACAGTACACAAGAGACGAAGTGTTTCACATCATAGATTTCACTTCCAGCTCTTTGGAATGTGCATTTCCTTGGCTAAAAAGAGAGACTGGGCAGGCAAGCCAGGCAATGCTTAGGAAGCTGAAATAAGGATGGTCAGGAGCAATGCTAACACTATCCTCACAGGGATGAGCACGAGGGGCTGTTAGTCACAAGTAGATCTAGAATTGTTAGCTGGATGCTAGAGCCATCTCGGGCCTGGCTCATCCCCACCACACAGGTACAGCAGCGCTTTCTTGCGGTCACCCTTGGTGTCTTGCTGGATGTAGCACAGGGACTCACCATACTTTCTCTTGAATTCAGGCCTAGTTTCAACGTGTCCACTTTGCTGCAGGCAACTGTGATTCTGAGCAGGACCTTATCACAAGTCCTGAAGCCCTTTGTAGAATTGTATAGTCAGTCAGCAAAATTACAGGGGCTTGTTCCAGATACACCGGACTGGGTTCAGGAAAGCATTTTCCAGGTCTCCCTCGACTTCTTGATGCTCTCCAACATGTGATGAGGGCTACAGCTCTTGTACCTTTCACATGGTTTCTGTCTGTGACACGTGCTCCACTCAGTCATGATGCTGATCCTTTTGGGAACATCAGTTCCTTTCCTCTTCACTCTAGCATCAGAGAGACTCTGGGCATCTTGGTCACTCAGTTCATAATCAATGGCAGCCATCTTCGGCTCTTGTACCTTTTTCAAGGGCAACCATCAGGTTGCAGAAGTCACCATGTGTGTCGAAAGTAATGTCCTCCAGATTTGTCTTGCACATTTCTTTAGACCCTGTTAATTTCCTGCAGCTCCTGGTTGGTCCTTGAACAGATGATCTCAATGAGAGTCTTCATCAGTGTCCACCCCTGTCATGGAGGCCTTCAGCCCAGAGGCATCATACTGAGCAGGTGCTTTCAGTAGGCCCCAAATAATCACCCTGTCCAGGTGGTCACGCAAGGGGGGTTCCAGCATTGTTGCAGGTTCCTTTTTGGTCCCTTTCTGTTAGGCAAAGGCGATATCCTGTGTTCATGGCTGGGGTTGGTCAATATGCTGATGATACTGACCTCATCCCCACTTTTTATCTTAGTCTTTTCAGTGTTCAAAGCATCTCAGCCAGCATCACAGTGGTGTAGGCTTTGGCTAACCCGTACACACTTGGGGTGTAGAGTGATCAACTCCATGCTGAGCGTGCACAGAGTTTTGTGAGCAGCAGACACTTTGAAACCAGCTGGGCCAGATGCGGAGAGCAGTGGGTGTCCCCAGAAACTGAGCTAATTGTTTTTTTTAAAGGTGCAGATTGATTGCCCACTGTCATGGTTTATCCTTGGAAGGTGTTTTAGAAAAGACTTATTTTGTGATGCAGCTGTTACTCCAAAACCGTTCCTTGAATCTTTTTGGAAGTTTCTTTAGATCTATTAATAAGCTACTGTAGAAAATTTGATATATTATTCAATACCTTGTTTTTTGACCAAAGTGATACATGGTTCCATATCTCACTTCTTTCTTATTCATCAGACGTGGTTTAGAGTTTTTCTAAAATTTTGAAGTCCACTTCAAGAAGCTTTAATTTTATGTCCTACTAGGACATCAGTTTTTCTGAAGCACAATTCCAGTCATTTGAATGCTTAAAACCTCTCAATGGCTTTTCTTACAAAAGTCCATACTCCTCAGGTGGTCATTCAGAGCCCTGTGCAACATGGCCCAGTCTGTCTTCATGGGCCACCCTCATTCTCGCCAGCCACACTGTTCTCCAGCCAACCGAAATGGCCCAAGAGAGCTGAGGACATCTGTATCTTTCTCACCTATTTTGCTGTGCCTCACCACCCCACCCCCGCTAACCCCCCAGCCCACTTTCCTGCTTATTAAAAGCCAGCCTTCAAGGCCTGGCTCATATGGCATGTTCCTCATGAAGTTATCCCAAGAATGTTTCTTGTTCCAGGATTTTCTCAGCACCTTGATATTACTGTTCCTTTTACACCTAGAACCCTGTCCAGTGATGTGGGATGTAGGCATTATAATTCAATAATACCAACGGCTAATAATACCAACGGAGAGGATGAAAAACGTATCCTTGCTTTGCCTCCTCTTGGTGCTTGCTCTGTGCTCTATCTTGGCCACATGGAATGTGATGTCGCACCATTGAAGGTGTTCTGACTTGCAAGTGATTCCACATGAGTCCCCAGAACACTTTCCATGACAGGAGGCTCACCAAAACTAATGCATCACACCCAAGGTTAACAAGTCAAATAATGCAAGACTCAATCATATATGTTGACCTGTCTGTTTTAGTCACAGTATGGAATCACTACCCCAGGTAATTAATGAGTGTCTTGTCTTTCCTTAATGAACCAGATCATCCGAAACCTGTTGCTGAGGTCCCATCTCACAGCATTCATGATTGAGCATGTACTGGCCCCTAAACTGGGACTAAATTCCAACTGTGTAATTACTTATGCCTACTAGTTCTTATGAAACACACACACACACACACACACACACACACACACTACAGAACTTCAGTATGTTCTATGGCTGCTTTCTGCTCATCTTCTTAGACATTCCGCCTCCCTCTGGGTCCGCGGCCCCAGCACTGATGAGCCCTATTTCAACTTGAGCTACATGCAGACAAGTGCGATCACAGCTTAGGGCGCCATGCCTCCTGTGCACTGAAAAATCATGGGGATAGTTCTGTTTGTGTTTTGTTTGTTTTGTGTGTAAGTAGAAGATTAGGTTTCTGGGTTGTGGTTGCAATTGGCTCTGCCACCTGCTCACAGCTCGATCCTGGGCGAAGTATTGAGTCTCTTGTGCCCTTTGTTTTCCTCATGTATAAAACAAAGATGAAGCCAATGACAAAGATAAAACCCTGTGAAGCCAGAAACTGCCCCACTTGGACAGTTTCTGGCTTCGTTGTGTATGCTCAGGAAATAGGAGCGCTTGCTGCACTGTATCATCCTGTGATTTCAGTGAGCTATCTGCCTCTATATTTTTATTTTTTATTAAATTTTATTGTTCATGTTGTATAACTGAGTTGTCCCCACTTTTCCCCCTTTGCCTATCTCTGCCCAGCACCCCCCAAAGCATTCCCCACTACCACTGTATTTTAATAATCTGATCACACTTTATGCCTTCTGCCTTCTCTGTTGAGGGAAGGGTTCTAGTGGCAGACTGCTCTGTATTCATTTTCTCCAGCCTACCTGCATACCTGGGCCTTTCTTCACCACAGCATTGCCTGGTGGGACCAACACCCATCCAACTTCCCAAGACTCACTTCCTACTTGAGAAAGACAGCGTGCATTTCCAGAGCCATTCCACTTGACCTGGGATGAGAAGGGAGCAGTGCTGGGGTGAAAGTTTAGTTGAAATAGAGCAGATATCAGGAATGCTTCAAATACCATTATATTAAAGAAATAGATTGGGAACTGAAAAAGGATATGCCTATTCAGGAGACACGAGAAATGACCAACCTGGTAATAAAAGAATTCTAGGATAGAGAATGCCAAATGCTTCATGTACAGTACCTAATGTTTAGTTCTATAGTGATATGAATTAAGCAATAATTCTCCCCCATTTTATCAAAGATGAATCTAAGTCCACAGATTATACCCTTCACCCTATATGGTGCTACTTCAAAAGCCACAAGAATGAACAAGAAAGTCTTTGCAGGTTTATGCAGACTGTATTGGATTGATCTGTGGCTCTTTTAACTTTTTCCTACAAGTAAAATATATACACTGTTCCCAAAAAGTTCTAGTGGACACCACTGATACAAGTGGTTCCTACTTCAATGAACTAGATACCAAGAATAGGAACAAATTTGGAAGCATACAAAATAAGACTCACAATCTCCTTACTCCTTTTAGAAGAGACTAATTTCACTGCTCTGTCAAGAGTTCATGGTTTTCTTGCCATTCAAGTTACCACCCACATCAGTCCATCAGGTTGGTTCACTTTAGTTCCACAGTGGCGTTCCTAGTGGCCGCCATTCCTCCCTGGGGACAGAGAGACAGCCCTGCTGGAGAGTGCATGCACTCTGCTCTGCTCTGCTCTGCCTCGGATCGGCAGCTTGGTGACTGTGCTCGTGGCTCCACTTGGGTATTTTCATTGCATGCCCTCAGTTAAGCTTTTGGCACAGGCAGGTCCCTTCTACTGAAGCAACAGTGAAGCTGCACAACGGGACTGTGTGCCTTTGTGTGCTTGATCTGAGTAGATTCTGGTGGAGTAGATTCCGCAACTTTCATTACATCGAGGAAATCAACAGCAAACCTAGGAGGAGAAAACTCCTGAAAAACTGAAAAAGACTACTGGGTAGGTACAACTTTTCTGCTCTCCCCTACTCTAGAGGATGACCATGACGTGTCTGTGTGCAGGGCTGCAACCAGAGCAGCACCATACAGAATTTTCACTTGTTTTTGAGTCTTCAGTGGCTATTTTCCTTTTATCTGATTTCCCCTTTTCCTGGTTCTTTGATGCCTTTAGTTTGGGGTTTTGAGACACCTGGACTGGTAAGAGGCAATAGTCGCTGACCTTCAGGAGATTTACAATTCCATAGTGAAATAGGAACACACCCCACATATAGAATGACTAGGAAGAGATATGCAGATGCATACGTGTTAACAGCTAAATAGCAGTAAATGAAGATGTGCCTTGCTATGTAGTTGGTTTTATAAGGTGTGGAAAGTGAGACATTGTAAATTAAAAGTTGGTTTATATCCTGGCTGGGTGGCTCAGTCAATTGAAGCATTGTCCTATACACCAAAATGTTGTGGGCTTGATTTCCAGCCAGGGCACACCTAGGTTGCAGGTTCAGTCCCCAGTCAGGGCACATATGGGAGGCAATCAATTGATAGTTCTCTCTTGCATTGATGTTTCCCTCTCCCTTCTTTTCTCTGTAAAAATCAATAAACATATCCTCAAGTGAGGTTTTTTTAAAGTTGGTTTAATATAATTTATTGAGTTTATAAGAACAGGACTCCACAGCAAACAACAACAAAAAACCCTCCCATTTTGTACTCATCCATCAAATGATCAGTCCTAAGTATGCTGTGGCCTGTTTTCTTCAATGCCACACAATTCTGTATATACTAGTGTGACATTTGAGAAGTGAGAGAAGGGAGCTTGTTGCAGGGGTTATACTTTCTATATTAGATCTCCCTGACCTTGACATCAATGATCATTGGTTGTGATTGGGAGAATCAGGGCACAGGGTAATCGGTGGGTGAATAAACCCTGGAACGCAAGGGTCTTTAAGGAAAACAACGTATGCAAAGCCGTTGAAAGACTTGGCTCCTGCCTTCACGCCCTGCCTTTATTTGCAGTTCTGCCTTTATTTGCAGTTCACAGGGTGTCTAACTACTAAGGAGTTCGGTCAGCAATTTCTCTGAGCAGGTGGAGACTTGCCTTCCTTTTGATGGAACGATTTCTTCAGAAGGAGGAAGCCCGTCCTTAATCTCATTGAGTTCTTTCCAGTCACGTTGTTGCACAACACAGGGCTAAGAGGCAGGGTTCATTATTTACCTCCCCTCCCCAGCCCCAAGCCCAGGGCACGGCAGAGTCCGGATGCCATGTGTGCCTGTGCACATGTGCATATGCACTTACAAGTGTTTACTTAAAGTCGGTTTGCTTTGGTATGCCAGGCGACACCTGAATTTTGCATAAGGAAGCGGACCGGTAATGCAAAGGAAGAATCATCCAAAAGATGTGACCCTTCTGCTTGAAGGGTGCCTGGGGATGAGCTGACCTCTGTGGCAGCTTCTCAGTGTGTTGTCCCGTCTGGTAAATGGAAACGGGGCCAGGCCAGAACCCAGCAGGGTTTTCCTACAGACTGTCCTCTCAGACACTCAACAGTCGTTAGATAAATGGTAGGTCTTTTCTTCTTCGTCTTTTCACCCCCTGCCCCCATGTCCCCCTCTTTTCCTAAGAAGTCATCTTGTTTAGTCAGTTTATATGCAGGGCCCATTTGTTTAGGTCTGAGGAATGAGACAGGATTGTATTCAGCATTACACATTTATTCTTGTGGAAAGAACTGACAGCTCATTCTTTAATGCCTACAAATTTCTTTGTAGATGAAAAGCATTCAACAAACGCCAAGTAACGATCTCCTTTAGGGGTGTCTGTTTCTAGTTTGATAAAAGGCATTTATCTCTAGGCCCAATGGACTTCCTCAGACTTCTACAGCCAGAATTTATATCTGTGTCTCTCATATACAGTAAAAGCAGAGCCTCCTGTACTCACACCAGTGATGCTGAGAGCATAGTAATTCTTAGTTCTTTTTAAAAAGAAAGAAGACATCGGGTAGGGACAGGAAAGAAAGGATGGAGAGGCGTATCCTCGGATACTCTTCAAGGCATGTGACATTGAGGGCAAAGGAACTTAGAGCTGGAGAAACAAGTGGAGTAGGAAGAGATACGACATTTGAGACAACTGAGATATAGTCCATTGCAGAAGGAGCCCAGGTGCTTCTCTTCATAAAGGAGAAGGTATGAGAGAGGAAAGGTGCAGGGTGTCAGATGGCCGTGTCTTGTCACTGTGGTTGTCGTGAAGTTGTCTTCTTTGAAATCAAAATGAGAATCCCCGAGATGAGCTTTAGAAAAGGAAAAATGCCTGGCTTATTTCGCTTAGCATAATACTTTCCAGTTGCATCCATGCTTGTTGCACAAAGAAACAAGCAAAATATAACGAAAGACACTGAAATAAAGAACAGACTGACAGAGTTCAGAGGGGAGAGGAGAGGGAATTTCAGGGGAATTTCAGGGGAAAAGGGGAAGGGTTTACAGGAATGAGTATAAAGGACACATGGATAAAAACTAAGGGCAGGAGGAAATGGGAGGGAGGAGGGGAGGGTTGGGTGGGTGGGTTGGGATGGGAGTAAAGGAGAGAAAATTGTACTGCAACAACAATTAAAATTTAAAAAGAAAAAAATGAAGATCTCAGGATGTTGTGTACTCACTTCTGGATTTCGAATGCAAATTAAAGCTGAGGCAAAATGGAATAATGAGAAGAAATGTGGTCAGTCTGTTAAGCTTTAGTTGCAAGCGGCAGGAACTCTGATTGAGGGGATGTATTGGAAGGATACAAGGTACTGCAGAGAATTAACAGCAAAGCCGAGTAATAAATAGGCTGTGGAGACAGCAAGGGCCCAAGCAATTTCAGAGATCCAATTGGGAGTGAGTGACACCGGGACTCGGCTGTCACAGGGATGCTGGTTGCTGTACTGCTGCTGCTCTGCTCAAGACTCGAATCGCAGGAGGCTAAGTCCGACTCACTGGCCCAGCTGCAGCCAAGGGGAAATCACTGCTAGTTTGAACAACGTGAGTCACATTTCTCTAGAAATTCAAAGGAGTGGGGTGAAGGCACAGTGGTCTGGCAAAGCCTCTGGGAGGAGGACAAGTTTCATGTCATGCAATGGGAGAGGGGAAGGTCCCTGAAGGAAAATTGAGGAACCAGCAAAGGGTGACAAAAACAACAGATGTCATTACACATGAGTGGGCAATGGAGAAGAGAAAGAGGATGCTGGATAGAGATGTCCTGCAGAGCTCCTTACCCATCATCATTCAGTCCTTGTTAGGCATCTAGGACGTCACTCAGAGGGCTCTGCTGTGCTCAAGGCCTGGATTCTTCCTTGTCTCTTTGGCATTAATTTCCTCTTTTCTGTAGTGGATATCTTTGTAGGCATTCCAATTTTACCTCATTTAACTCTAGTCAACCAAAGTGTATTTAGCAATTGTTATATCATACATCATGTTAAGTGTGAATAAATGTTATTCCTGGCTTAAGAAGGTTAAATCTCATAGAGAAGCTCATGATCTAGCTAAATTCATGCTCTTTACACCAACAATTTATTTTACTAATTAGTATTTTGTTAATAGTACATTCCCAGACCATCAGCTTCAAAACCTTGGAATCATTTACAGCTCAACCTTTTTCTTTATCGCCCATGTTTGTTTCACTTAGCAGCTTGCGCACTTCCTCACTCCTACCAATCTTTCCTTCCAAGTCCTTGGCCTCATGTCTGCATTCGGGTACCAGTGTTGAAGCCGTCGTTATCTGACACCTATTTCTCTGCAATACCCATGAGCTGAGCTTGCTAGCTCCATGTCTCCCTTCCTCCTGTGCACAGGCCCCAGAACCTCACAGCAATTTGACTTTGACCCATGCACTCATTTCCCACTGCTCGTAAAGCACACACACGGCTCCAGCTGGTTCAGTCATCCCACCGTCCTTCAAAATGGCATTCTTGCTTTCATGTCCCAACTCATTTTTCTCCTCACCTGGAATGTCCTCCTTTCATCCATTTAAACCAGTGCTTCTTAACCCTGGTTATACATTCTCATCACCTGGAAGGTGCCTTTTCCTCCCTCTCTCCTTCCCTCCTTCCCTTCCTTCTTTCCCAGTGGAAAGGACCCAGCAAGAGCAATTATGCTGAAATTCTGGGGCTTCAATATTTTTAAAGTCTCCTTCAGGTAATTCTAAAGTACTATTACAGTTTACAATGACTATTTAAACATTAGGCCCCACCCCAGCTGGTGTGGCTCAGTTGGTTGGGGCATCGACCTGAACCTGAAAAGTTTCAGGTTGTGGCTTCCAACCTTGGTCCAGGTGTACGTGATCCCTTGTCTGGGTGCATACGGGAGGCAGCCAGTCGATGTTTCTCTCCCTTCCTCTCTCCCTTTCTCTCTCTCTCTAAAAGCAGTGGAAAAAAATATCCTCAGGTGAGAAGAAAAAAAAATAGGCCTCATAAAAGAGTCCATAAACCAGTCCTGCTCTTAAGGCCCTCCTGGACCACTGCAGACACTGTGCCTTGACTTCCATTTTTCTTCAAATGTCTAGAAAACTACAGTTCACCTTGTCCAGAGTAGCAGCTAGTTGTCTACTAATTCCTAGTTGTTTTTGGTGTTTAGTTTATATTGGGTTGGCCAAAAGTTTTTTTTTTTTTTTTGGTATGATGGTTCTAGTAGCTCTTAGTTGTCTTTAATTTAATTCAAAGAAATTTTGTTAGATTGTATTGTGACAGCTGTCATATCAGCGTGCATTTTTTAAAAACCTTATCAAAATTGATGAATTTTTGTGTACCCATTTTAATATTGAAGATGGAATACACAACATTTTTGGCATAGTATGCTTTATTATTTCAAGAAAGGTAAAAATGCAACTGAAATGCAAAAAATGATTTGTGCAGTGTATGGAGAAGATGCAGTGACTGATCAAATGTGTCAGAAGTGGTTTGTGAAGTTTTGTGGTGGAGATTTCTGTCTGGACGATGCTCCACCATCAGGTAGATCAGTTGAAGTTGATAGTGATCAAATTGAGACATTAATTGAGAACAGTCAACATTCTACCACACAGGAGATGGCGGACACACTCAAAATATCCAAATCACTAAAGTCATTGGTGAACATGAAACATGTGTCTTTTATTTTATAGAAAAAACTAAACAGACTTTTTGGTCAACCCAATATTATAGGCTCCTTGAGGGCAGGAACAAAAAGCTTAAATGATTAGTAAGCTCTTCCAGATAATGAAATATAAAATAAATGGAGGTAAATTAAAGAATGTTTCAGATGATTGTGAGTGGGCAGGGAAGTGTTACAGGCTGAATTGTGTCCCCGCAAAATTTATATGTTGAAGACCCAATTCCTAGTACCTCAGAATGGGACTGATTTTGGAGATAAGGGCTTGAAAGAGGTCATTAAGTTAAAATGAGGCTGTCAGCCCTGACTGGTGTGGCTCAGTTTGTTGGAGTATCATCCCATAGACCGAAACATTGTGCATTTGCTTTCCCATCAGGTCACACACCTGGGTTGAGGGTTTGATCCGAGGTTGGGGCACGTATGGGGGAAAGCCAGTCAGGGTTTTTTTTTTCTCTCATTGATGTTTGTTTCTCTTTAAAATCAATAAACATTAAAAAAACAAAATGAAGTCTTTAGAGTGGGCTGCATTCCAATCTATCCAATCTTAGGAGGAAATTTGGACACAGAGAGGAAAGACTATGTGAGAACACAGAAAGATGGACACTTGCTGACCGAGGAGAGAGGCCTCAGGAGAAACCAGAGCTGCCAACAACACCTCGATCTTGCATTTCCAGCCTCCACAGCTGGGAGAAAGTTAATTTTTGCTGTTTCGGCCTCCAATCTGTGGTACTTAGTTATGGCAGCCAAGCAGACTAATATATGAAATAAAGGTGTAGGCAAATTAAATTCATGAATTTAGGGGAAGAAAATCTGATTACAAAGCTCTGAGCTGTTCCATAGCTGGTAAACAGGATCAGACACAGCTGTGGGTTGCCCACACCCCCAGGCAAGAGTTTGGTACATTAAGTGCTTTTGGGGGGGTGTTCCTCACAAAGTGTATTAGAAACACACGAGTGCACACTCACACGTGAGGCAGAGCAACCTCTGCCCCTGGGAGGCTGGTGTGCCGCTCCAGTGAGCCCTTTAAGAGAAGGTACCAGTCTTTCCCAAAGCAAGAGACTCAAAGCCACAGGACCTCTGTTTCCACTGCTGGCTTGAGGACAAGCTGCGGCAAATTTCAGGGCCTGAGAAGCTGACCCTCCTCTAGTCAGTTGAGAGCCCTGCCCAGCCAACACCTGCATGTCAGCCTCAGAAGGCCCTGAGCAGAGCAGCTGGGCAAGCCTGCACTTCTGACCTTCGGAAATTGTGAGCTGTAACAACTGTGTGTTGTTTTGAGCCATTTGGTTGTGGCCATTTTTTGCAGAGCAGTGGATACAAGTACAAAACTCAATTACTAAATCCTGAAACGTTAACCCTTGGGTCCATCATCTAAAGCTTAAAGGAAACAGTTTTTGAACGCCTGATAGTTAGTGTGACTGCACACCCCAGAGAGTGAATTTATGGAAAGAACTGTTATCCAAAGAACCAATAGAGTCTGAAAAAAAAAGTTTTAGAAGGATTTCCATGAAACCATGGATGACTTTTTTTTTAAAAGTAGGGCTTATTCTGTACCTGTTTCCCAAAATGATTTGAGGTAACTTATAAGGCATGTTTGATGACAAAAAGACAAATAGAAAAGAATAAACTACAGAGGATAAAGAATGAACAATATAAAACATCTAGGTTAAGCCTTGCCCGGGTGGCTCTGCTGGTTGGAGCATTTTCTCATACACCAAAAGGTTGCAGGTTTGATCCCCTGTTGGGGCACGTATGGGAGGCAACCAATTGATGTTTCTCTCATATCCTTGGTAGAGGATTAAAAAAAATAATAATTTGTTGGCTAAATGTTATGAGGCATCTAGCTTTTAATTCGTTAATTTGAGGAAGAGAGAGGAAGGGAGAGAAAGAGAAATATCGGTTTGTTGTTCCACTTATTTATGCACTCATTGACTGCCCCTTGTGTGTGCCCTGAGTGGGGATGGAACCTGCAACCCTGGCGTATCAGGACGACTGACTGAGCTATGTGGCCAGGGCTAGCTTTGGGTTTCTTGAAAGTCAAATTGTTTTCAATGGGTAAAACGATAAACAATAGTGGGTTGTTTTGGTTCTCCTAGCTGTACCTTGGAATCCCCTGGAGAAATTTTAAAAATCATCAGTGCCTGAGTCCCAGGTTCTGATGGTGGTACAGGGTCAGACCGAGCCCAGTGCCGTGGAAGCTGCCCCGGTGGTTCTCATATGCAGCCATGGCTGAGAACCACTGAACTATAATTTTTATTATCAAACGAAAGTGCCATACTAATTTATCAGGAGAGATACACTGCCTTTTGGGATTTATATTGTGAAATTCATATAATGGTAAAATCATTGTACTTTAGCTGTTTTGCATGCAGAAAATGCAAAGATATTCTTCGTATGGCCATTTCTTGTATTGACCTTATAAAAACTAAAGACAAATAATCAAATACAGTTTTTGAAGGGATATCTTTGGGAAGCTTAAGTAAATGAGTTTCTGATGATATAACTTGATAGGGGAATTGGAGTTTAATTTTCCTAGGTATGTGAATGGACACATCTCTCTTTGCAAATCTACTTTAAACAACCATCGGGAAAGTATTCCTGACAAGGACTGGTAACAAAAATTTCAGATTGAGCTCTACAGTGAGAACCTGTGATAAAAATGTTCCATGACACCGAATGGATGGACATGATTCAGTTTTAGGTGACAGACTTGCAGCTGCCACCTTGATACTCATTTGCAAAAACGTACACGTCAACTTATGTTCTGTCTCACACCATTTACAGTTGAGATTTTATTTATCTAGAGAACATTTTTAACTACTCTGATGTTCAAAATGTTTTGATCTAGGTTCTACAAAAACACAGGTAGCATAGGATTCAATTTGAGATGAGCTTAGTCCTTAAGTAATTGTTGGGTATGAAACCAAAGGCTGATAACACATCTGCTAGTGGGAGGGAAAATGATTCAGCAATATTTGAGCATTTCCAATAGTGGTTAACACACATAGTACTTAATATGTGCCCAGCCCTGTTCTAATCATTCTTTCTATAGTGACTAATAGAATCTTCATTGCAACACGTGAGGCAAATGCATTATCATCCTGTATTTTGCATAAGAACAGTGAAGCACAAAGAGGCTCCCTGACTCCCTCAAGGACACCCTAGTAGTTATTGGCAGCTGCAGGGCTGAGGGCAGGCATTGTGCCTCCTGAACTTTTGAACCCATCCACTGGGTCACACACAGCAGCAGATACTGTAGGCAAATACGAAAATAATCATAAAACATTATCTGAACTTGGAGAAGTGTATCCCGGTGGAGAAAGAGACATGCAGATACAACTGTACCAGGGAGAATGGGGCCCTTGTGTGGGTTGCGTATGGAATAGCCAACCTGAATCACGCTGACCCAGATCCACCCATTTCTCTAACTTTTCCTTCAATTCTTGAAGGGCCAGTTTCTTTCCCTCTGGCATAATGTCCCTTTAGCTCAAAGAACTTACTTTAGCAGTTCCTTTAGAGCAGGTCTGCTGGTGGGGAATTCTATTAGTTTTCCAATATCTGAGAGTGTTTTTATTTTGCCTTTATTCTTCAATATTTCCATGGGATACAAAATTCTGGATTTAGAGTTCTTTACTTGGAGAACTTTTAAGCTGCCGTTCCCGTGTCTTCTTGCCTCCTTGGCTCCCAAGGTTTAACTCTGCTGTAGTTCCAATAGAAAGGGCGTTCTTCATGAGCTGCTTTTGAGGTTTTTCCCCTTTGGCTTTTTGCTGTTTGACTTTCATGTGTCTGTGCATGGGTTTCTTTGAATTATTTTGTTTGGGGTCTGCTGAGTTTCTTGAACCCAAGTTTATCTCTTTCACCAAATTTGGGGAGTTTGGGGTTATTATTTTTTCAAACATATTTACTGTACCAATCTCTTCTTTTCCTCTGGAACTCCAAACACAAAAATGTCAAATTTTCTAAGAGTCTACAGCCCATATGGTTCTATTCCCCTTAAATTTTTTTTTTTTACTCTTCGGACTGGATATTTCTGTCTTCAATTCACTGATTCTTTACCTTGTCATCCGCATTCTTAATCTTCCCCAAATGTTATTCTTTCACATCTGTTGACACACGCAGGAAAAGTGTCTATAGAGAGACCACTTTTATTACGTGTGCTCTGTCTTTGTACTCCCCTCTGCAACAGGAGATGAGTGTTTCCATCAGGGTGGCGTTGGAGGCCTGGGTGAAGGAATTGGAGGTGGGGGGGCGGGGCTCAGAGAAGTAACCTCCCTAAGGATGCTCAGACCCAGTGGCCTTTACTTCAACAGACCAGTGGCAGCCAGCCCTCCACTCCAAGGGGGCTTCTCTGCCTCTAGACCAGCAAGAAATGTGTTATACACAGTGGACTGTGGGCAGCAGAGAAGTGAGCAGTGTTGCCTCATGGGAAATTCTGCTCTTCGAGAAACTTTTGCATTGTTTCTGTTTTCCCTTTCTTTTCCCTCTGAATTTGTTATTCAGAAGGGCTCTAGTAGAATGGACCTTGTCTTTAGGGGGTTGGAGGTGGAAGAGTAGGGAGCAGAATATATTTTTCCTCTTATGGTGTGTCATATGTTCTTGCTGCAGACAGATACTCTCTGTGTGAAACTGAGTTTGTGACTTAATCTGTGACCTGATGAAGAGGGCAGTGGCTGGGGTGCTTGGGGGTGAGGAACAGCTGGCGTGGGGCTCCTCAGAGCAGCAGGATTCGTTCAGGGGTGTGACGAGGCCCTCCCACCGTAGGCTCTGTGCCTGCCGGTTCCCCCTACGCCTGCTCCATCCTTCCCTCTTTTCCCTGTGGCTGTCTGTCTTCTCTCCTAGTATGACTTCGTAAGTGCTGTTTTCACCTCCTCTCTGCGGCCTTGCAACTGTTTCCACTGCTCCTCCCAAGCCTGTTTTCCCTTCTCCAAGTTGCCTCCCACTGCCTAATTATGCCTTTGGCATTTCTCCTTCCATCTTCCCTCTCCTCCCTCTCAGGCTGGTGCATCACAAACTTGTCCCTAGAATATTTTGGAAATGGGACAAAAAGAAAATGGACAATCCAAATCCACACTTTGTCACCACCATACTATCACTACCCTTAGTCACTTGGGTTAATTTTCTATTCCTTCTAACATTTTCTGTTGGCTGCTAAGACCAACAAAAATGAATGTCTTTCATTTTGGACCCATAATCTTGCTCCTCCATGAAATATCAGTGGGCAGCGAAATTGGGGAGGGAGGGCAGGAGAGGAGATATAAAATCCTCACACTCACCCTGGCTGGTGTGGCTCAGTGGATTGAGTGTAGGCCGGCAAACTGAAGGATTGTGAGTTTAATTCCCAGTCAGGGCACATGCTTGGGTTATGCACTAGGTCCCCAGTTAGGGGCACGCAAGAGGCAACCACACAGTGAAGTTTCTCTCCCTCTCTTTCTCTTCCTTCCCCTCTCTCTAAAAATAAATAAAATATTTTTAAAAATCCTCACACTCATTCACCTAGTTGATTACCTGTCAACATACTTTTCTCCTTTATTCCACTTCAACATTCTCCAAAATTTCTTCTGCTTTGGGGCTCCCTGTGGCTTCCTTTGATGGTCCTCCCTTCCTCAGAAGGGGATGTCCAACTTCCAATCACATGTTCCCTCCATCTCTCACCCGATCGATGGCATTGCCTGTGGCCTTCTCTGTCCCACCTTTTGAGCCATGCCCAGCACCTGTTTTCTAGAGAACTGAAGTTAGTTGCCCTCCTGACCTTCAAAATCTTTTTCAGCCACTCCCACCCCACCCCACCCCGCAATTCCCTGAAGGCTAATTGTGATACCTCTTTCCCATCACTGCTTATTTCTTCCAGTACAGTGACATCCTAGCAATGATCCGTGTTTACCGAAGGATGGCCTCAGTCAGCCAGGATGGCTGTAGAAATTTAGCCACAAATGAGTATACCTTGCACATACCAGTGAGTGTTCAATAAATGTTTGTTTAATCTTAGTCCGATCAAAAGAACTCAGACTTTGAGCAAGAGAGAATTCTGAGTGAAAATTTCTTTAAAAATGCAGACAACCAGGTATTTATTTAATGGTCATTATGGTGCAACATTGGGTTCTTCTATGGTTCACCATAATGAGATACATCATCTGTCAGTCAGTCCAGGGCACCCACTGAGCACCTTGTGTGAATTGGACACTGTTGTACGAACATGACCATGAAGTAAGAGAAGGGTCTAGGGAGCTGTTTCGGGCTGCAGTTGTTTATAGGTGAGTGGATTGGGGGTCTGTTTGCCATAGGCCAGGCTGGCAACAGAAAAACTCCTAACAGTAGCCTGGAGCTCCTCCAATTCCCAGCTCGGCAGGGCGGGGCACCTTGCTCAGGTGTTTCCCCGTGACTGCCTGCCCGCAGATTCGAGGCTCTGATTTCATAACCACACAGCATGCAGAACTGCACCCCACTCCTAACCAGCGTGCTTCACTGAGATCTACAGCAAAGATCATGGGACGAGACATTAGGAAACCTTAGTTTCAGTTCTGGTTCTGCAGATACTCAAAGAATTGTGTGAAATTTTCATAAGATGAACGGGACACCCTGCTTCCTTTGGGGAACTTTCAGGGAGCCCCCACTGGGTCACCTTTTCTCAACATAAAAAGAGTAAATAGAAAAATCCGTGAGCCCACGTGATTAGACCTTAAGTTCCTTTCAGGCTGTTTGAAACCAAGCCATCAATGACTCTGTGTAGAAAAGTTCCCTTACCTTTTACACCATTCAGACACGAGATAGTACAACGTGGTGTGTAGCCTGAAAAGCTAAATAAATTGTTTTTCTCAAAGATAGGTAATTGTCAGTAAAAATTTTTTTTTCTGTGAAAGTCAAATTTCTTCCTCAAATTTTCTTCCTGGATTCTATGATTGCTAACTTCCAGGTGGGGAAATCTTAGTCAATATTTATTAACTCCTAGATCAATAGAAAATGTATTATAAACTCTGTTTTGTTTTAAATTAGGAAATGGAAGTCCAAGATGTTCTTAAACTGGTCAAAAATAGCTAAATACTACACTTCACAAAATTTATAAAGTGGAAAAACATTGGCTGTTTCTTTCAAATTGCTATAGGGCTTTGCCACAAGATGGCACCATGCAAGTGTAGTTAATAAAAAGGCTTAGTAACATGTATCTTGCAGTGGGCCCTCAAACTTAAGAGCATGACATATGGCACATCCGATAATGCTATTTATATGACGACAAATGCCTGTTTTGCTATGTGGGTTTTTAGTGACTTAAGTCTTCTTCTTGTGTTCTCTATATGTCTCTACCTTTCAATCAAGTGTTTCTAGCAGCGTGCTATCGACATGACGCTAGGCCCAAGGTTACATACACATTTGAGAAGGTGGCTTGGGCAGGCTGGTCTCTGAAGGCATTTGTTATGTTTCTCCCGAGCTGCAGATGGAAAGTGTGGGAAGGTTACATTCTGGGTCCTTTCTCCATCGTGTCTTGGCTTGTGGATTTGTTTAAGTGCCAAACACTTGGTTTCTTTAATTTATCTGTGAAAGATCAGCAGCAGAACTAGAAAAGTCTGCAGTGCTTGTGAATCTCATTCCTGAGAACAGAAGGCTGAAGCTGAACTCCAAGGCCGAGGGACGCCATTCACTTCACACATGAAAGCAAGTCTTCAATATTTTTTTCTCCATTAAATGTTCAAATCCTGCAGAACTGAATGATTTGGAAGTTAAAGGGGCCCAACAAACATGGTTTTTAACACTTGGAAAGATAGTTTTTATGTGTGTGAAGAGAATGGAGTGCAGGGCGTGTGTCTTTGAAGTTGAGTAGAACTTGCCCCGTTGCCAAGTAGCTAGGTAAATATTTGCAAAGTGCCCATTGCTTCTCTGAATTTGGGGCACACGTCTACCAGGTACGAAACAATCTGTGTGGGGAAGCAAGCCTACCCAGTGCTCATCTCCTGCCTCTTGCACAGAGTCCATTGAATATGACACAACCTCTGGAGGGAAGAGAGGCCTATCAGTTCTTATGTTCCTTTCTTATCTAGCACTGGGGCATTCTGGTGGCCAAGACCTAATGGGGCACTTGCAAGAGCCCTGGACATGAGAGGTAGGCCCAGAGGTTTACTTCTGAAAATACATTTCTGAAGTTGCAGTATTTCCTAAGGACTTATGATCAGAATTCACTATGGGGTAGACTAAAGTTATGGTTGTTAGGGGTGGCAATCTGTAAGAAACACCGAAATGTCATGGCAATGTAATGAAATGGAAAATCAGGTGTTTCAGAACTTGTCTAAGGTAGAATATTCTAAGGAATAGAAAGAAATACTTTGATACATGGCTTAAGGTGAAGGTAAGATGCCCAGCCACCAGCGACACCGGAGGGCAAGCTGGCTTGGTAGCAACAAACTGTCCAACTGCCTTCCACATGAGGAGCTTGTTTGGTGAGTGGAATTCACAGTGGGGGGCCCGAGCTGAAATTTTAGGGACAAAAGGGGAGAGGCTGAGTTATCAAGACACTTTTTTCTCTGTTTCACACTCTCCCACCCCCTCACAACAGGCTCTCATTTCCCTAATCATCAAAACAAATCCCTAAAGACTATGGATTTAAAGCAGAGGCCAGTACTGAGCTTTTGTCTTTCCCCTGCCCAGGTGAGGCCGAATTGCAGGGGGGTCTCCTCAAAGAGAAGCAGAATGGGAAACAGTTCATGTGAAAGGATTATTATCCGAGTGCCCACCGGGCAAGGACTTAGCTTTTCACAGGACAAAAACTATAGCCATATATCCTGAGTTTTCAGGAACTGTCTGGTTTTAAATATTTTGTTTATTCTGTTCAGACAGTATATTGTAACTTTATGGTCAACTGTGTCCTGACTTTTGGGTCAGAAAAATAGTCACCACAGACTCAAGAGCTTTGAGTCCAGCAGTTCTGCCCCTGCTGCCGTAGGAAATCCCCTGCGGGGATCAGAGATGGGGCCCTGGGTAAGCTGCGAGGCTGAGGCTGGACATGGCTCGCGTCACCCCAGTGGGTGGGACTCCCATGTTGGCTTGTGGGGGTGACTCACTGTGGAGGAGGAACACGAGTCAAAGACCAGGCTCCATGGAGATACATGGTTTTCTGGGGCTTTGAGTTTTTCCAGTGTTTCTCAAGTGTTGAATAGACCTACAGAAATGGAAATTCAGTTTTCCGATTCTAGGACTTTCCTGCCCGACAGAGGACTTCCAGATTGGCCAGCTTAATGACGTGGCTTCTGGGTCGTATTTAGCGGTTCCATCTTTCTTTTATCCCGTTTCTTTCCCGTTCTTAAATTCCTCTTATGTTTTGCCAAAGCAGTTTCTTGAGTAATCTTTCCATGGTGGGTACATGGCAATAAACCTTCTGAGTTCTTGCATGTATGTCCAGCAGTGGTTTTTGTTGTTTTGTTTTGTTTTGTTTTTTGCCCCTTTACATTCAATTAGTAATTCAAGTTGGTAGAGAACTCTAAATTCAAAGCATTGTTCCATAAAAATTTTGAACATGTTTCATGGTCATCTTGTGTTAAATTTTTAAAATTTAAATGAGTTTCCTTTCTGGCCATTTCCTTCAGTCACCAAGCCTCTCTCCTCCTACTTACTTCTGTTTCTTAGGCAAAGCATTTCCTCATAACCAGGGTGGAGCAGTAACTTTCAGTCAGCGCGTCCTCTGAGAGTCTGTCTGCCTCAAGAGGATCAAACATTTGTACTCAGGATGAAACCCATTAATCTTCAGTGCTGAGGGCTGGAAGTTGGGCCTTTTATGGAATTTGTGACTCATCGTCCAAGAGCCTAAAAGATTAATTCGCTTCTATGGGGCTGCTAATTGCGTAGACTGAACATCAGCTAGGTGTGTAAAAGCCAACATCTGGACCCCATTTTCACTAACCAGGGAACTCCCTGTTTCTAGATGAGTGCCGGAGCACAGAACACCTGTTTGGTGAATTGTTAACTTGCACACCTAAAAGTATCCACAACTTTTGCTGAGTCATAGGGCAAGAATCAACTAGGACACTTTTATGCCAGTGCATGGGACAGAAGTAATTCATGTTCCTAGCAAGAGGTGATAGCTAAGTACAGTTCCCTCAGCATAACTGATGAGTTGGAATTATGAATTAACCCAAGGGAGTACTCACTAACAGTCAGAGCTGACCTGAAGTGCGATGGACAGACTGCCTTGGGAACCTGGGAGTTCCCTATTGTGAGCTCTTCTTGATGGAGATGTGGTAAACCAGATCCAAGAGCCTATTGGATGGTTAGAATACATGATCTTCATGTTCTTCTCAACCATGAGAGTTTGTTTGCAGTACTTAGTGTAATGCCTCACACACAGTAGCTGCTGAGTACCTGCTAAATAAAACATTTGGGGAATGCATGAGGCTTCAAACTCTGAGATGGATGGCGTCAAACTGTTTTCATTTGCTATGATTCAAGTTTAGTAGGTTTATACTAAGCAGGTTTTGGTCTACCTTAGGTTTAAACTTATAAAATTAGTATAAATCTACTTAGTACAACCACCAATAGCTACTTATATTGAAAAATTGGTTGCCTATTTTCTTCCTCAAACAGTGGCCTGAACTGGGGACTCAGTTTTGGCCCCAAACCCTTCACTGCTTCAAGTCATTTACCTGCACTACCACGACCTCGTGTTGTGTAGCTGTAACCAACACACAGAGGGCACGAAGCAGTTAAACAGCAAAGTCCTCCTTAATCGTCGGGATTAGTTACAGACTGCAGGGTTTTTGAATAGGAAAGAGGCTTTCAGGTAACACGTGGCCTGGAAAATGCAGCTTCTTTTGTCTGGGAGGGTTGAAGAAGGCATCCCAGAGTGTGCCCATCTTCCTGTGGCTCCTTTGTGTACTTGCTTGTGCCATGTGACTAGGGACAGAATCTTTTAAGGTGGGGACACTAGAGACACAGTCCATGTGCCTGTGAATTCAATTAGAAAGCTTGAAACGATGGAGCCTTTAGTCATCACCCAGAGGTAACTGGCCTTCTGGCCTGGGTGGCGGTCAAGGACAACAAGCGAGGGAGGGGTCTGGCATTCCAGGCCGACTGCCCTGGTCTCTCCCGGCTTCTGAATCAATATTGAAACTCGTAGGCTGATAAGAGGATGTTTCCTGCTTTGTTATTTTTATGTATGTAAATAATATTATAAGTTTATGGAAAGGTAGAAAATAATATTTCTTCATAACCTTATCACCCTAACACAACTTTATCAAGCTTCTGTAACACCTTCAGTCTCCTGCAGTTACATATTGTTTATTAGAGATGGATGGTTTATTATATTATAGTGCAAATATAATATTTGTAATTAGATTTTTCCCACCTAATATAGTACATGCATTTTGCTAAGTATTTTCCCAATAATATTCTCTAAATACTTCTCATGAATAAATGTTATTTCATCAAACAGAAGGAATAATAATATCACACATGTGCTGTGTTTATTATATGCTAAGCTGTTCCCTATTTACCTCATTTATGTCCCACAGCTTTCGTATGGCAGGTGACATTATTTATTTCTTTTTTAAAAAAAATTTTAGATGAGGGATTTTGGAGGGCAATTGGTAATGCAGCCATGAGTGGCAGTTCTCCCCGGGCCTAATTCCAGAGCCTAAGCTTTTAACCAGGATGCCTACTCATTTTTTTTCTTGTCTGGACATTGAAATTGCTTCCTTTTTTCCCTTTGTTTATAATAACTAACCCTACAAGGGATATCTTTCACCAGAGGCCCTTTGCAGTGAAATGTCATTGACTCTACACAACAGTCAGAACATTTTGTTGACAGCCAATGCTTTGTGCCAAAACGACTTTGAAAAGAACTGTGCCAATTTATAACATGTAAGTGATATGTAATTACAAATTGCTTCTTAATCCATCTGTTAATAAACTACTTTTTTGCCAGCATTATGTTAGCTTAATTTTTTTTTGCTAATTTAGTAGGAAAATGAAAATTCAGTATTTTAACTTCTTTTATTAGAATGATTGAACATTATTTCATTTATTTATCCACTAGATATAGTTTTTTGAATGTTAGGTTTATGTTCTTTTTTCCATTTATCCATTGGAGACATTTTTTAGAATCAATTAATAACGACTTTTCTCATACTAATAAAGATATTAACTGTTAGCTTTGGTACAAATATTTTTCCTGGTGTGTTTGCATTGTAATTGTTTCTTTTTAAAATTTCTGACACATTTTCAAGAGTTCATGTAGCCAGGGGTATTAAATAAAATTTAATATACAATACATTAAATATTGTATAAATAAAATTTAATGTATAATATATTAAATAAATATATTAAATAAAAGTTAATATACTGCTTCTGGACAAAATTATCTCCTCCAAACTCTTCTCTAGACATTTAAAAAATATTTTAGTTTTTCTGGAGTTTTTCTGTTTGGTTAAACAATGCTATTTGGAATTGATATTGTTGGTGTGACATAGGTATGCCTGACATGCTCAAGGCTGTTTCATAGCAAACAAAAAAATCCATAGCCCACACCCCCTCTAGTTACTGCCATTTCTCCACATCCATACTTCCCACACACGCCTCCACCCACTCCAATTTGGATTGTGTCCCAGTCACACCTACAAAACATACCTGCCTCTCAACTCTCCAATGACCCATGTTTTCATTTCTGTTGGGTAAGTTCCTAAGAGTAGACTCAGTAGGTCACATGGTAGGTGTATGTTTAACCTTATTACAAAACTCCTAAGCTGTCCTCTCAAGTGGTTATACCATTTTAAACTCCCACAACACTGTAAGAAAATTTCAGTTGCTTCACCTTGTTGCCAATATTTAATATTGTCAGTCTTATTAATTTTAATTGTTAATGGGTATTAAGTGGAACATTGCTCTGGTTTTAATTTGCATTTCCCTAAGGACTAACGATTGTGAACACCTTTCTATGTGCTTATTGATGATTTGTATATTTTTTCTATGAAAGCCTTTATTCAATTATTTTTTAAAATTAGCTTACCATGTAAAATTTTTATATTTAGAATTAGCCAGCTGGACTCATTTTAGATAATCCCACTTTTGTTGGAAACATCCAAAGCATCATAGTTGGGAGACAGTTGAAAATATGCCGCCTTCTCTCCATCAGGCCTGATCAACATGCTGACCTTGACCATGTCAATGTCATAGAGCTTTTTCACAGCCTGTTAGATTTGGTGCTTCAAACAGGCTTCTTCACAGCCTGTTTGATCTGGTGCTTGTTGGCCTTGACATACACAATGGATACAAGTGTGTTGTCTTCTGTCTCCTTCATGGCTGACTTGGAGTCAGCAGGAACTGGATGATGGCATAGTGGTCAAGCTTGTTTCTCCTGGGTGTGCTCTTCCAAGGATTAAGCTGGCTTTGGAACCACAGTGTCCTTGGCTGTGGGAAGGTGGGTGACATGTGGATATTCTCTTTTTTTCATGGCTATGGACAGCTTTCAGCTCTGCTTTCTTTGCCTTCAAAGTCTTTGCTTTGGCTTCCGTGTTGGGAGGGACAGGAGCTTCCTTCTTGCTTTGGGCACCATCTCTGTGAAAAGGGTCTCCTAGACCCATTCCAATGGGCTTATCAGAGTCTTCGTCCATTTGAAAATTGGGTTGTCTTTATTTTCGACTTGTAGAAGTACTTTATATATTTTGAATAAGGCCTCTGTTAATAAATGTATGAATATTTTTCATAGCCCGTGGCTTGCCTTTTCAATTTTCTTAATAGTATCCTTTTAATAGAATTGTTTTAAATTTGATTATTTTTAATTCATCAATCTTTTTACATGGGTAATACTTTTTGCAACCTCTCTAAGAAATGGTTACATACTTCAAAGTCATGAAATATACATGTACATTTTCTTCTAGGAGGCTTATAGTTTTAGCCTTTACTCTCAGGTCTAAGGTTCAACTCAAATTTTTGCATGTGGTGTGAGGTAGGGATCAAAGTACATTCTTTTCCATACAGAGAGGTAAGAGTTCCAACAGGGTTTGTTGAAACGAATTTCCGCATTGAATTACCTGGAAACCTTTGTGGAAAAACAACTGATTACATTTTGTGTGTGCACACATACACGGTTCCTGGGCTCCCTGTTTTGTTTCCTTGATCTATTTGTCTATCTTTGCCCAATACCACACTGTTTTGTAGCTTTATGGTAAGTCTTGAAGTAAGGTAGTATAACACTTCCAAGCCAGTAAGTCTTTTTTTCAAGATCATTTTGACTGTTCTAAATCTTCATATTTTTGAATCAGCTTGCTAATTTCTACTACAAAAAAAAAAGCCTGGAGGGATTTTGATTTTGATCATGTGGAATCTATGGGTCACTTTGGGGAGAATTGACATCTTAACAAATTGAGTCTTCTGATTCACGAATATGACAGATCTCTCCATTTAGTAAGTCATTTAAAAATTCTCCTCAATGGTGTTTTCAACTTTTTAATGTGGAGATCTTGCACATCTTTTATATATTTCTAAGTATTTCATAGTTTTGATGCTATTATAATTGTATTGTTTTAAAATTTTATTATTGCTAACATACAGAAATACAATTTTTGTACATGAATATTAAATCCTATAATCTTGCTAAATTCTCTTATTAGTTCTTTTAATGTTTTGTGTGTGTGTGTGTGTGTGTGTGTGTTGTTGTCTGCCCACCCTCCCCAGATTCCTAGAGTTTTCTATGCAGACAATTATATCATGAGCAATAATGACTTTTACTTCTCCCTTTTCAAGCTCTTTATAATTAATTAATTGATTAAAAAATAAATTTTGTCTTATGGCACAAGCTAAGAACTCCAGGACAGTTTTGAAGTACTCAATCTTAGAATGCCTTAGTCTCAACCTTAGAATGCAGTGAATATTTCAACCTTCAGAGTTTTGTTTTGTTTTTTATCATGAATGGGTATCAAAATTTGTCAGATTTCTTTTTTTGTATCCAAAGTGATGGCCATGTGAGTTTTCTTATTTTATCTGTTAATGTGGTACAAGTTAATTAACATTTTCAAATGTGAAGCCAACTTGGCATTCTTGGAATAAATGGAGCTAGGTATGATATATTATTGCATTTGTAGTTGCTTTATGGATGTGCTTTGCTATGCTAATAGTTTGTCAATAAGTGCATCTTTGTTCTTGAGGGATACTGGTCTGTACTTTTCTTTTAAATTGTAATGCTCTTATCAGGTCATTTAACAGGATTTCTGTTAGACTATTAATTGCAGTTTTGGGATCATTGAATCGCTACTCATTATCTAATCTTTTTTCTCATGGTTGTTTAGAGTATTTCTGTTCCTCTCTCTAGGTTCACAGGTTCTTTCTTCCCCATGAACAATCTCCTATTAATTCCATGTGATGAATTTTTATTTCAGTCAGTTTTCTTTTCTGAGATTTCCATTTGGTTCTTTTTTTTTTAAATAAAGAGTTTCTGTATTACTCTTAAAATTCACCACTTCTTTCCTGTTTGTACTTATCTTTTCCTTTACAATCTTGACCATATTTGTTTGCTAACTCCAACAAATAGGTAATCCAAGGGCCTGCTTCTTATTAGCTGTTTTTCTTTCTTTTGACAATGGGTACATAACTTACTGGCAGGAAGGTTGGTTCATTTCAAGTTATGGGTAGCAGAACTCTTCCTTTGCCTTTATTTTCACATAGAACTAGTCAAGAGAGACTTTCAAAAGTCATGAAAACTGGGTTCTAATCCAGTTCTTGCTATTGTTAGCTCTGAAATCTTGGACAATTTACTTAACTTTTCTGAGGATAAATATCCTCATATATATATATTAGTAGTAGTAGTAGTATTTTAAATTTCCCCACATTTAAAGTGAGGGAATTAGAATAGGTACCTCCTAGCTATAAGACTTGCAGATTTTGTGATTGTAAGTGTTGGTACTAGGACTCAAGCACAGGTGCTGAGGACCATATTTTTACCTCTTTCACCTTAGAAAGTTCTGCTAAGTACTCTCTTCTGAGCAATTTCACTTGGGTGATTTTTGTGGCTAATGCAGATGGTCATCTTCAACTAACCCACCCACAAGGCCATCTTTGAAGTCCTTTTTGTCCCCATATCTCTCTTCCAGGAGCAAGGTACCTTTGAGTTAGAAAGAACATCTATGCAGGTGAGCGTGGACGGAGAACAGCACACAGCAGAGAAAACTGCTGTCACTAGAAGTTCATCACCAGTGCAAAGTTTTGGTTCTAACTTGGATCTATTGAATCAAAAACGCTGGGGGTGGGGGGTGGCCAGCACTGCGTGTTCAACTGATTCTGCATGTCCACGTGATTCACTCTCAAGATTAAGAACCACTAGTAAGGGAAAGTGTGGCAGAATAGAGCAGAATATGTAATAAGGTCTGGGGTAGGGAAGGGGATAAAACAGTGAAACCACATAGAGGGATTTTTATGCTTTTTACTTTAAAAAATAGAAACAAGAATCTCTTTTGGTGTTTGAAAAGTGGTCACTCAATAGAGTGGGTGGCATTTCTTTGGGTGATATTTAGGTTGTTTTGAGATGTAGAGGATGAGGCAAGAACCTTATGGACTTAGGGGTCAGAATAAGATTTTCTCTAGGTCATTTCACTCAAAACCAAGCAACTTCTTTGGTCCCTTGAGGGCATAAACACCTGAAGAGGGCAGCCTTGCAATCACACTGGCTTCCATATGGATGGAGGGGCAATGTTGGATGTTTCAAGTAGGAGTCCAGATATATTCCCTTAGGTCCCCTTGGAGGCCACTGCTCAGTTCTTGTGGTGGCCTGAGCTTGGTGGCCCAGTCCATCGGTGGGGCTTGGGGAGTAGTGTTGGAGCAGTCCAGGAGGTTTGGCTGACCTGACTTGCAAAACACATAGCATGCCTTATCTTGGGAGCACAGCAGAGCAGACAGTTTTTTGTTTTTTATTTTATTTTTTTGAGTGTTTAAAAGTGTATTTTATTGATTATGCTATTACAGTTGTCCCATTTTTTTCTCCCTCTATCCTACTCCACCTGATACCTCCATTCCCTCCAGCATTCCCTGCCCCTCCAGACCTTAGCTCATGTCCGTGGGTTGTACATATAAGTTCTTTGGCTTCCCCATTTCCTATACTATTCTTAACCTTCCCCCGGCTATTTTGTACCTACCTATTATGCTTGTTTCCTGTACCTTTTCCCCCATTCTCCCCCCACCCCCTCCACGCTCATAGCTCTCCTTGTGATCTCCATTTTTATGATTCTGTTCTTGTTCTAGTTGTTTGCTTAGTTTATTTTTGTTTTTGCTTTTTTTAGGTTCAGTTGTTGGTAGTTGTGAGTTTGTTGTCATTTTACTGTTCATAGTTTTGACCTTTTTCTTAAATAAGTCCCTTTAACATTTCATATAATAAGGGCTTGGTGATAATGAACTCCTTTAACTTGATCTTACCTGGGGAGCACTTTATCTGCCCTTCCATTCTAAAATAGAGCTTTGCTGAATAGAGTAATCTTGTATGTAGGTTCTTGCCTTTTGTGACTTTGAATACTTCTTTCCAGCCCCTTCTTGCCTGCAAGGTCTCTTTTGAGAAGTCAGCTGGTAGTCTTATGGGAACTCCTATGTAGGTAACACTACTTTCTCTTGCTGCTTTTAAGATTCTCTCTTTATCTTTAGTCTTTGGTGTTTTGTTTTACTTCCAATCAGGGAAAAATGGACATATTTCTCTAGCTGGAGCAATTGCAAATATATGTAGATTAAAAAAGAAGGAGGAGGAGGAAAGCTGATTAACAGAGTAAGAAAACATCTTTGTTTTAGGTGGTTTAAAGCCACAGTAGGTTAGGTAAAACAAGGAATGTAGTCTTGTACAAAAGAGGAAGAACATACTCTCCTATGTTTACTGGTTTCCTAGGAAGTGCTGTACTTAAAACCTGATTGAGAAATGTTTGCTACCTGGTAGAACATTGCCTTCATTGAATCACTCTCTTGCCCAAGAACTTACTGCTGCCCACCTGCCAAGTGAAGGCTGCCTTTTGCTACAGCCTCAGGCCCAGACTTTTCCTAAGATTTTAACATCCTTCCTTCATTGGTCCAATCCCACCTTTCTAGCTCATTGCCATGCCTTTGCTTGCCTGTTTACCTTCCTAAAGTGCTTTTCTCATTCCCAAGCTAAACTGTCCATCTCCCATGACCCAGCGCCCCTCCATGATTATGTCAGCCCACACCAGATGCTGTTTCCCTAACTGACATTTGTGGTCTCTACCACCAAGTTAGTGGCTACATGAACACTGTCTTGCATTTTTTTACAGACTGGCTTTCTTTATGGCTGGTTTGTTCCATGGATGGAGGAAGTTGAAACTTCACCTCTTCCGAGCTCTCCATAAGAGCTGGCATAGGGCTGGTTGCAGGGAAAATGAAATTAATGCATCAGTGTTGGTTAGACTAGAGGGTTCTTGCGTTAGGTATTGGTCAATTGAATCAAGAGGAGCCAAGGTGTGTTCCAAGGAACACTCACTGGGTATGACACTTATCATCCGAACACCAGATAGGCTGGGGGCACCTGCCTCAGTGGCAAATCTTCTTCACGTTACTAGTGTTGTTCTAAGTTAAAGACAACCAGCTGAAGCTCATATACCAGGAGACTAAAAGTGAGTGTGGGAGGGAGCATATTTGTTATTTTTGCTCTTTTAATTTTAATGCTTTGTCTATTTGGGGGAATATATTAAGAAAAAAGGATGGGCTAATTAAAACATGTTACAACGGGGGAAGAAAGAGACCCCAAGAGAAGGAAGCTAAAGGGAGTGTGACTTGTTTTTCTCACCTGGCTATTTCTGGCCCATTTGCTGGAGCATAGCTGCTGTCCATTACTGTTCTGCGTCGTTTGCTGACAGCCTGTAGTGAATTCAGTTTTACGAGAAGTGGTGCTAGACATTTCCCCCAAATGTATGATGGCTGTGAAATGTTAAAAGGTTCTACTGACAGCATCACCTCTCTTAGACATTAATGAAGGTAGATGAACAGATTTTACTAATATAGAGTATAGCATATGGGCAGATGGATTGACACATGTAGAAAGCAGACCCAGCCCAATGTTAAAAGTCTGGCACCCCAGCAATCATTACTCCTTCTCTACCAACTTTTGTGCATGCACATCCACACGAAGCCCCCTGTGTCGCCTTCATTCAACGCAGACAAAACTGGCAACCACAGTCAGCCGTAGGTGATGGCTGGTCCTGCCCCTCACTCTTTTTGCATGGATGAAGTTTTTTTCAAAACTATCACTTTTGTTATGCAAATACTATATGATAAAATTCATGAATATTACAAACATAGATAACAAAAAGAAATTATTCAGTTTGAAATGACATCATCCAGACATAACCAGATGCCTTCCAGTCTTTTCCCTGTGAATGTGCACATAGGAACAGGCAAACCTGTAAGGTGGTGTCACAATAAACATTGTTATCAAGTTTCTCACTGATGTATTTTAATCATATTTTCACATCATTAACCTTTTGCATCATCCTTTTTAATGGCTAATAATAATTCTTTTGTCTGGAAGTACTATTTCTATTGGTTTATATTTATGATTTTAAAGAATTCTACACCCTAGGCTTTAATGAACATGTTTTACATACAATCTAGTCTGATAATATCCTTAGGATACATCCTTATGAGCAGACTTACTAGGTCAGAGTATGCATTCTTTTAAAATTTTTAAAAAGACTTTATTTATTTATTTTTACAGAGAGGGGAAGGGAAGGAGAAAGAGAGGGAGAAAAACAGCAATGTGAGAGAGAAACATGAATTGGTTGCCTTTTGCATGTCCCCAACCAGGGGCCTGGCCTGCAACCTAGACATGCGCCATGACTGGGAATCAAACCCATGACCTTTCACTTTGGGGAGCGATGATCAATCAACTGTACCACATTAGCCAGGGCACTAGAGTCTTCTTTTATAGCTGGTGTTCAGAGAGCACACCTGTCTTAATTGTTAAGTTGATGGGCACACCTGAGAACTTGGTTCTCAATAGTACACGTTAGGCACCACATGAAATCATTTTGTGATCATAGCAGTTGATAACTAACACCCTTGAAATTTAAGGCAAAATTATTTCTTCTGTACTTCATGGTGTATGACAGTGGGCTATAACCCAATGCTTATGAGAGTTTTCACGCAGGCACATAATTCTTTGTTGAGAAAAATTTGGGTCCTGCCTCTGGGAATAGTGATCTTTCTTTGAGAAAGAATCTTTCAGGCTCCTTAATTTTTACAACAGTTTATCTATTCTGATAGCTGAAATCAGATAACAAAAGAATAGGGAACTCTTTCTATTTAGCAATGCAGGCAATATGAAAGAAAATGTGTATAAAGCTGTACACACCTATTCTTTTCTAGCTCACGATGATTTAAAGTTTAGTGAGTATCAGAATCACCATGGGAGTTTCAAAGTATAGATTTCTAGCTCCATCCACCCAATATTCTGATTCAGTAGGTGTGAGTTGGTCTATATTTTATCAACAGTTCAGCTGAATGCGATGCAGGTTTTTAGGGTGTAGGATTGCTTGGAGAGGCCGTGGTCTTGTCTCCTCTGACTCTCACCCTTGTATTAAGGTTGGTCATCAGACATAAATATGTTCAGACTTGTAGGGTCCCCCTTGCTTGGCCACAAATCAATGATCTATGCCCTTGGTTTTAATCAAAGGCCAATGCATGAATCAGCCACACAGAGTAAATATATGTTTTCATTCTTATTTAGATTTAATAATAATTCCTTTGGAATTTAATTTTAGTTGTAAAACCCTGGTCATCTAAATAGGGAACCATGTTTTCTTTTCTTTTTTTTTGTTTTTGTTTTTATTCTACAATGTTCAGAGTAAACTTAATTTAGTGTTCCATAACAATACTTGTCCAGCCCTGGTTCCTTGGTTCCTGGTATAATTATGACTGTCTATTCCTCCATAGTTTCTAATGTCTCAGCCTTTATTTTAAAGTGTCTTAAGTCCTTTTTGGAAGTACACAATGTCTACAAAGCAAAAAATAGATAAAACAAAGAGGCCCATTAGACATCATTATTCTGACAAGGAACATAGTTTATCTCTTGGTACATCCAGAGCCATGGGCTCTATAATATAAAGTAAAGGGCTTTATAACAGTTTTCCCATGCCACTGCTTCTGGTTTTTTTTTTTTCACATCAAGTTCCCTTCCTTCATTAGCTGACTAAATCTTCCATAAAACCATCAGCAGTGCTACTAACTGAATGTTCACATTTCCCCAAGTTCATATGTTCAAGCCCTGATATGATGGTACTTGGAGATGGAACCTTTGGGAGGTGATTAGATTATGTTGTGAAGGTGGGCAAGATTGGGCGAGGAGTGTTAGATCGTGAAATTGGGGCCCTCCTGATGCAGTGAGAGGCTTTGTAAAAAGGGAGAGCAGAGAGATCTCCACGTGCACACACTGAGGAAGACCATCTCCGGTCAGGAAGAGAGCTCTGACCAGGAAACTAGGCGACCTACACCATGATCTTGGACTTCCAGCCCCTAGGGCTGTGAGAGATAATGTCTGTTGTTTAAGCCTCCCAGTCAATGTCATTTTGCTATAGCCTCCTGAGCTAAAACAAACAGCATTTATGGGCACCCACTTTATACCCAGTACTCTGTTCTGGCCACTATTTCTCTGAAAAGGGAAAAGATAGGGCAAATTTCTAAAACTGGACAAGTCTGACGTTTACATTCCCTACTCACAGACGGGCTGGTCTCCATGGCTTTTTCTGTCAAATACTGCTTCCTGGATAGGCTGCTGTTCTCCAGGAGAAAGGGTGATCTTACTTCACACAAGAGGGCTAGAGCCACCAACCCCAGCTTATGAAGTCTGTGGGCTCCTTGCTCTCTCCTGGTGTGGGTGAGCGCCTCTGTGGACCGCAAGCAGGATGATACACAGAGTCTGGATGCTCAGTGAAACGCTGTTCACCTCATTGCCGTGCACAAAGCTCTGAGCTGCCATGTAGCAAAGTCCTTTTTAACGTTGAGTCACGCAAGGCTTCTCAAACAATCTGACCACAGGATCTCTTCCTATTAATTTTTACTCTTTGGGTAGTGCCTATTAGATTTCAGCAATAAAAGGGCTCTGCTTAAGACATGGCTGCACGGAGTGCCAACAAATGTTCTTTCCTCCCTGAGGTGGCTCAGTTTTACTGCCAACACCGACATCAGCTGTCCCTCGGTCTACCCTGAAAGAGGAAGCTTCAGCATTGGAAGAAATGCTGCTTGTTGTTTTAAAGCTGAACAGAGGTGATTCTAGAATTATAAGGTAGTTATAGTGAGGCCACTATAATATCTAAAAAAGACATAATGGTCTAGTGGTGGGAGATACTGTGAAGAACAAAATGGAAGGAAATAATAGAGATTTGAAAGTCAGGAAAAGTGGGGAGGGGAAATTGGGAGTGTTTTAGTGCGTACAGAGTTTTAGCTTTGCAAGATGTTTTGCACGACAATGTGAGTGTTTTGAGCACTATACACTTAAAATGGTAAAGATGGTAAATTTTGTAATTTTTTTTATATCACAGTAAAAAAGAAAAGTCTGAGAAAGGTAAGGGAGGAAGGAAGGGGGAAAGGAGCATGCATATCTGGAAAATGCTTAGAAGTATTGTAGTAGAAGTGGCTAGATCCAGCATATAACTCACAGTAAGAGCATAGCATCTATCATTTGCATTGTTTCTCTCTGTCCCTTTTTTTCCTATTATTATTTTAATCTTTAGAACCCAATGGAAGACTAGGCACAACTAAGGTGTCCAGACAACACTGAGATCACTAATCATTTTGGCCCCTCCTTTTTCAGGAGACTTAAGGCTGCTTGCTTTTTGTGTTAATCATCAAGGCATCTCACATGGCTTAAGAGTTCTTGAGTCCTCCAGTGCTAAGTCATTGCTTCAAGACCAAGGTTAATGGATGGGGGAGGAATTAATTCATTGATTAATATACTGGGTCAGAGCCAGGCCTTTGTTTATGCTGAACTGCACTTTGGACTTAGAAGTTCTGCCAAAAACAAAAACCAAAAAAACGAACCTGTGTCACTGCCCTCTGATGTGAATGTGGGGCCATTAACTGGAAACAGAGGAGCTTTATACAGTGTTTCTGGATTTCACCAGTGAGAATGAGGATGGGTCCTTCCCTTAACACAAGACTGAAAACATTGGGTGTCTAATGAGATTTGAGCCATAGGTAATGATAATTAATAGTATAATAACTAATATTTTGTATTATGTTTGAGATTTTACAAGCTCTCGTACCTAAACCATCTCATGCGGTCCTCACAATAACCATTGGGGATAGGTCCTAACATCCCCTGTGGAGTTCGGAAAGGAAAATTAGTAGCCTAAGAACACAGTAATTTGTCTAAAGTACAGAAGCAGGATGGACATTGGGCTTGAACACTGTACTCTCAACAGCTTAGAGCAGGAGGTAGCTTGGTGGTCACAAATGCTTTAGAGGAGTAGTGGTAAAACTAAGAACTCCCAGCCAAGATGGTGGCACGGGCGGATGTATGTGGCTCACTGCTTCGCTAAACCACTTCAAAATTACAACTGAAATATGGAACAACCATCACTCAGAACCATCAGAAATTGAGTTGAATGAAGTCTGACAACTGTGGGATTAAAGACACCACATTCATCCAGACTGGCAGAAGGGGCACAGATTCGGCATGGGCTGATCTCTCAACCACATGTGGTGGATAAAAATTCGGAAGGCCTGTCTCAGGAGTGAGGAGTCCCAGGCCCACACCACGCCCCCCAGACCAGGGTACCAGTGCCAGGAAGATAAGTCCCCACAACTTCTGGCTGCAAAAACCAGTGGCAATTGAGTCAGTGGAAGAAACTGCTGGAACCTCAAGCAGTTCCTCCTAAAGAACCCACACATGTACACATTCAGAATCACTCCCTCTGAGCTCTAGCACCAGGGTAGTAGCTTGAAAGTCACCAGTGGTATACAGGGAGAAACTGAAGTGTCTGGCATCAAGGCGAGCAGAGGCCATTGTCTCTTTTCTAAACCCTCTCCCCAAAGAGCCACAGAGCTGGCAAGCTGTTATCATACCTGAGACTCCGTCAACCTGGCTAACACTATTTGACCTGCTTTGGAAATCCCAGAGACTACATACGCCCCACCCAATTTACAGCCCCACCTGAGCTGCTTTTCCACATGAATGACGGGTCTTGGCTCATGCTTCACAGCATCCTAAATCCTGTCAAACAAGCAACAGCTGGCCTCAGTGAGCCTCAGACCCAGCACTAGCAGCAGCTTGAATAGATTCACAGCTTGGCTTTGCCTGGGAATCTCTAAGCCCAGCACAAGTAGCAGCCATCTCAGATTGTTTTATAGCCCAGGCAGGGTGGCCTCGGGCAAAACACAAGTGGGGGCTGACCATAGCCTGCACCACCCGGGAAACCCCAGAGCCAGCACACCCAGTGAACAGCCACAGACCATGTCAGAGAACCACCACCCTGCCTCTGCATAGCCGATGCTCCACAGAGAGTAGGGTTTTGTGGTCAGTGGTCATAGCCAGTCATTGCAACTGACTGGCCTGGGTAAATCCCGTCCATTGATCTGCCAACAGCAACCAAGGCTCAACTACAAGAGGAAGGTGTACTCAGCCCACATGAAGGGTGCACCTCAAGTACCCACCTTGTGTGATAGGGGAGATCTGTACCACTGGACCCTATGGGATACCTACTACATTAGGCCACACTACCAAGAATGGAGTCAAAGCAGCTCTACCTAATACATAGAAACAAATACAGTGAAGTTGACAAAACAAGAAAACAAAGAAACATGACACAAATGAAAGAACAGATCAAAACTCCACAAAAAGAGCTAAACAACATGGAGATAAGCAATCTCTCAGATGCAGAGTTCAAAACACTGGTTATAAGGCTGCTCAAGGAATTTAGTGAGGACCTCAGCAGCATGAAAAAGATACAGTCAGAAATGAAGGATTCATTAATTGAAATAAAGAACAATTTATAGGGAAACAACAGTAGAGTGGATGAAGCCAAGAATCTGATCAATAATTTGGAACATAAAGAAGCAAAAAATATCCAATCAGGGCAATAAGAAGAAAAAAGAATTAAAAAAAGAGGCTTGTATAAACAGCCTCTGGGACAACTTCAAGAGTCCAACATTCACACCATAGGGATGCCAGAAGGAAAAGAGAAAGAGCAAGAAATTAGAAATCTATTTGAAAAAATAATGAAAGAAAACTTCCCTAATTTGGTGAAGGTAAAAGACATGGAAGTCCAGGAAGCACACAGAGCTCCAAACCAGATGGATGCAAAGAGGCCCACTGCAAGACACATCATAATTAAAATGCCAAAGGTTCATGATAAAGAGAGAATCTTAAAAGCAGTAAAAGAAAAGAAGTTAGTTACCTACAGTGGAGTTCCCATAGTACTGTCAGTTAATTTCTCAAAAGAAACTTTGCAGGCTAGAAGGGGATGGCAAAAAATATTCGAAGTCATGAAGAGCAGGGACCTACAACCAAGAGTGCTCTACCCAGCAAACCTATTGTTTAGAATCAAAGGGCAGATAAGGAGTTTCCCAGACGAGAAAACACTAAAGGAGTTCATTACCACCAAACCATTATTATATGAAATGTTAAAGGTACTTATTTAAGAAAAAGAAGAAGATCAAAACTATGAACAATAAAATGGTGATAAATATATATCTATCAACAATTAAATCTAAAAAATAATCTAAGCAAACAAGAAGAACAAAGACAGAATCATGGATACAGGCAACATTTTGATGGTTGCCAGATGGGAGGGGCATATGGGGGAATGGGTGAAGAGGTGAGAGGCTTAAGTAGTACAAATAGGTGGTTACAGAATAGCCATGGGACATCAAGTACAGTATGGGAAATGGAGTAGCCAAAGAACTTAACACGTATGACCTGTGGACATGAACACTGGTGGGGGGATTACTGAAGGAATGTGGTTGCTGGGTAGAGGGAGACCAAAGAGGGAAAAATCAGGACAACTGTAATATCATAATCAATAAAATATAATTTTTTGAAAGACTAAGAAGAAGAATTTTGATGAGAGTGACCTGCAATGGAACCCCACTTGAGTTCTGATCACTGGCTTGACCTTACTAGTCCATTATGCTCAGCTGTTCTCAAGGGTCTTATGAAGTCTGTGGTTTATCAAATACAATTTGGTTGTAATATGGTTGGGATCCTAAGGACTGGAGAGTAATTTTTTAAATTCTTATAAGCCCTCAGTCATTTTCCCAGAGTGAGGGCCTGCACAGAGTAAGAGGTTCTCCTTGGCCCCAGACTGCAAACACATACAGTGCAAGCTGCCAGCTCTTCACTGAGAGGATTGTAGATAGAGTGGATGGGCTTTAACCTGTGAACTAGCCTCATTCCATGGGATCCACAGCAAGGGGCAGCTGGGTTTCCAGGCTTTTTTGGTGACAGAGCTGAGTAGTGTGTAAATAAGAACCTCCCAAAGGAGATTCTACTCTCTTCTGGCTGCAGGGACGAGGGCATTGATACTACTGATCACCGAAGACTTCAACATTTTCTACCTCGGGATAGTTACTGTGTCTTCATTCCTGCCCTAGCAAGAAGGAGAAAGGTAGATTTCTTTCCCACATCTAGTTCCTGTGAGACTGAACTTCGGTGACAAGTGTAATGATGATGAAGCTCAGTTTCCCTGTTTGCAATGAGTATGACCCTTCTTTAGCCTGTCATATACAGAGGCTGTCCATGTATCAGCACTTTCTTTACTCTCATTTCTTATAAAGTTCCCAATGCACATTATACATGGTCACAGTGAGCTGTGGATGGAATGTTTGTGCCCACCCCCCACCAGATGCATATATTGAAACGTAACCCAAGGGTGATGATATTGCGGTGGGAGGGGGAGAAGGGGAGGGCTTTGGGAGGTGACTAGGTCATGAGGGTGGAGCTCTCTTGAAAGGGATTAGTGCCCTCATGGAGAAGGGACCTCAGAGAGCTGCCTCCCCACTTGTATTAGGTGAGGACACAGGGAGAAGACAGCCATCTATGAACCAGGAAGGGGACCCTCACAAGACACCAAATATGGCAGTGCTTTGATTTTGGACATCTAGCCTCCAGGACTGTAAGAAGTAAATTTCTGTTGTTAAGCCACCCAATCTATGGTATTCTGTCACAACAGCCTGAATGGACTAAGACACAGCAGATGTTGGTTGTCCTCAGCATCACGTTCATGGTCATCTCTGTTCCTTCACTTTTGATGTTCCCTCTGCCCGGAATGTTGCAACCCCAACCCCCACCCACAGAATTCTCCCATCTCTTTAAAGACCTGTTCAGAAGGTGATAACTCACACCTTTGCACTCCCACAGAACTTGTCATATACTTATATTACTGAACCTATACAAATTGGGCCTCATTATTTTCCCCTCAGTCTCCCCCACTCCTACTCTGTCAATCTCTTAGCACACTTTCTGCACATAGTAGGTGTTCAATACTCTCAGCTGCAAGGAGTTGATAGCATACAGCTTAGAGCTTCAGATGGGAGCTTCAGTGGAAGAATGGCAGCAGAGGGGCCTCAGGGATGCACTGTGATTTGTCTCCAGACTCCAAGCTGGACCCAGCTTTCACTGACCTTGAAGAACAGTGAGTCGAAGAGAAGGGGTCCTTGTAAGTGCAATGTGCTCTAGAATGCTCCTTTGCTAACAGACATATTGCCTAAGAGGACCATGGCCCTGGCACCAGGAAGTGGAAAGCACTGAGCTGAACCAGGGCAGCCTGACATTTCCTCAAACAGTTCCTTCTGGGTACTTCTCCCTTTCCAAATGAACAATCTGAATTTCCTTTCTGAAAGGCTTAAATTCCAGGATCTTAAACTTGGTCTGCTTCAGGCTTCGTCAAGTGGTATTTGGCCTTCAGAGAGGGATTTCATTGAGTGGAAACACCAGGAGGAAAGTTGGAGCTTTCAGAGGTAGAAATAGGATCACCTCATTTTAGCGTTAGAGGTGCTGTGGGAGAAGGTTGGGGTAAGCTGAAAAGGAAGAAGGTGGTCTCAGGAGAGAAAGTGGTCTCATTTCTGTGTGTCTCAGACACATGGCCACCTTTCTGACCCATGGTTGACTATAAGGTGGGGAGAAACTATCGTAACACTGTTCTGTGCACACCCATGGCTACCTGAGCCTCATTACTGAGGAGGTTGGCACGACCCACCCACCAGAACAAGCTAGAGGATTGCCTGTTTGCTGCGAAATCTTCAGCACTTAGTGAGGTGTCTGACCAATAACAAATAATAAATGTTGAATAGGTAGGTGAATAAATTATTGTCTCAACAATTCAACCAAGTAAAGTGTACAATGGATCCACTTGGGCAACTTCTGGAAGGATCAAGTTGAACAAAACTTTAAGCTGAGTAAGCTGCCTGTTTCAATAAGACTAATAAGACCATTTTATTAGTTTTAATTATCGATAAGGCTAATTCTAGGGAGGATTTTTTTTAAATTTAAGGATTGTATTATTTTACTATGTTTATTAGAGTAGTTTGGGTACCATGTACAGATTTGAGATCCTTAAAGCAAGGGTTACATCTTTTTTGCTCCATTCTTGCTGAAATGCTAGCTGGTCACACCATGAGATCTGATGGACCGATCTTCTGATGGCAAACATTTCAGTGCAGGTTTCCTTTAATAAAACATCTTTCTCCACTAGTTATATTACCACTAATGTAGAGTATTTTACAAATAAAATGATCCTAAATGAATAGGGTATCTATGTGATCTGCTCTTTTTACTGAAAAAGAAAAAGTGAAACTCGTTAGTAGTATACGTAGGACTTTTGGTGCACTTATGCTTGCAAAACTGGTGTAGTTTTTGTGAAGTGCATTGAGAAATGAGAGCTTCTTATTAAATAAATAAGTGAATGAATGAATAAAGCAAGCCCGCATGAGGCAGCGATTTCATCGTCCAACACATGGTAATCTGCCTTGAGAAAATTCCCCCAGTTCATGAGGGGAATTCTGACTGGGAGCCAGGGCACTTCCCTGACAAATGTTCTTATATTAAATAGGAAAGTTTGTTGACTTGACTTGAATTTGAGTCTCAAGGATTTAAAGATGTTTTCCTTGCAACCATGGTAATGCACACAACTGGAAACTATTAAAAGGCAAATTAAACCAGGAGAAGAGTAACAATATGCCCATTAGGAGCAAAACAATATATCCATTTGTCAACATTTGAACTCCCTCAGAATCTGCAGTTTAGAGACTTCCACCTCCACAGTAAAGTATTTGATTTCTAAGAAACTTTGGCTGGATCTCTGCCTTTAAGCGGAACTGGACTTGAAGGTGAGTTGTTCCATCTGGTGAAGAAGATTCTGCCTGTATCCCAGAGTGAATGTGTTTCCACGAAGCAATAGTTTGCAGCCAATAAACTCTTGCAAGCACCCCAAGTGCCGACCCTGCATAGGTGTTCAATGCGTCTTTGCTAACTTTGGTAAACCAGAAGTGCTGTGTGACACCGAAACCTAGGATTTTTACTTGCTTCATTTTTTGGATTCTAATTGGATATTAATGCATTTTAGTCCCCAGTGTAGCTGCTGCTCCTCTGTGTCTTCCTGGATCAGTGACGTTCTTGCAGCCATGACATCCTCCAGCAGAGGGTGGAGGCTGGTCCTTCAGCTTTCCCCACAGGGGATGGGGCTTTCCCTTCCTGTGCAGAGGGTCTTGCCCGTCTGTCCACTCCAGCTTCATCCAGCTTTTCCTGGCTGAACTTTCCAGCCCTGATTGATAAAAAAAAAAAATCATGGTGACTACCCATAGGTGCCCCCTCTTCCTCTCTCCCGCAGTGGTTGAGCTTTTACCAGGTTTCGCCCTTGTCTCTGAGCATGGCAATACTGATGACTATTCCCCTGAAGCTCTGGTGCAGTGAAAGCGTCTTCCTTTCTGAACTGTCTTCGTAAGCAGAAGCAGAGTCGATTTTCACAAACTGTAGAGATATCAGTGCCAATCTCCCATCTGACACCACAGCAGTTACCCCACTGTGCTCTTGGTCTCATTTCCACAGCTTTGGTACTAGAAATGGATCCAGGAACCAATGAGATAGAGTGGCAGTGTGCAGAGAATGTTCTAGTGAGAAAGGGGCAAAGTAGACCCCTCCCCAGGAGGCGTTGCCTAAACACTCTGGCAAATAAATGTCTCTTGGAAGTGAGGGAAGGATTATAACTGGGGCTCATGTTTTCAGCCTTTTCCTCCTGTGGTGTGAAGGCCGTTGGTGTTTTTCTTTACGTGAAAGTTACTGAGAAACATTCCTCTTCATGAGACAACTACTGTTTTCTGGGCTCAGACCTGAAGGGAGGCAACTGAAGAGATGTATTGGTAGGAAAAAGGAATGAGACCCATGGTGTTAATTAAACAAGTTCCTTTGCCTTTTTGGGTCCCAGTTTCCTTATGAACAAACGAGAGATGATAGTGATTGCAGTACTACTTCCCTTAAGGCTTTGCTGGGAAGAGTAAGAGATGAATAAGCTCTTACTTAGCACTGTGCCCAGAACATCCAAAGTCCTCAATGAACAGCCTTCTGGGAGGCTGGTTCCCCATGTCCTTCCTCTTTGCCACAGGTTTTCCATGCAATTCCTCGCTCTTCTTGGAGGCCAATATTCCTTGCTATGGTCCTCCTGGGGATCCTGCTCTGTGACCTCATAGCCTTCATGTTAAAGGTGATGACAACTTATGTTTATTGAACACCTACTGTGTGCCAGGCACTATCTCAATACTGTATATGAATGAACTCACTGAATTCTTGCATCTTTGCAATGAGATAGAAGTGTTATTATTTCTAATTTACATATGAGGAAACTGAGGCACAGGAATGCTTTATTTTGCTGCCCAACTACTGAAACCGAGGAAGCAAGCTGCTGTCCCAGGGTTCAAACCCAGGGCTACCCCTCTAGCGACACTGCATTAGCTGTGGAGTCTTTGGTAGACCTGATCAGAAAAAAAAATCTAACAACTATTTGTAACACCTTTTTTTGAGGAAATTGTGTTTTGACTTCCAAAAGCCAGCATATCTGTGAACTGTTGGCTAGATATTCCTTTATTGAGTCTGGGTGGGCGCCTGGGAATGGGGTGGGAGGTGGGGCTCCTGGCTGTCCCTGGGGCCCAGCTGTGTGACGTCATTCCCACCCTCACATGGAGCAGGGGCTGACATGCTCATCTTCCACACGTCCGGGGTGTCATCCTCTAAGTCAGTGGGTCTGGCAGGCTTCCAGCAATTGTTTTATGCTTTTGGACAATCCACCTGGACCGGCCTAGTTTCCAGTGGCTTCCTATGCTTGGCTCTCTGGAGAGAACTGTGCTGTTTCCAGTGCTGGCTCCCATGTGGGAGGTCCGATTCATGGAATGGGTGTTTGGATTATCAAATATTTTAACTATTACTTGTCCCTTGCACAAAAGCATTTTCCAAGCTCTTTTCACCTATTAGCATCTGGGAAATGGAAAAGCAATTTTAATTTTTTCTGTGCCTTCTTAATATAAGGGAAATACTTAATGACTGCTTATAAGGAATTCTTCTTTGCTGATGATTATAACAGCTCTTATATATTTCATGAGTCTGTCGGTGTCCTGGGCAGTGGGTCCAGGTTTTTATAATACATTCTTACCAATTTCATAGCTGAGGAAACCAAAGCACAGAAAAGTTAAATCATAGGTAAAACTGGATAAAACCCAGTTCTATCTAGTGCCAAAGCTTGATTTCCTAACCACCAGTCTCTCCCGCTCTGTGGTCCTCTGCAGGGGCAAAGGGGCTGCTGTGGGCTAATCCAAACAGCAGGGCAATTTTTAAAATTCCTGTTTGTTTCTGGAATCCATTACTTATGGGATTTGTTTATTTTACTTAAGCCAATATTGAAATTAATTTGCATTCTGAGAGGTCACAGCAGCTCCGGGTGTGGGGGGGATAACAGTGCAACCCTAGGAGCCTGGGAATCAAGGGAACAAATCAGACCGAGGTTAAACATTAGCCTCAGAGAACCAACACAACCGCAGCTGTAGCAGCGGGTAACCAGGGCTGGCTCTGTGCCCGAGTCTTATGGTAAATTATAAAAAGATAAATTTCAATCTATAATGCAGTTTCATTAAGCTCAGAGACTTCTAATTTGGATTCACAGTGACTGAGTTGAAGGTTTCCTGTGTTTACTTAGCAAAACAAAACAATTTCTTTAAAGATCTGACAAGTGAATAACAAAAACAAGGACCAGGGCTGTTAAAGGTAAACTGGTTTGGTGAGTTTGGGTGCCTTAGATGCATTTCTTTCCCGACTACAATAAATAGCACGTCCCTGTCTTATTCCTGGTTTATTGAAGTGGCTCTATGCTTTCCCTCTGTTAGGGAATATGATTCCCTTTCTAGGTAGCCTTCTGTTTGCCTAGCTTTCATCCTTTTCTGGAAAATTCCGGGATTAAGATGAAATCAGTTTGTGAACAGTCTTTCTTCTGATTTAATGGAGTTTGACTGGTCTCTGAAATCTTTGCTCTTTGCACCTGCAGTACTTGCATGATCATCTGGTGCCTGATGCACAGTGGGGCCGTGCACGCACTGGCCTTGTGTATGAGGCAGTGAGGACATGACTGTGAAGGAAGGAAAACCTCATCGCAGCAGAAGAGGGCTGGTTCCCGGCTTAGGACTTCTTTCTTCTTCTTCTTTCTTCTTCTTCTTCTCCTCTTCCTTCTCCTCCTTTTCCTCCTTCTCCTCCTTCCCCTCCTTTTCCTCCTCCTCCCCCTTCTCTTCCTTCTTCTCCTCCTCCTCCTCCTTCTTCTCCACCTTTTCCCCTCCCCCTCCTCTATCTTCCTCCTTCTTCCTCCTCCTCCCCTCCCCTCCCCCTCCCTCTCCCCCTCTTCTTCTCCTCCCCCTCTTCTCCCCCTCCTCCTCCTCCTTCTTCTTCTTTTTCTTCTTCTTCTTCTTCTTCTTCTTCTTCTTCTTCTTCTTCTTCTTCTCCTTCTTCCTTCTCCTTCTCCTTCTCCTTCTCCTTCCTTCTTCTTCTTCTTCTTCTTCTTCTTCTTCCTCTTCCTCTTCTTCTTCTTCCTTTTTCTTTTTCAACATGGCCATTTCTAGAAAAGTCAAGCTGTCCTGAATTCATACAATTTCAGAGCTGGAAAGAAGGTTAGCTGTAGCCAACTTCCTCATTTTTAGACATTCATCAGGAACATCCATTTCCTTGAAAACACAAAGAAAGTCAGATGAGGGTCTGTCTTCCCAGACAGTGTTTGTCCTCAGCGGTGCGCCATGTGCCTGCTCCCGTGCACAGCCTCTCTCCCTGATCCTGTTCATGTTCACTTGCCTATAGAAAAATATGCAAGGCTGTCTCTCCAGCTCTGAAAAGACAAGAATGTGATGCTGCTCACCACACACTCTTTTTGGGTTTTTCAAAACACATAGCTAGATCAAAGGACTCATATATGTGTAAGCCATGCAAAAGTGTTCACATTGGTAAGACGATGAGTTTAACTGACACTGACTGCTACTTAGTTGAGTCCCCTGGTAACAGACTGCTTTCAAATGTTGCAATTCATTGGTTCATTCAAGAAACATGTACTGACTGACTGTCAGATGCCAACCATTGATAGCACAGCAATAACTGAAGCACAGACCTTGTCCTGCAAGAGCTCAAAGCGGAGCAGCTGAGGCAGACAGACTTACCTCTACTTAAGTGGTGGCCACCTTGATTGCTACCTAGTGATGGCGGTGGGTTGTGCTGCTTCGCAGCTTCCTCAGTTTGCTTGTGAACCAGGGCATTCTTCTCCCAAGGCTAGCTGAGTGGGCATGTCGGGAGAATGAATGAGCAGGGCCTCACTGGCACCATGTTCTGATCAAGTAGGCTGGTTGGTCTGAGCTGTCATGTGACTTGTGATGACAGCAGAGGCTGCACGTCAAGGTGATCTGCAATGTTTTATATGCAGCGGAAGAACCAAACCTCCTTAAATCCTTGATGATTTAAGGTGATTCCACACTGAGGATGCTGCATAGGTGGTAGGCATTACAGTCCCATGCTGGAGGAGAATTTGAGCCCTATGACACCAAGTTCAATATAAAGCCAGTGATTTGCTCATTATTTATTAAGATTAGAATATAGAATAAGTGAACTCACTTCTGCTTTTACAGATTCACCACTCACCACAAAAGGTTTCAGTTCAAGAATGTAAAGCTCCAAATATCATAACTTTCTATTTCTAGGTCTCAGCTTTGTTTATAGATTCAGGTTTCCTTGAGGTTAACACACATTGCCATAAAAAAAATTAAAGCAAGCTCATGTTAAGATTTCACTTCCATATAGTTTCTATTTCTTCCAATTCAATGGGTGGTCTGCTGTAATAACCAGACCACACTCTTATTTTTAATATTTTTCTCCAAAAATGGCACAAAAATCCCAGGGTCCTTTTTTAGGCTTAGTCCTGACAGCTTCCTCAGCACAGCTGTCTTTCCCATGACTGGCTGTCTTCTGTGTGAATGATAACTAGGAAAAAGGAGAGGAGAGAAATAGATTGTCTTTATTTTCACAGAGAATTACTTATTAAAGACATGCACAAAAGATCTCTGAAAACATGACAAGTTCTCATATGTGTCTTGTAAAATTTCAGCAGTAGAGGCATAAATAGTAAAACACAGATAAATAGAACCGAAAAGCCAGCCATGAAGCTGACCTCAGAACATACAACAAGGGTACCTGACAAAGGAACTTTACAAACCATTGCTGCAGGGATCAATTTATTCAGTGCATTGCTCGATGAATGAGGGTGGGAAAATAGGCTACCTGGGAGAAGTCTCATATTATATCTACTTTCACCATCAAAGGTAAATAAATACATGTCAAAATGAATTCCAGATAGATTAGGGGCAAATATAAAAATGAAACCATAAAAAATTCAAAAGAAAATATAAGGGATCTCAGAGTAGAAAAAACACAAAACACAAAACACTGTGATTTAAAAATAATCAGTGGAAGAAATTAAAAGGGAAAGATCGATACATTGGGTTATATAAAATATAAAGCATTTTTTGGTCAAAATATCACACAAAATTAAAACATTTAAAAAAGCAGTGGTAAAATATATTAAGAGCTTTTAAAATATATAATGATAAGTGCTTTGCATCAATAAAAGTGAGCAAAAGATAATTCATAGGAGTACACATTAATAAGAAATACATGTAAAAAATTACAAATACATAAGTGACAAAAATGATTATTTAAATGTGACTTCATTTTTTATCAAGTTAGTAAAGATTTAAAAAATAATAGTTAACTCTAGGGTACATCTGCAGAAAAACAAGCCCTTTCATGTACTCCTGAGTAATGTGTTAATTGGTAAAATCCTTTTTAAAAAATCAATTTGTCAGTATATATCAAGAGTCCTAAAAATACTCATACCCTTTGCTCTAATCATTTTTTATCTCAAAATAACTGAAGAGGCACAGACTGGTCTATATAGACTGGGATGTTCACTGCAGTATTATTTATAATAATGAAAATTGGAGGCAACTTAAATGTCCAACAGACAACAATCATTAATAACATTATGATACATCAAGTAAATGAAATATTATGCAGCCAGTGAACATTGTGTTTTCTTTTCCTTTTTTTTTTTTTTTGGTAAAGAAAAATGTAGGGATTAACATGCTCCTTTAATTTGTTTTAAAATATTTTTAAGGTTTAAAAGTGTTCGAAGTTTGTAATTCCTAGCAACAAAACATTTTCTGGATGAACACCATCCATTGGGTAATTTCAGCTGCTTTACCTTCAGCAAGGGCTTCATTTGTCAAAAGGGAACATGCCTGACCTCCAGATTTGGCTGACAATTTACTGGTGAGATTCATAACCTTTGGGTTGCTCTGATATTTTCACATTTTTTGTGGGATCTGGGCCACCTTCTGGAAGACTGCTGTAACTTCTGGATCCTGCATGGCTGTGACAACCTCTGGACCACCAAGAATTTCATTGAGCTCAGGCATTCCTGCCATTCCAGCGTTCCTGCCATTCTGGCGCGCCTGCCGTTCTGGCGTGCCTGTTCCATTCCAGGAATGCTCCCAGGAACGCCACCTGGAAACAAGACAAGCTCAGCCTCTGATTGTCTTCTGGCTTCTCCCTCCCTCTGGGTTTTCTCAGGTTCTTCCGGAGCCTGCTTAAGCCTCTCCATTCTTCAATCGCTCGATGCTCACATTTTTGCTTATATTTTCTCTGACATTCTGCAATTTTCTGAGCCTTTGGTTGAATTTCCTTCAGCGTTGCAGTAGCATCTTTATCATGATCCAGTTCACATGCAATGGCAAGACCATGGGCCGCTTCTTCATGGCCCAGAAATCTGTGAGCTTCCCCTCGCCACTTGTCAGGCCAAGCTGAGTCAGGATTTATTTCAACAGCTCTGTCACAGTCTCAGATGGCAGCATTTGGCTTCTATAATTTGATGAAGACACTGGCTGTCTTGTCATACAGAATGGCCAAGTGAGGATTTGGCTCCATGGCGTCTGTGAGCAAGTCAGGGGCTTTCTGCAGTTCGCCACCATTTAGGGCATCCACGGCCGCTGTTTTTTATCATTTGCCTGACCCATCATCTCCTCGGTTATCTCCCCAGGTTCCTCTCGCATTTCCTGAAGGGCACCAGTGTCTGATTTAAGCACACCCTCATTGTCAGTTTCTAGACGGCTTTCCTTCCATGATCATTTCCCTGTTATTTTCCTCCACCTTCCTACTATCTCTTTTTCTCTTCTTTGATATTTTCTTTGGATTCAGTTTTATGAGTAGCAGGTGGCATTTTACCCCCCACCCCTCCCCCTCACCCATGCTCTCCACCCACTCCCTCAGGAAGCACGTTTCCTCACGGTGCAGAGCATTCGGATCCTGCTGACACCCTTCCACGAAGGCCTGAAGCTCGCTCACTTTGCAGGGGCCTGGGGTCTGGTGGCAGAGGGCCTGGCTGGGGCTTAATTCCAGCCCAGGCACTAGGAGGAGGGAACATCATGTTTTCAAAGAATATTCCTTGACATGGGGAAAGTCTCATAATATGATTAGTAAAAATAGATGCACTTGCCATTTAAGAAAATTATGTTTAGAAATAAAACAGGAAGAAAACATACTAATATGTTAACAGTGGTTGTAGCTGGTTGATGACTTACAGCTTTTAGATTTTGCTATCTGTTAGGGAAAAGCCCCCAAGTCTAAATTCAGGATGTATTCTGAAGAACCCACACGTGGCCTTATTCAAATTCATAAGAGCTTTAATAAGAGAAATGTGCACACGCAGGCAAGGCAGCTGCTCCCAGTGGTGGTGGGGTAGGAAGAATCCACACCCCTCCCAGCACAGGGTCCCCTTTTAAAGGGGGCGAAGAGCTAGAGGTTAATAGCAAAACCAGACAGCAGGTAGTTGTGTTCTGAAAGGACAATATATCACTAAGTTAAAAGAAAAGTTAAAAGGTAACATTACCTTTTACTATACTCCATATATTCATTAACCTCCTCCCTGGGGGAAGGACATTCAACGTTGGGTGGCATTTCGGTTTTGGAGGTGGTCAGCCACGTGTGAGGTTACAGAGAGTTAAACAGCCACGGAGAGTCCAACGTCTCCCAGGTGCCGATGTGGCAGGAGCCATGTTGCGTCTCAGTGAGTTCCCTACACCGTCTTCCAGATTTCGTAGACTAAACCTGTCTTGTGTAATGCAGAGGACTGGGCTGGCCAAACAGTTTGGCTTTAAAGTAAAAATAAAAGACACATTTTTCATTTTCACCGATAACTTTAGTAAACAACATATTCACCATTTTGTTCCACTACCTTCTGCCATCTTTCAGGCAACTTCATAATTCCATCTTGCCAAAACGTTTTTATCTTGTGAGCAAAGAACTACTCCAGGTGCCTTTTGCAGTCTTCCAGGGAATTGAATTTTTTCCATTAAGAGAATTGTGTAAAGACCAAAATAAATGGAAATTTGAAGGTACAATGTCTGGTGAGTACGGCGGGTGAATCAGGACTTCCCAGTCAAGCTGTAACAATTTTTGCCTGGTCATCAGAGAAACATGTGGTCTCACATTATGCTGATGGAAGGTTATGCATTTTCTGTTGACTAATTCCAGACGCTTTTTGTTGGAGTGCTGCCTTCACTTGGTCTAACTGGGAGCAGTACTTGTTGGAGTTAATCATTTAGTTTTCTGGAAGGAGCTCATCATAGACCCTTCCTTCCGATCCCAGTACATGATGACACCACCTTCTTCAGATGAAGACCGGCCTTTGGTGTGGTTGGTGGTGGTTCATTTCACTTGCCCCATGGTCTCTTCCATTTCACATCATTGTAAAGTATCCACTTTTCATCACCTGTCACAATTTGTTCTAAAACGAATGTCTTCATTACATTTAAGTAAAGAATCACATGCAGAAATATGGTCAAGAAGGTTTTTTTCACTTAACATACAGGAACCCAAACATCAAAGTGATTAACATAACCAAGCTGATGCAAATAATTTGCAATGCTTGATTTGGATATTTTGAATATATTAGCTATCGCCACATGGTATAATGTTGATGGTTCTCAGTTAATGTCTCCATTTGGTCACTATCAACTCCAACTGGTCTATCCGACCATGGAGTGTTGACCAGTGAGAAATCTCCAGCATGAAACTTCGCAAACCACTTCTGACACATTTGATCAGTCATAGCACCTTCTCCATATACCGTACAAGTTTATTTTTGCATTTCAGTTACTTATTTACCTTTCATGATACAATAAAGCATAGTATTCTGAAAGTGTTGTGTATTTTCTTTCATTTTTAATATTAAAATGGCTGCATAAAAATTCACCAATTTTGATGAGTTTTTAAAAAATGCATGCTGATATGACAGCTGTCACAATACAACCTAACAAAATTGTTTTGAGTGAAGTTAAAGACAACTAAGCGCTACAAGAGCCATCATACAGAAAAAAAAATGTACTTGCTTTCTGGACAACCTAATACAAACAAGAATGAAATGGAACTGAGTTATAATGCTTACTTTCAGTAAGCTGAAAAGCACTGCCGACATGCATTTTTATTGTATTTTTGGTCCTCTATCACTGAGTCAGACAATCCAATAATGAGGATTCAATCAAGTTCCTTCCTGATGGGGTGCCCTGCCTACCTTCCTTTTTATTTCTCTTTGCTCACAGCTCCTCCTCGGGCCCTCCAGACTCACTCCACCGGGTCCCCCAAACCCTCCTGCCACCTGCAACCTCCTCAGGGCTGCTCCTGCACGTCCAGGGCCCCTGTGGTCACCTCTACTCCAGAAGCAGCTTCCCAATTTGGCTTCTGGGTTCCTACAAGGCTTTATGACATTTCCCTGTCATTGAACTGTCTTCCGTGGGTGCCTGTTTCTGAAACGAGGCCACAGGCACCCACAGAGTGCTGTCTGGTACAGTCCTGGGTGTACAGGAGGTAGTCTTAATATGCAGTAGATGCTCAATAAGTATTGATGATCATCTCATTTCTAATCTGACTGTGGCAATACAGTTTGCCACTATCTGAAAAACATTTTTTTACCATGTCTCCCTTCTACCCCACCCCGCAGAATAAAGCCATTGAGAGACCAGTGGACAATCAGTGAGCCAATGAGCATCCTGATGGAGTGGAGATCAGGCTGTGGATCTCAGGTTTCTGCCGTCCCTGCCACAGGCTTTTGGTGCAGTTCCTAGATCTCTGTGATGGCTAGAAGTTACTTTCCATATTAACTCTCAGTAGAGGCTTAAACTTTCCTCTCCTTTTAATCTGGCAGATGAGAGGGAATTGTGAAGCACAAAGACCTCTTTTCCACTACCTTTTAAAGTTAATGAAGTCACCCTTCATTTTAGTTACCAGAGTTCCAGGGAGGGTGGAGCCTGCCTCACAGGGCTGGTGCCCAGCTGTGTTTGTCCTGGAAGTCAGGGCTGGAATGAGGAGGCCTGGTGGCGGGAACTGTTGGCCGCCAGGTGTAGAAAAGAGGTCACAGACTCAGTTCTCAGCCTCCGCAGGCAGCACACACAGGTACTGGGCTGGGGGTGAAGCCAGAGGCGGGGGTGGGGGTCTGAGGTGGATTGACTGTGGAAGGTCATGGCAGATAAGCTTCGAGACCTTGGAGGAGTCCTGGCAACTTTATACTTACAATTTTGAGTTTTTTTCAAGAAGTCACCCCCAAGTTACATAAGCTTTAGGCTCCACAAAAACCTGGCTTCACGTCTCGTGGGACGCTGGTGATTGGAGTGCTCTGTCTCAGCAAGCAGGACTGTTCAGCTCCAAGCGCCAACAGCTCATCAGGAGTGTTGCTACAGCTTCTGATTTTTGAAGAGCAGCAAAGAATCCATATGTTTGCATGAAATCACCTACATTTTAAATGTTGGCAACTTAAAAATAATCACTGGCCAAGACAAATCTTATCTACAGGCTCAACTGAGGTCCATAGGGCTGCGAAACTGTGATTTCTGGTTATTTGAGCTTGTAGAAATTACAGAATTGCCAAATGCTAAGGACACCAGTATGGCTGGTACATCTGCCCTCCTTGTCTTCTGCACCTTAAGAACAGGTTTGGCCTGGTCTAAAACAGTGAGATTTGCTCTTTTCCGTGGCTACAGCCAACAGCCAGACATTCTCTAAGTGCCTGCCGCTGGCCGCAGGGCAGGGAGCTAACCAGGGACATAGATGAAGGGACAGTGATGGAGCAGCAATGTCACCTTGTGCACACCTGAGGACAATGAAGGTGGGCATTATTCTTCCCAGGCAGAGACTAGTCTGGGAGGTGGTTGTTTTGTGGCCCCCAGTAGGGCTGCAGCCAATGATTATAGGAAAGATTTATACAACTGCTTGAAGGAACAGCAGGTCTGTAATCCCTAAGCCATCCTGAGGCCATGCAATCCACCATTTCATACCTGAGGCTTCCCACACTATGAACACTCCCAAGAAACTATAAAGGGTCCCCAGAATGAAGGGGATTACTTCTGGGTACCATTTTATATGCAGAGTGTGAGCTCTCTAACAAAAGCTCCTGGTATAACAGGAGACATCAGGTGGGGCCACAGGCTGGAATCTGGGGCAGAACATGGCGGGAAGACCACGGGGAAGAGGGAGAGAGGGAGAGGCCAAGGGGAATGCAGGGTGGCCAGTGACACAGTCTTGTGGGTGTCCCTCTGCTGTCAGCTCAGACTGGTGATAAAGCTGCTTGGAGCAGCTGCATTTCGATTGATAATTAGCTTGTTCTGGGATCTGCTTTGTGGCTTTGGGGCTGAAGCTTGGCTTGCAACCCACCTGCTGTGGTGACTAAACGTGTCAAGCAGGAGGCCAGAGCCTGAGGGGCCTGTTGTCTAAACTCTACTTCTCAGGCTCTGACAGAGGCAGAAACAGAAGCAGGGGAGGGGGGAATATTGCAGGTGGAGGGGACAGTGCAGAACGTCTCCTTCTACTGGGACAGAGGGAGCCATCCCTGGTGCTCCAGCCGCTTCGGGATTGGACCTGCCAGAATTGCCTGGGGCTGTTTTGAACTGTGTGGCTCACCACCACCCAGAGATTTAGCAGAACAAGTCCACACCTCCCCCCAACCCTGCACAGCCCTGCACCCCTACCCATGGTCTGTTCCATTTTAATCTCTTTATCTTGCTGCTGAGGGCCTGGGGGAGTGAGTGCACCTCAAAAGGAGGCAAGGCTGAATCTGGACCATCTAGGTCAGAATCTCATATCCTGACTTCTGGTCCAGTGACCTTTCAACTTTGTCCTACCCTTCCCTGAGCAGGATGGTAGGGTTCCTATAAGTTAGGGACAAAGCCACAGACCCCAGGAGGGCTGTTTATGTGTAGAATGGGGGATGTGCCACAGCACTGTGACCATTTCAGGGTCATGGTCATCTTTTCTTTGCTCTGTAGAACTGGTGTTTAGTACCAAGCACAGGGTTTTAATTCTTGAAAGGACTCAATACACTGCAAATTCATCTAAGTCCATCTGCATCCTAAATTTAAATAATTTTTATATTGTTAGAACCTGTAGCAGATATATAAAATGGGAGATTCAAGAAGTGAGATGAAGTTTTTCTGAATTAAGACTGTCTGAAACCTTCCTGCTAGTCAATAGTCCCTTTTAAAAGTATATTTTATTGATTATGCTATTACAGTTGTCCCAATATTTTTCTCCCATTTAACCCTCTCCTCCCTGTACTGCCCCCTTCACCCTCCAGCTTTCCCTCCCAACAGTTCATGTCCCTGGGTCGTACATATAAGTTCTTTGGCTTCCCCATTTCCTATACTTTTCTTAACCTTCCCTTGTCTTTTTGTACCTACCATTTATGCTTCTTATTCTCTGTACCTTTTCCCCCCTTCTCCCCCCTTCACCTTCCCACTGATAACCCTCCATGTGATCTCCATTTCTGTGATTCTGTTCCTGTTCCAGTTGTTTGCTTAGATTTTTTTTTAAGGTTTGGTTGTTAATAGCTGTGAGTTTATTGTCATTTTACTGTTCATATTTTTTACCTTCTTTTTCTTAGGTAAGCCCCTTTAACACTTCATATAATAAAGGCTGGGTGATGATGAACTCCTTTAACTTGACCTTATCTGGGAAGCACTTTATCTGCTCTTTTATTATAAATGAAAGCTTTGCTGGATAGAGTAATCTTGGATGTAGGTCCTTGCCTTTCATGACTTGGAATACCTCTTTCCGGCCCTTTCTTGCCTATAAGGTTTCTTTTGAGAAATCAGAGGATAGTCTAATGGGAACCCCTTTGCAGGTAATTGTTTCCTTTTCTCTTGCTGCTTTTAAGATCCTCTCCTTATCTTTAATCTTGAGTAACTTAATTATGATGTGTCTTGGTGTATGCTTCCTTGGGTCCAATTTCTTTGGGTCTTTCTGGGATTCCTGGCCTTCCTGGAAGTTTATTTCCTTTGCCAGATTGGGGAAGTTTTCCTTCATCGTTTGTTCAAATAAGTTTTCAATTTCTTGCTCTTTCTCTTCTGTCACTCCCATGATTTGGATGTTGGAATGCTTAAAGTTGTCCCATAGATTTCTAAGCCACTCCTCATTTTTTTTTTTTTTTACAAATCATTGATTTGAGTCCCAGTTTCCTTCCCTTCACTGTTAGTTTCTTGTATATTTTCCTTTATTTTCCTTGTGTAGCAAAGTAAAATAATTTCATTTCCTCCTTCATTTTGCAACCCTACTCAACCATTTCTGTGAGCATCCTGATTACCAGTGTTTCGAACTCTGCATCTGATAGGTTGTCTATCTCCTCATTGCTTAGTTCTTTTTCCAGAGTTCTGATCAGTTCTTTCATTTGAGCCGTATTTCTTTGTCTTGGTGGGCCGTCTGAATGAATGTTTCTTTAACTCCTTGGTTGTTGGATTTCCATGCAAATGTTTTTCTGGCAGTTCTGGTTGTTCTTTGTTTTTAAATTGGTTGTTATCCCTCTTTTGGTTGTGTGAGGAAGTGGAGTGTTTCTGCCTATGCCCCCATCTTGGCTGGAACTGACCCAATATTCCTGACACGTGCTTGGCAGAATTACCTCATGATGTGAGAAATCAGTCACAAATTAATGTACGACTTACTGACACAGTTTGTATTGTCCTCACCTTATTTTCACCTGGCCCCTGCTGATTTGTTTGCTTTTATGTTTTAAAATTTTACTGTTCCTGGTCTGTTGGCTTCAATAGCATGTTTCATTCTTCTGATCACTATTAACTTGTTGTAGCATTTAGAAGTGTTCTAGAAACAAGCGGGTGTTTCTGCTTCCATAACAAGAGGGCCACCTGGAACTTGATGTAGGCTGTCACTCACCGAGGGAGAGTGGGGCAGGTGGAAAAGCAGGGAGCCCCAGGCTCAGGCCTTGAGGACGTGGGAAGAAAGCCAGACCCAGCTGCAGATGGCTCGGGCTGAAGACTGCATTTTGTTTTTCAGTGTTTATAGTTCCTCTGCACTGTGATTATGTGGAATTTTTCAAAAATTCATGTTTCTTGGAATTTATTGGGCTCTTAAAACTGTGAGTTGATGTCAGTCATCAGTTCTAGAAAATTCTTGGCTATTATCTCTTCAAATGTTGCCTTTGTTCCAATATATGTTTCTGCTCTGGATGCCAAGTTAAATGTACGTTAGATGTTTAAAATGTATCCTCTTTTTAATATTTTTCTTTTTTCCTCTTTTCAAGCTGAACTCTAGGTTTTTTTTCCTGACACATCTTCCAGTTCACTAATTCTCACTTTAGCTGCGATAATCTGCTGTTGACCCAGCCATTCGCTGGGCTCTTTAACTTCAATGATTGTATTTCCCAGTTTGAGAATTTCCATTTGGCCCTTAAAATTTTTGTGTGTGTCATTTTCTATAGTCTCCAGTTCCCTGTCAAGCTTACAAGTGTGACATTTATGTTTCTGAATATAGCAAGTAGAGTTGTTTTATAGTCATATCTAAGAATTCCCATTTCTAAAGTTTTTGTGGGCCTGTTGTCACTTTTGGCTGTTTCTGCTCTTCTTGCTCATAATGTCCTATTTTCTTGGGTGCTTCAATTCTCTTAGTAAGCATTAGACATTTAAGTATACACTTACATTCATATACTGCATGAAAATGTTTCAGTCAATGAGAGACCGACCACACATGTAGGGGAACCCAGAAAAACACCCCTGGAATTTATTTATAAAATTTTGTATGTATATTTTTACATGTTTAAGCTTCAGCCACCTTCCAAGTGCTCTCCACTTGATGCAATACATGTGTTGAGATGTTTTGCCACTGCTCAACACAGTGTTTGAAATCTTTGATTTTGATGCCTTTTAGTGTTTCTGCCATTTTTTGTTTCACCTCTTCCATGTTGGCAAAACATTTCCCTCTGAGGACTTTTTTCATACAGGGAAACAAAAAAAAGTTGCTTGGGGTGAGATTGGGTAAATAGGGAGGGTGGGGTACAGGGGTCATGCTGTTTTGGCCAAAAAATGCTGAACACTCAGCACGGTGTGGGAAGGTGTGCTTGTAAATTACCCCATTGTGAAATGGGCAAATGTGTTGGGTCTTCAAAAAAAATTCACTGAAGCCAAATGCAGCCTCTCACAATAACACCAGCTAGTACACTGGTACAGATGGGTTCCTAGAACACTCACCTAGTAGGAGAAGCCTGTACTACAAGAGGCCCACCCTCCAGAAGATAATCCCATCTTTTGGGGGTCCTCCTTCATATACATGACAGCAGGACAATGTGATTATAATGATGCTGAAATGTTCCTATTCTCTGGCAGTGGATTAGCCATTGTGCAACGCGCTGCTCACATGTTCGTGGTGATGCTGGGGTCAACGAACCTGCTGCCAGTTGTATGAAAGTATAGCACACACAATCATGTGCAGTACGTAATACTTGGTAATGCTATTAAACAACTATGCTACTAGTTTATGTATTTACTATACTATACTTTTTATCATTATTTTAGAGTGTGTTCTTTCTACTTACATATAGAAAAATTTGCCCTGGCTGGGTGGCTCAGTTGGTTGGAGTGTCATCTCACACCACACCACAAAATGTTGTGGGTTTGATTCTGGTTGGGACACATATGGGAGAAGAGTGATCGATGTATCTCTTTCACATTCATGCTTCTCTCTCTCCTTTCCCCTCTCTCTAAAATCAATAAAAACATATCCTCGGGTAAGCATTTAAAAAAAATTTGCTGTAAAACAGTATGCCGTGTTATGCTGTCAGCAGCCTCATAATTTTCCTTTTACTATGTCTCTTGATTGCATCATTTCCTCCTGTGCTTGGTTTAATCTCTTGTTTTTTGTACAGTAACACGCTGCACAGGCCTGTAGCCCAGGAGCCATAGGCTGAACCATACAGCCAGCCCACGTGTGCGGGAGGCTACACCATCCAGGTTTGCACAAGTGCACTCTGTGACGTTGATGCATTGATGAAATTGTCTAATGACACACTGCTTAGAGTGCATCCGCACTGTTAAGTGGTACAAGTGGTGCAAGACATACGTATATGTCATGTTTGTGTGTATGAACATATGACTAATGGTGGCATGTCCTTGTAGAGAGGCTTTCCACTCCCAGCTGCCAGGTGTTCAGGGCAGTTCCCATCTGGAGCCACCTTAATGCAAGTGTAAAACTTAAGATTCCCTGGACTCAGGGATGAAGTGGACCTGTCGGTAAGCCTAAGTGATACATATTTCCCTTCTCCCCGACCCTGGCCCTAAAATGGAGAGTGGTTTGTCTGAATCCTTAACTTTGGCAGGCTCTGAGCTTTGGCCTTCTTTGTGAGGTGATCAAAACAAGATCTTATTTTCAAAGTCTTTTCTCCCCAGGTTGACAAAGGCTTTGGAGAAGCGTTTTGTGGGCTGGCTAACCTCTCCTGGGTTTGTCCTCTTCTAGATCTGGCAGGTGTCTCTTCACTACCTTTGTGTTGCTTTGATGCTTTTGAGAAAATTGAACAAACACTTCGCATGGCTTTATCAGGTATCTTTGGTTGGAGGGTTGATCCGAATTACTCAGTCTGCCATCGCCAGAAATGGAAGTACCAGATGACCTAGTAATCCTACGTCTGTCACTTACTATTCAAGTTTGTTCCCTTATTTACCAGATGTGTTCGTTAAATCCTAGCTACCTGAAAGTGTGGCTGTAAAATTTAAATGTGACTTTTTTTTGTAAAGTGGTGCAGTAACATGTTTGTTTATTATCTTTGTCTCACACTAGAAGGTAAGTTCCATGAGGATGGCACATTTATTTTTTTCACTATTGCTTCCCCAACAATGCCTGGTGCATAGTAGATGCTCAATAAACATTGAATAGCAGAAAAAGTTACTTTCTAAAGACAACCAAAGACCCAATCCAAGTACAACATATTAGAAAAGTGTACTCTTGGGGATCAGGCTTGAATCTTTGTAACAGCTTCTATCATTTAGAAGATCCTATTCTCTTTCATTATTTTATAAACCTGGTTGTTAGATCCATATCATCATTGTTATTTTGTGTTAGTTCTCCGCTTGGTATTATTTTGACTAGAATCTTTGCCCTAAGTGAAAGTATCATATTTCATTGTTTTATGAAAACCTGGTCTAGGCCAGTTGGACGCTTGGGCTGGTCCCAGGTTGGGGCTGTTACAGATAATGCTGACTGCTTTGTTTGCTGAGGACAGTGAAAAGGATAAAAGGTGTTTACTGCCAATCCTCTTTTCAGGATTACTTCAGAAAGAACAGGTGTTTTTAAAATTTTATTTAAGATTTGATTTATTTATTTTTAGAGAGAGGGGAAGGGAGGGAGAAAGAGGGAGAGAAACATTGATCGGTTGCCTCTTGTATGCACCCCAACTGGGGCTGAACTTGCAACCCAGGTATGTGCCCCAACTGGGGATTTAATTCCGGTGACCTTGTGCTTTGTGAGATGCTGTCCAACCAACTCAACCAACTGAGCCACACTGGTCAGGGCTCTTTTTCTTTTTAAATTGATTTGAGAGTGAGAGAGGAAAGGAGGGACAGAGAGGGAGATGGGAGGGAGGGAGACTGGTTACTTGGCTGTTTCACCTATTTCTGCACTCACTGGTCGATTCTTGTACGTGCTCTGACAGGGCATCTCCTGACCTTGGTGCATCAGGACGATGCTGTAACCAGCTGAGCTCCCCAGCCAGGGCAGAAGTCTTTCAGTGCTTGAAGTCTGGCATTTTCTATAATATTAACAAAATCAACAAAAACTAATCCCTGAGAAAAGTCTCCCAGAGAAAAGCTCAAAGAAAGAGGTCATGTGATATGGAGTTCAGGGTCACTGTTAAATTCTAATCATTAACTTTTGTATTTCCTTGGACAAAAGTTATTTTAATAAATGTTCTGTCAGTCACTGTGGCCACAGATACTTATTTGTTCAAACCAAGGGGTGACTTAAAAATGATAATGTGATTTAACTTAAGCCATAGGAACTGGAGTGCTTGATGACCTCATACCACACTCTTCTGCAGCTTTTAATAGAAATACTTAAATAATTTTGTGATCAGAACAATTAAGTAACCCCAATATGCTTTTATTTAAAGATCGAATGGGTGAAAAGGTCACTACGACAGTAAGATCAACCATTTATTGACTGCCTTTGTGTTAGATGCTTTACAGTTACAGTTAAATTTTTTTGAAGAATCTAGCCAAATGAATAACATTGCACTTCCATTTTCCAGATGGAGGTGGAGACCGAGACAGGTTCTGTAGCTCTCCCACAGCTGGAGTGCGGCTGAGGCAAACCAGCGGTGCTGACCCCAGAGCCCAGGTGCTTTGCCCTGCTCATGCTCTCTGACTTCCCATTCCCACGGAAAGAAAAGACTTTTCCTATTGGCAGGAGCTCCTCGAGCTGCCTTGTTTGAGCGTCCTCCGGCCCAGGAGGCTTGGGTGTTCATTAAATTCCATGTGTTTCTTTAGGACCGAACACTAGTTGCCCCCGGGGCTGTGTGTTAGGTAACTTAAAAGGCACAAGAGATATGTGAAATGACATCTGCCTTCTGGTGCTCAATGAAGAGCTTAGACGTCTATGCAAATAGAAATAAGCCACTGGAGTGGCCAGTGGGGTAGCATGATCGATAATTACGATGGACACCCAGGGACAGAAGGGGTGGTCCTGCTGGCTGAGGGAGGGGAGCCCTGACCAGTCCCCCTCTCAGGAGGTCCTCTTGGGAGACTAGGATTTAAAAGCTCCATCTTACGGATATAAAAGCTGAGGTAAAGCCTCCCGGTCCGTGAGGATATCACTTTGAATTAGCATCCAAAGCCAAGTTTGTTGTAGTTAGTCTTTCCTGAGTGTACTGTGGTCGCATAAACCTGGGACTCAGGGCTGGAAAGTGAAAGATGGGAAACTCTCTTAGCTGGCACCCATGTGCCCCCTTCTCCCTCCCATTTGCCATTTATCATTTGCAGGGAAGGTTGGGCTGAGGAGGAGATGGCAGATGGAGGAGGAGAGCGCCCCCAAACCCTCCTTCCTCCTGGTTCACTTCTGACCTGAACTGGAGCTCCTGCTCTCTGCGAGTCTGTAACACGTGGATTTCTGGTGAAGAGGCTGCCTGCAGAGGGTCAGATCAAAATTTTGGGCTTTATGTGGACACAGCGACAAGGAACTTCCAGAGTCTTGTCCAAGGACACATGCCAAGCCAGGATTAGAAGTCGGATCTCTGGCCTGCCCATCTGGGCTGCCTCTCAGTGAACGTTCTGCGTGAGTCACAGATTCTTCCAGGACAGGGAGGTAACCAAGGGGCTCAGCATGTCTTCGTAGCCCTCAGTAGCTGGGTTGAGGTAAAGAGAAGTTTTTGTTCATGAGCTCATTCCAATCAGAATGTGTCCAGACGCCCAAATATTTGATTTGAGCCTGGTTGCTAAGAGACCTCCCACGGGGGACCCAGCTGCCTGCGGGCAGGAGGGCGGTATTGGCATGGCTTCAGCTTTCTGCCAATTTATTTTGAAACCAGAAAACCTGGAACCTCGGCCTCCTCAAGGCAGCCACAGGAAGAGGAGAGATCTGAGTCAGCCAAGCGCCAGAGAAAACCCCCACTGACCTTCTGCCAGGGATCTGTAGGAGGGTGTAGGATAGAATTCTTACACTGTGGTTGTTTACTGGGTGTGAAATATGCTGGTGTGGTAATGAAGAATAAACTGGAGGGATAGCGCTGGATTTCTGACTTACAACTGGGCATTGGAAAGGCTGCCTTGATTCAAAATCGGAGCCGTACACCCAGAGTCTTGGGATTTCATTGCCTGGTGATTTGAACCCCCTAAGGGAATGCCGTAAGCAAAAGTGTCCTTGATTAGTGTATGTGTGTGGGGGGGGGGCAGTTAGGGCATGGGGTGATAGTTGGGGAAACCCCAATTTCTCAACAGAAGGCAGGCAACTGAGCATGACAGGTTTACCACTGCTGTTGTTCCCAGTGGGTCGCTCTCACTGCTTCCCCAAGCTACAGCAGGATGGAATCCACCGTTGGGACCCCGGCCCAGGGCCATTCTCAGGACCAGAGAGTGCAGGCCTCACACTATTTTGTTTCTGAAATTTGGCTTCAGTACTTACATACAAATAAATGTTTTTTATGTGAGAAACATAGGTTTTGCTGTCAGGATATTTGGATAAGAATTGTAATTTGATGTGTAAAGGTCATGAACCCAAAGCCCTCATTTTTATTAATTATTTTCTCAGAAGAAGCACAGCCCATTAGGTTTTGCTCTCGGCTGGAACTGTACTGTGGGCTCCCTTTTCCTCTGTGCAGACTCATGCCCTTGGGGCAGTTCTGATGCCTCAGTTTCCTCAGCTGTCAAAAGTCATCCGGAAGGAAGTGCTTGTCAGGTGTGAGAAGAGCAGTCGGCAGTCATTTGGTGCCTGGGGGAAAACCAACTGGGAAGAGGGAGGAGCTTGAAATTAAATCTGGAAACAGCAGAGGGGTGAGATCAAGGCTGAGCGTGGTGTTAAGAACATGATAACCAATTTCTGAAGCCTTTCTGGATTTGCTCTGAGACACTGTGATCAAGTGTGCTTGACTAAAGAGAAAGATGAGAAAGGACGTATATGCCCAGTTCCATGAACTGAACAGAGGACTTGCACAAATAGTTTGAATTAATGTAGAAGATAACGGGGAGTTACAAATGCATCCCACAGCTGTGGCCCAGCCTGTGGTTCAAGAAGGCATCAAATCAGCAGGTGGTAGAAGTTCCATCTTACAGGCCAGGATAAAGATACACTTCAGAACTGATGTATACCTGAATCCAGAGATAAGACCCTTTAGCAAAGCAAGTTTTTGCTGTTAAGTCTGTCAGCTGAAGAAATTTGCAAGAGATATTAAATGTATCCCCCCTTCAACCCCAATGGCTAATTAAAGATACCACATCACTGGAGGCATCAATGATTTGTTTACATAAAAGAAGCTATGATGTCATAAGAGTTGCATTATGATGTCATCAAAGTATCCCTTAGGTGCTTCACCTAGAGAGACAGAACCTCTCCTTTTGGATACAAATATCCTTGCTAATGAGGAACACTGGCAGGGAGGAGAAGGCCAATCCAAAAAAGATAAATGCAGCAGACAGAGGGCAAAATCCTACATGGAGATCTTGAATATTCCACGAGGTATTCAGCCAAAAGCTGTCTCTTAGTTTTTCAGTAATAATAAATGTCAAAGCCTGGGGTAAAAATAAACCCACTTCCAGTGTGGTTTCTGGCGGGTTCAGCAGGAAATAGCATTGCTAACCGTGAGGGGCCTGCGGAGTTGGCTGAGTTTTGGAAGCTGGACTCTCCAGGGAGGAGAGCGACTGGGGGAGTCCGAGGAGCTCCACAGCCATGCAGACCCCAGGTCCTCAGGCCGCCCTTTGCTCAGTTCCTGTGTCAATTTAATTAGGAGAAAGGCTCTTCTTGAGGCTGGTAAACATCTTTCCTCATGGGTCAGCTTACAGCCAGAGTTCGCATTAGGTGGAGCACCTACATTTTGTCATGGGTGTCGTGAGTATTCCTGTTATCCCACAGAAGTCCGTTCATCTGGGTACAAAGCCCACAGACACCTCCATCTGTGGGCCCTGGAAAGAGCAGCTGGGGCAGGGATGCTGAGAAGCACTTGACTGAGTGTTCTGCCTGGTCACTTGTGAGCGGACACTTTTCCTGCACCCCGCCTCTGTTTTTGGAAACACTTGGAGAAACAGAAGAATCTCGGAGGCTTACAGGGACACGTTGTCAACTTGAAGGAGCATATTCTTTAAAAAAAAATTAAGCTACAAGCCATTTGCTTTTATAAAAATGTTAGTGTCCACTTGTGGGTCTATGACAAATATAAAAACTACGTGTTCCTGGTTACAGATCTTTAGTGTTGGTTGGGAAGAGGTAATGCTCTCAGTGCCGAGGCACTGCCGGGTGGGGTGGGAGGTCACGCATTAGCAGGATCTGGCTCATTGATAGGTTTCCTTCAGCCTGGGAACCCTTGCCAGGAACCCTGGGACCGTCCAAGATTATTTACATCTAATATAAAATGCAACAATCTAGAGGAAGTCTCATGGGTGGGTGTGTTTTGAGTAAGATTTTTTATTTTTATTTTTAAATCCTTCAATTTAGAATCCAAGCCAAAAACCAAAATGAAACAAACAACAAAAAAAGAGCCAGATGTGACAACTATTAAAAAAAAGAGGCATACTATTAATACCTTCTGTTATTGACTGCTTTTCTTCTGAGAAGTCCACAGTGCTTTGCGCATGATATCTCATTCATCCCCATTTATTATGCTCGTTTGAAGAAAGGACTGGGAAAGGCCTGAAGTCAGGGAGCACGTGAGACCTCAGATGAGATCTGGATTCTTCTGTATTGAACAGCACCTTGCTCTGGTTCCAGCACCCATACTGGGACACAGAGAGGTGACTTTCTCCCAAGGTGTGTTGTACAAAAACTCTCTCTTTCACCCACTTTCACTGTGGCCCTAAGGCAAAAACTTGGACATGCAAACAGCTCTCACCAGACCCCCCCTGACAAACCCAATTGCTTGTTGGCTTGTTTCCTGTGCCAGGCTGTTTGCCAAGTCACTTTTCCATGATGAACCCACCTACTGGCCAATACGTGATTCCAGGGCCACAGCTCTACTGGACGGGAGTTAATATTCAGGGAACTAACTGTCCCTGACGCGATCTGAGACTGACGCCTGCAGGATACCCCAGAGGCAGATGCATTTCAGAGTGCTGGTCAGCTGGTCGGCCCATGTCACATCCTTTGGACTTTGCCCCACTTCAAGATTCCTTACTGGCTAGAAATTGAAATCTCTTGCTAATTCAAAAGTAGAAATGTTGGGAGCGATACTGCAAGTCTCTCAGGAGCTCCTGGTCCGAATCCATTCACAGGTATAGACTGTTCTCCTGTGGTGAAGGCTGTGCTCCGCCAGCCTGAGAAAAGCAACCAGGAGCCTTACAATTTCTGTGGGGGACAGCCATTCGGATATTCTGGGGTGCAAGGGAAGTGCTGCAATGTTTTTAACCCTGATTTCACACTTCTTGAAGCACTTAAAATTTCTATTTTGGAGCTCAAAGGATGGACAGTCAAGGCCTTTCAAAAGCAGATCCCTCAAGGTCCGCCAGCCTGTCTGTGTTCCCCTCTTTGCTCACTGTGCTCTCACCCACATGCACAACACCACCTCTGGACATGCCGCCTTCTGTGGTGCCTCTGTGGTGGTCATTCGTGCTCTTTGCTAAATAGACATGGCTCCCTGCTTCTGCGTACATATGATTGCACTTCCTGCCCCCCTTGTGGCTGGGTCAGGCTGTCACTCGCTCTGGCCCATAACTTGTGAGTAGACGTAATGTGTGTTACGTCCAGGGCAGAATCATTAAGTGCATGTGCAACACCTGGCTGGTGTGCCCTCCCCAAAGTGACCAGCAAAGTTCAAGATGGCAGCTGCTCTGCCAGCAGGTGAGCATGAGAAATAAACCTTGGTTGTTATAAGCTACTGAGATCTGGGGCCTCCCACTTTGTGCTATTCCGATGGATGCTCCTTTCTTCAATATTGTTGTACCTGCACCCATGCTTTTCCTTCTTGAAACCTGTACCCTCCCTCTTTGCTTGGCGAATTCTTACAGGTCATTCCAAATCCAGTTCAAACATCCTCTTTTCTGTGAAGCCTCTTCTGACACCTCCAGGAAATTGGGCCCCCTCTGGCTTGTGTTTCCCCATCACCCTCCGCACAAAACTCCACTGCAGCCTTCATCGTCACATTTTATTCTTGCTATCTGTTCACACGCCTGTATTCATCTCTTAGACTTTGAACATTGTGAGAGCAGGCATTGCACTTTGCTCATTTTCCTGTCCAAAGTGTCCATTTCAAAGTAAGAGCTTGACAGAGATGCTCGGGCACTCAGGATGGTTGATGAACGTGATCACGGCCAGCCCACCGGTGTTAACGGTTCATCGTTGCAGTGGCCTCACGTATACCAAGACGACTAAGTTGACAAATACTGGGAGAAATTTCTTAAAATTGATTTCTCTCCTTGATTCAACATTATTTAAGTAGCTGTTATGTTTCAAAAATGTTTGTGGTTTAATTAGCTAAAAATGAAAAAAGCATTTTATAAGCAGGCTACTATCTTTTGATAATTATCCACCTTTACAGGAAAAGATTTTTTAAAGATATGGGATTTTGGAGAAAATAAGTCTTCATGGGCAATTTTTGAGGCCACTGTGGTTGGCTGCTTGGGCTTGGCTCTGCCTGTGTGATGTGACACAGGGTATTTTATTGACTCGGTGCCCTCAGTTTTTATGAATGCATTTATGGACATCATGAAATGTACCTCCCCCAGCTGTTTGAAATACACTGTTGAGTTAAAATATTGGTTAGATTCTATTTGAATGTCTGTTGTAGATCCTGTTCTGGGTAAACAAATCAAGGGAGATGCCATTTTGATTTAGGCCTAGTTCCCCATATAAAAGTCAGCATATTTACTTTCATGATTTTGGCATCCTTAATTTTATGAATGCACCTGTGCACCTTGCCAAATGCACTTCCTTGAGTCAAGAATAACCTCTTTAATTCTAACATGAACTGACAGAGTTGTGTTTCAATGTCAGTTGTAGAGGGAGCACAATCTGGGTCTGGGAGCATGTCCAGAAAGGCCGCACACATTTCAGGTCTATGGTAGAAAGATGAAGGCTAATGTCACTGGGTGATACACAATAAGGTGTGTTCACTTGAGGTTTGAAAAAAACAAAATTAACCTCCCTTCACCCCACCCCAAGATACACCTGTGGATTTAGCAGTCGTTTGATTCTCCTGTTTGGGTTTTGAACAACTGTCAGTTCTCTCTCTCTTTTTTTTATAGTTTTTTTTTTTAAGATTTTCATTTATTTATTTTTAGAGAGGGAGGGGAGGGAGATGAGAGAGAGAGAGAGAGAAACATCAATGTGCGGTTGCTGGGGGTCATGGCCTGCAACCCAGGCACGTGCCCTGACTGGGAATTGAACCTGTGACACTTTGGTTCCCAGCCCACACTCAATCCACTGAGCTATGCCAGACAGGGCTCTTTTTTTTTTTTTACTCACCTGCTCAGAATCTATTCCTCCTCCTTCTCATAACGGCTGCTCAGCATGTCTGTGATGACTTCCTCTGAGGACCACTCTGACAGAGGATTGCAGTGCAACATTCAGAGCAGGGCTCTGGAGCCAGGCTGTTTGGTTTCATTCACTCATGCTGTGTGACCAGGAGTGTGTAACTTAAGTTTTCCTCTATACAATGGGAATAATGATATTACCTACTTCTTAGAATTGATGTGCAGACTAATAAATAAATACACTAAAGCACTTAGAACAAGGCCTAGTGTTAGTTATTATTAAAAAAATTGATGACAATTTGATTTCCTTAGGGACTTTATAAACATATCTTCTCTCATTGTCTGTGGCTATAGAAACCTGTAACAGGCTGATCTATTTTTTGTCTCAATACAAGTGACTTGATTCTTTTTCTGAGAAAACCAAAGGATTCTTTCTTTCTTTTTAAAAATTTCATTTATGTATTTTAGATGGGGGAAGGGAGGAAGAAAGAGAGGGAGAGAAACATCAATGTGCGAGAGAAACATCGATTGGCTGCTTCTCAGTGCCTCTTGCGCCATCGCCCCTCAGGGGACCAAACCGGCAACCCAGGCATGTGCGCTGACTGGGAGTTGAGCTGGCGACCCTTCGCTTCGTGGGATGACACCCAGACAACATTGTCACACTGGTCAAGGCCAAAGGATTATTTCTTAGAAGATAAGTAGTTTTACCAGAACGTGTCTTGATAATGATTATCCATATATTTTCTGATATGTGATGTTACCCTTCAATTTGTAGATTAGTTTTTCTTCACTTCTGGAAAGCTTTCTTGATTAACTAACATCTTTCAGTATTTTTTGTTCCATTGTTTCAGTCTCTTCAGAGACTATAAATATATCGAACTCCCTTTGTGTTTCATATAATTTTATAGCTAATCTTTGTTTCCATTTTATTTCCCAGTACAGTTGTCCCTTGGTATATGTGGGGGATTAGTTCTAGGAACCCGCCAGTTACCAAGGTCTGAAGATGCTCAAGTCCCTCATATAAATCGGTACAGTATTTGCCTCTAACCTACGCACTTTCTCTCGTATCCTCTAAATCATCTCTAGATTACTTGCAATACCTAATACAATGTAAGTGCTATGTGAGTAGTTATACTGTATTGTTTAGGGAATTGTGACAGGAAAACTCTGTACATTATCGTACAGATGCAGCCATCAGGCCTGACTACATAGTAGATGTCAGCAACAAGGTAACTTAAAAAAAATATATTTTTTTAAAGATTTATTTATTTATTTTTAGAGAGGGAAAGGAGGGAGAAAGAGAGAGAGAGAGAGAAACATCAATGTGCGGTTGCTGGGGGCTGTGGCCTGTAACCCAGGCATGTGCCCTGGCTGGGAATGGAACCTGCGATACTTTGGTTCGCAGACTGCGCTCAATCCACTGAGCTATGCCAGCCAGGGCCAAAAAAAAAATAATTTTTGATACAAGGTTCATTGAATCTGAGCATGTGGAACCCATGGAAACAAAGTTCATTTTCTTGCTTTTGTCCTCTGTATCTCTTAACGAGTAGTCCTTAGACTTTTCCAGGTTCTTAGCGGTTCTCCGTGTGCTATTTCCAATGCAGTCTTGGTATCTGTGGATGTTTTGTTCCTGCTTGTTCTCTGAGCACCTCCAACTCATGCTTTAATTTCTTCTGTTGTCTTGCCCTATATTTCATGAGCAAATGCATCTATGCTTTAAGTTCTTGTTTTACACAAGTTATTTTTTTGGTAAATTATATATTTGAATATGAATTTTACCTGTTCTCTAGCATTTTTTTCTTGTGTTGGTTCTTCACTGCTATTTGTTTTTCCTAATTCTTCACAGTTTTTTTTGAATTGGAGGAATTTTGTAAAGATTTTGTTCTAGTCCTACCTCAGTTTTTCATCAGTGAACTAGATGGGTTCTTCTGGGAAGAGCTCTTTGTAAGAGGCTCACGTCAACAAAGGGGACATTGTCCAGGCTAGTCAGAACTCTGCTTGGATCAAGCTCAGGTTCTTTATGACCCAAGTGTGTGACTGAAGCTCTTCTAGTCTTCACTTCTTTGAGTGGAGATCTGAAACAGCCATGCTGCATTCCTCTTCTCTGCCTCGCTTCCTTGACAGCTTGCTTTTTGCAAAGGTAGCAGTTCTGTGTAATTCCTCATCCAGCCATGCTTTTCTTAGGCATCATTGTAGTGTACACTGTCAATGACTTACGTTAATCATTAGTATGTAGGACATATGCTCAAGTAACTCTCTTTTAACTATTTCTAAGAAATAGGTACACGATTTAAGATGCCAAAAATTTTGCAGCATTTGTGAGAAGAGGCCTCTAACATCAAAGTGTTGTCAAACACTCTGTTTGATGGGAAACTTTTAATAAGGGAATGTTCTCTAGGCAATAATTCTTGTTGAGATTTAAACATGTTTTTCATGTAGGGCACAGGTGGCAAACAGAAGGCCTATGTGCCGAATCCAGCCCTCCACCTTCTTTTATCCAGCCTTGTTTCTACCCAGCAGCAGCGCCAAGCTCTTGCTTAACAGTTAAGGAGTAGTTACATTTACACAGTCCTAAAATTACATTCGGGCCTTTGGAGGCAACCATGAGGCTGATGTGGCCCCTGGTGAAAATGAGTTTGACACCCCTGATGTAGGGTGTATCTATATGAAGCCATCTAATAAAATATTTTTGACCAATGTTTTTGGACCAAAGATTATAAAGTTTTCAAAGATTAATGATATTCTGGATAAGCTGTTCATCATGTTAAAAACAACACTGATTTACAAGTCCTAAAAATCACTGATTCTTAGGTAGGAAGCAAGGGGAGGAAGATGGCAGTGTAGGCAGACATAGCTCACCTCTTTGCACAACCACATCAAAATTACAACTAAAATATAGACTAACCATCACTCAGAAATGTCAGAAACCGAGTTGAATGGAAGTCTGACAACTATGGAATTGAAGAAACCACATCCACCCAGACTGGTAGGAGGGGTGCAGATGCGGAATGGGCTGGTAGCTCACCCATGTGTGGTGGGTGTAAATTCAGGAGGGATATCTTGGGACCAAGGAGTCCCAGCCCCACACCAGCCCCCAGAATCCAGGGTTCCAGGGGCAGGAGGACAAACCCCTACAATTTCTGGCTGCAAAAACCAGCAGGGACTGAGTCGGTGGAAGAAATTTCTGGAGCCCCAAGCAGTTCCTCTTAAAGAACCCACACTCGGACTCACCTACCCAGACTCATTCCCTCTGAGCTTCAGTGCCAGAGTGACAGCTTGAAGGGCACCAGCGGCATACTGGGAGAGGCTGAAGTGTCTGCCATCAGGGCAAGCAGGGGACATCCTTCTTTTTCTGAGCCCTCCTGCCACAGAGCTTTGGAGCTGGCAGGCTAGTGCCATATTTGAGACTCCATCAACCAGCAAACAGTTTGTGATCTGCCTTGGAGGTCCTCAGAGACTTTGCCCCACCCAACTTATGGGCCCACTCAAGCTGCTTTTCTATATGAATAACTGGTCTTGGCTCATGCTTCACAACTTCTTAAATCCCATCAAACAAGCTACTGCTGGTCTCAGTGCTCCCGGCACAGCACCAGCAGCAGCCAGATTAGTTTCACAGCTTGGCTTTGCCTGGGATCTCCAAGCCCAGCACAAGTAGCAGCCTTGTGCTGCTCAGGAAGGGTGGCCCCAGGGAAAACACAGGTGGGGGCCGACCATGGTCTGTACCACCTGAGAGACCCCAGGGCCAGTGGACAGCTACAGACCACTTTGGAGAGCCACCACCCTGCCCCCACACAGCTGAGAGCATGAAGGTTGATAGTGTGTGATCACAACCAGTCCTTACAGCTAAACGGCCTGGGTAAATCCCTCCCATTGATCTGCCAACAGCAACCAAGTCTCAACTATAAGAGGGGGGTGTACTCAGCCCACATGAAGGATATACCTTGAGTACCCACCTTGTGTGATAGGGGAGGCTGTGCCACTAGATCCTACAGGACACCTACTACATTAGGCCACACTAATGGAGGCCACACTACCAAGACACAGAATCAAAGTGGCTCTACCTAATACATAGAAACACACACAGAGAGGCTTCCAAAATGAGGAGAAAAAGAAACATGGCACAAATGAAAGAACAGATCAAAACTGCAGAAGGAGGTAAGCAATCTATCAGATGCAGAGTTCAAAACACTGGTTGTAACGATGCTCAAGGAACTTAGTGAGGACCTCAGCAGCATGAAAAAGACCCAGTCAGAAACAGAGGGTACATTAATTGAAATAAAGAACAATTTACAGGGAAACAACAGTGGAGTGGATGAAGCTGAGAATCAAATCCATGATTTGGAACATAAGGAAGCAAAAAACAACCAATCAGAACAACAAGAAGAAAAAAGAATTAAAAAAAAGAGAGTTGTATAAGCAGCCTCTAGGACAACTTCAAGAGTCCAACATTCACATTATAGGAATGCCAGAAGGGAAAAAGCAAGAAATTGGATATCTATTTTAAAAAATAATGAAAGAAAACTTCCCTAATTTGGTGAAGGAAATAGAAACCCAAGTCCAGGAAGCACAGAGAACCCATATCAAGTTGGACCCAAAGAGGACTACACACACCAAGGTACATCATAATTAAATCACCAAGGGTTAAAGATAAAGAGAGAATCTTAAAAGCAGAGAGTTACCTACAGAGGAGTTCCCATAAAACTGTCAGCTGATTTTTCAAAAGAAATCTTGCAGGCAAGAAGGGGCTGGCAAGAAGTATTGAAAGTGATGAAAAGCAAGGACCTACATCTGAGATTACTCTATCCAGTAAAGTTCTCATTTAGAATGCAAGGGCAGATAAAGTGCTTCCCAGATGAGGTAAAACTAAAGGAGTTCATCATCACCAAGCCATTATTACATGAAATGTTAAAGGAATTTATTTAAGGAAAAAGAAAATAAAAACTATGAACGTTAAAATGACAACACACACAACTATCAACAAGTGAATCTAAAAAATAAAAACAAAAACTAAGCAAACAACCAGACCAGGAACAGAATCATTGATATGTAGATCATTTGGAGGGTTATCAGCTAGGAGTGGAAGTGGGGAGGAAGGGAGAACTGGTGAAGGGATCAAGAAGCAAAACTGGTGGGAACAGAATAGACAGGGGGAGATTAAGAACAGTATAAGAAAGGGAGAAGCCAAAGAACTTACACACACGACACATGGACATGGACTAAGGGGGAATTGCTGGAGGGAAGGGGGGTACTGGGTGGAGGGAGCAAAGGGAAAAATATTGGGACAGTTGTAAAAGCATAATCAATAACATATATTTGAAACAAAAGAGGCAAAGGGGAAGTAAAGAGGAAAGAACTGAATAAGAAGGAAGAGAAGTGGGGGGAAGGGAAGGAGGAAAAAATACAAGATGCTTATGGGGGGGCATAGGCGGGTGCCACCTGGGACCTCAGTTATGCCTTGTTCCTACTCTTCACACCTAACCCCCAATGCAAATGAAAGATATTGTAGTTCTTCACATCTATTTCTTATCGAGGGAGGTGCTGTGAGCCTTGGATTTGGGTGATGTGTCCTAAGTTTGAGAGAGGTTCCTCAGTGTCGTCTGGGAAGTTGGATTTGCCAGTTCAGTCTGAGTTTCCAACAGTCAAGTAATCCCCTATTTGCTTTCCTCAGCCTGAAGAGCCTTAAGCTAACAGCCTCTGAAAGACAAACCAGCATGGAGGTGTGGGAGGATGGGGTGGCCAGGTTATCCTCTGACCTCCCTGGGGTCGGGGAAGGGGTTGGGGGACCGCTGCGGGCCCAGACTGCTTCCCGGAGAGCAGTTAGCCTGCAGGCAGCTTGTCAGAACGAGGCAGAAGGTGCTGGATGTAGTTTCCTTTTCAGGAAGTAGATTTCCCCCTCCCCCTTTTACAGCGAAATTGGAACAGTACTGGGAAAATGGGACAGGTGCCTACAATGAAGAGCCAGGGCTGTTTACCCAACCCAGCCTAGGGCCCTAAGGGAGTGACAGTCTTGTAAAAAGGAAAACTATAATTTCCCGAAACGGGAGGCAGTCCCTGCAGGTTGGGGCCAGGGGATCCACACGTGGGTGGCCTCTGACAGGTGGACAAGGGAGGAAGGTGGGCAAAGTGCACCTCTGAGGAGGAGGCCAGAGGGAACTCTGGGTTTGTTTCCCTAGACCGTAAGAAAGGATGTTTGCAGCTACATGTCCTGCCACCTGGGTACCCCACCAAGCCGGGTGGGGTTAAGGAGGGGGCGGACATTCGTTTCCACTAAGTCTGGGTTTGCGAGGCTACAGAGGAGAGAGGGAGAAACCGGGAGGGACCAAGCAGGAACGAGAGCCAGGGCAGTCCGAGAGGCCCACGAAGCCAGCGCCGGGCCCACACCGAATCCACCCGCCGCCCAGCAGCCAAATAATCCTGGGAGCTTTTCTCTCAAAGGGAAAATCAGGCAGCTCCCTGCACGTCCTGCGCGTCCCCGGTCCCGAGACTCCCACGCTTTGTCTTCGCCACCAGGGCCCCCTCCCCCGGCCACAATAGGACGCCGGAGCCGATTTTGGTGCAATGCGAATTAGCTCCAGTCGCCGAGCCGGGAGGGTCTGACGGGCTCTGAGAGCTGCAGTGGCGGCCGGCGCCACGGAGCCCAGTCAACGCCCACCTCCGCTCGCAGCCGGCAGCCACCTCGGTCCCCATAACAACCGGCCCTGGCCCCCCGGGTCGGCGCCGCTTTGGATCCGTGGGGCGGCTATCGCATCCGCCAGTGCTCGGGACGCAGAGAGGGAGTCTAGCATCCTGGCGGCCTCGCGCCGGGGTTCCCTCCTGGTTCGGCCCTGCTGCCCCGGAGCGCGACGCAGAGGCGCCCCCGTCCGCCGCTGGGGAGGAAAACCCTCGCGCCCCTGAGACTTGACTTTGCAGAATTAATAAAGCACCCCAGGGACTGGGCTCCTCCCGCACGCGCCCCGGCGCACGGCACCTGCTCGGGTCCCACACTTGTCCGCTCTCTCGCTCCGAGGCGCACGCGGCGGCCAGGAGGGTGGCGGCGCGGCTGAGGACAGTGCCTCGGCGCTCCGGGCTCAGGACATCCCCGAAGGCGGCAGCGCGCGGGAGGCGGGGAGGCGTGTGTGTGTGTGTGTGTGTGTGTGCGCGCGTGTGTGTGCGCGCGGCGGGGGGGTAGCCTGGGCAAACGGAGAGGCGGAGAGCCCGCAGGAGGAGGAGGAGGAGGAGGACGGAGCAGGCGGGTGGCGGGGAGGCGGAGAAGGGAGGCAAGAAAGTAGCAGAAAGTGAGGCTGGCAACCCGCGGCAAAGAAGCCGGGCGAGCGGCGGCGGCAGGAAGTCTGTGTCACAGGCGAGCAGAAATACGAGCCAGGGAGGGACCGCGGCGGCGGCGAGAGTGAAAGAGGAAACTGCAGAAGAGGAAGCTCTGCCGCTGCAGCTAGTCTCCTCCGGCTCCAGCGCCGAGCATCCCCGCGCCGCCGGCCCCGGCCCTCGGGGACACCCTGCGCCCGCGCCGCCGCCCCTGCGCCCCCGCCGCCCGGCGCCCCCTCCTCAGCGTGTCCGCCCCGGCCCCACGAGCCCGGCCGCGCCGCCTCGCCACTCGCCGTGCTCGCCGCCTCTCGTCTGCCATGGCCCGGGAGAATTGCGAGAGCAGCTCCTCCTGGAAGAAGCAAGCGGAGGACATCAAGAAAATTTTCGAGTTCAAGGAGACCCTCGGAACGTAAGTGGGGACCAGGGAAAAGAGGGTGGAGGGGGCCGCGGCCACTGGTGCTTAGGCGGCTCCGCTGTCACCAACGCCGCCGCCACCGCCGCAGGAACCGCTGGTCGACACGTTCTCATTGTGGTTCTCAGCTCTGCGGAGCACCCCGAGCGCCCAACGCGTGGGTCTGCGCCCCGGGCGCGGGTGGGCACGGGTCCTGGGACGGGGAGCTCTGGGCGTTGGGAGGACAGTCCCTGCTGGCAGGCGACTTAACACTTCCCCTGATACCACCACCCTCTCGACTTATTTCTACCCACGCGTGACTGTGACTGTGGGGTGTATTTTCTGTTTACTGGCTGTGCGTGTTTACTCACGGTGCATGTGTAGGGGCGCACCGTGTCAACCAGAGACGTGGTCATGAGAAAATCGGGCTTCAGTCATTCCCATTTCTGTCTTCCCATCATGTATTCTTAGAGAATTGACATCTGTACGTACTAGGTGTAGGCAAGACTTTGGATGGCCACGCGCTTGTGGAAGGGAAGCATTTTGCAGTGTCCAGGGTCACATGTGGGCAGCGTCTCACCTGAGCGTGTGTCCGTTTCACAGAGGCTCAGCTGCTCACTCCGGGGTGCACGTCTCCGAGGGAAGGTCTGTGAGTGTCGCTGTGCAGGCGGTTTCCTCCCAGGGCTGTATTTAGTCCGATGCTGGTGGCTGCGTCTCAAGAAAGGAATAATCGGAAGTCGATGGCATGAATGCAGCAAGCATGTGCCGCTCTGATCAGCTGCTGTTCCCTTTCTGCCCTGGAGTTGGTTTTTGTTTTGTTTTGAGGGCAGGAGGATAGTTGGGGAGGCTCATAGTGGAAGAAAATCAGGCACTGTTGGGTGAATCTGAAGTTCAAGTGTTTTCTCCCCTCATGTGATCAATGTCTGCTGCTGATCAGCATCTGTCAGTGTATATTCACACGCACATGCTATAGGAGCTGGACATTTTGCAGGGGTTCTGGGAGGTGTTGATTAGGCTGGAAAGAGAAGAAGGAGGTGTTTTGTAGGATAAATTAATCTGCTCTTCCATCTTTCCTTCCTTTTCCCCTTTTACTTGTCTTTTTTTGTTTGCTTTTCCAGAACCTATTTCCAAACCCAGTTTGTCTTCTGCCCCACACCCAAGGTCCACTGCAGTCGTTTGGTCATTTTCCCCACACCCCCACCCCATGTCTGCAGTGGGTCCCCCACAGCAAAGTTGTGCAGGTGGCCTTCTCGGCCATGCTTCTGATTCCTGGGAAGGCACACTGGCTGAGGTGGAGAATGGGGTCTCCTAGCATTCGTGCGTTTTTGCTTCAGGGAGGGCACCTGTGGGTCCACACGGTCATTTTTATTGCAGTGAAAACGGGGAAGACAGCCTGTTCACGTGCAGGGTCTGAGGCTGCCTCTCAGCATGGCCAGTTAAGGAGTCAATTTTGGAGAAAACTTTTAAAAATTACTGTTGAGGTTTATTTGGGTTTGGGGTCATGATTCTGAGATCTCAGGTTACTGAGAAACTAAAAGCATGCCCGTACTCGTGGTCCCTACACCCATTATGTGACAGTGGATCAGGGGACTGGAGAAAGGAGAGTCCCCTCATGTGAGAGTCCCCTGCATCCCTTTGCATGGTGTGTCCCCACCTGAGCCCCTCACACTGGTCCCTCTGCCTGTAGCCTCCAGGCAGACTGATACAGTGTCCCCTAAGTGACTGCTGCTCCCCAGAAAAGCCCTGAAGCTGCACCTCTGCAGTGGCAGGCTGCCGAGGCTCAGTGAGCTGTGGCTTCATTGAGTGGCTTCTGCTATTGCAGGAGCTGCTTGGGAATGACTGCGGTGGTTTCCACTGCTGGGAAGGATGGGATTTGTCTCCTGGAGCTGGAGAGACTGTAGCACTCTTGCAGAACAACTTCTTGGACTCGGGCCACGTTTCCCATGAACTTGGGTATGGGTCTCTGTTGGGGTCCCAAAGATTTGCCTTCTGCCTTAAAAGAATTCTTTGAAAAGGAGCTTCCCACTGAGGTCTTGTAGTGCTGGCAGAAGTTGTAGAAGAATGAAACTCACAATAAAAATGATAAAAATGTTTTTATTCAATGACATAATGATAATAGTAATTATGGGTGACTTTATTAAATGAATACTAAGTGGCAGGCGTCATTCTAAGTGCTTGCATGTATTAACTCATTTTACTCTCATATGAACCTTACAAGTATTTACTATCACCCCCAGTTGGCAGATGGGAAAACTAGGCAAGAGAAAGTGAGCTGCCAAACTGGGCTAGTTATTAAGTGGTGGAACTGACACTGGAATCTCAGCAGAACAAGTCACGATGATCCGTGTGGGATTGAGCCACTTTGTGGATTATGTAATGGCAAATGTTTGATAACAATGTGACTTAATTTTAGTCTTTGGAAAGCTAATCTTAATATTAATGTAAAGAAAACATGATTGTGTGGTAACCTGTTACCTAAATCTGTAACATGTCAAAGCTTTTGGGTTATCACCACTGTCTCCTCAGACCTTCTGGAAGTGGTCTGAAGTTCAGGATGCCTGTTTCACCCTGGGCCATGTCCTGAGTCTAAATAGAGAGGTCACTTCCAGTGCCATCAGTGTGGATATGGAGTAATGAAACCGGCATGACTCAGAGGCATCAACGATTGACAACTGGGGTTCATTTCCAAGGCACTCTGCCGGCCCAGTCACTTTTACACCTTCCCCATGTGCCTTTAACAAACTACAGAAATAATCCCTGAAAGTATAGCCTTACCATATGCCTTTAAGATTCAAAGGCAGGAAAGCCCTGCCAGGACCCAGACCATCAGCTTGCAATGTTGAAATGCTTTTCAAATAAAGCATCGTAAAGGCCTGGTGAGCACTCTGCCAAGCTTCGTCATTTGATATTGGCTGCCTGATCCAGGTACCTTTCCTTGCAGAGCAGAACACTTATTATTGAATCTTAAGGGTCTAGCTGTCTAGTCCGTGTGGTCAGAGGGGCCTTGCTGGAGGGTGGTGACAAATGGGAGTGAAGGCTGGCCCAAGAGGGAGGAAAAATAGGCAGAGGAAGCAAAGGACAGCAAGGGGGAAAGCCGTCTTTGTGATTTGGGCCTGGGTTAGCAGATACATCTCTGAGTCAGGTTCAGGACAAACCTCATACTTAACCTGTGGGCTGCAGTGTGGCTTCCTTTGAGAGGGAATCCTGGAACCTATCCTTATCTCTTAATAAGGTGGTAAGACTTAATTACTATTTATTAATCAGTGACATGTTGTTAGATCCTTGGCACACTGTGAAAGCAGATAAATACTGTGTAACAGCAAATTAGGAGTGGTAAACATTTCTGTTGGCCTATTTGCTGAGGCCCTTCAGGCCACCTGTACTGTGGGTATCTTTTAACACCTTCTGAATCAAACAAACAAAAACAAAAAAAGCGTTTTGGGGAAGTATACTGATAGGAAGAAAGGCTTGGTGTGGTGTCCAGGAAGTACTCCAGGCCCATGCAGGTCACTTCTGTAATTTCCACGCCTCGAGCGGCATCTGAGTAGAGAAGGCCTCCAGACTTGGCATGACACAGGATTCTCCCAGTAGACCTCGTTTCCCCCGGAGTATAGGAACTGGCAGGTCCTAGAAAACAGATCTTCATCTCTGCGGGGTCTGAATACATGCTTTTCTTATAGACAGAACATTTTACGTGGAAGTAATTGCTGTCTGTGGGGGCTGAAGCAGGCGTGGTGGAGGATGCGAGCCTTGGTTCCTGGTCTGGCTCAGCCACTAATGGGGCATGTGGCCTGTAGGTTGATGGGCCATTTGCCAAGCCTCCTCATCCCTAAAATCATGGGGGCAGGGAAGATGAGATGGCTTTAAAGTGCCCTGACAACCCTGAGATTTTAAGATTCACCTGTACAAGGAAGGCACTTGCTGCTGCTCTTCGGGAGCTTGCTATGCGTGGCCAGGTGCAGCTGATTCTGTTTGGAGAGAGAGTTTTCTGTGCAAGCTAGTGGCCAGGTGAGACAGCTTCGGAAGGGAAGTCTTATCCCACTTAATGTCAGTTACAGAGTATGTTCTCCTTTTCATTAAGTGAGAGCCTGCTGGGTGCTGCTTTAGGAATGGTATAAATAGAAGTTTCTGTGGGGCAAGCACTAGCTTTTTCCACTAGTATAATACTTTGACTCCTTATTCTGAAATTGCTCATTCAATACACCTGTTGAGCACACAGATGATTGATTTATTTGAAGGCCCAAATGGAAAATAGACTCAGCTGTTCTTTCTTGGGGTCTAGGTAGGGGGAGAGAGGGAGAATAAAAAGCTATTTGAGGTGGTTTGTATGTTTGCCTGATTTTTTAAAATAGTATTTACTTTGGGGTTACTCTGAATTTTAGAGTTTGGGAGAAGTATTTTAACCATATTGTCAAGAGGAAAATGGGTGGAAAGTCCCTAGATTTCTACCCAAGAGTATCCCAGCTGCAATATTTGTTAGAAGTTTGCATTTCTCAGTCGTCATTGCTTTTTTATCTTCTCTTTTCTCTCCTCTTCCTTCTCCCCTCCCCCTCCCCCTTCTTCTCCTTCTGCTTTTCCTTCTTCTTCTCTTCCTCCTCCTCCTCCTTATGGCATGATATCAGTTCAGCCTCTTACACATTTAGAAGTATCTATTGAACACCTGCTATATTCTAGGCACCGCGTGGGGGTATTTAGTAGTAAACAAACAGATGCCTGCTCTCCTGGAGCTTACATTCTGGTGAGGGAGTCTGAAAATAAAAAATATGAATAATTAAAACATGGAGTGTGTTATATACTATACATTTTAGGGAGAAAAATAAATCAGGGAAAGGGATTTTTTGGAATGGAGTTATTATACCTTGAGGAAGGATAACCAGGGATGGCCTTGGTGAGGAGCTGATATTTGAATAAGCAGCTGAAGGAGCCATGCGGATAGCCGAAGATAGAATATTCCAGTTGGAGGGAACAGCAAGGGCTGAGGGCCTGAGAGGGGAGTGTGCCTGTGTTTCTGAGGCCTGGTGTTCCTGGAGGCTGGTGTGGCTGGAACTGAGTGACTGGGAGGAGAGCGGGAGGGAGCTGAGGTGAGAGAGGCATGGCAGGGGTCGGTGGGTGCTCACTAAGGCCCTTATGGACCATAATAAAGATTATCTTTGTTCTAAAGAATTGGGAACTTTGGAGGGTTTTGAGCAGTAACTTGACGTGACTTAGGTGTGTCCCTCATGGCTGTGGTTGCTGTGTTGAGGAACTCGTTGTCTGAAGGGCAGAAGAGGGGAGACTAGCTGGTGGGCCATTGCAACGCTGCAGAGGAGAGATGGTGGGTTACAACTGGGGAATGGAGATAGAAGTGATGGGAAGTGGTTGGATTCTGGATCCATTGGAGTGGTTGGATGTGGGGCGTGAGATTCTCCACGGATTTTGCGTCGAAAGAGTGGTATTGTTGGTGACTTGGGTCAGTTTTTCCAAGAATTTCTGAGCACCTGTCCATGTTCTGAGAAGCTCTTGAGGACAGTTTAGAGCAGGGGTGTCCAACCTGTGGCCTGCACATGTGGCCCAGGATGGCTATGAATGTGGTCCAACACAAAATTGTAAATTTACTTAAAACACTACGAGGGTTTTTTTTTTTTGTGATTACATGCCACAATGTATTTAACGTGTGGCCCAGAGATGCCAAAAGGTTGGACACCCCTAGCTCAGAGGGTAAGCTCATTCCTTTAGAGTTCTGGACTCTCTTTGTGAAGGACTGCTACATTTTAAGGTGAATTTCCTTCCTTCTAAGAACTTGCATCTGGAAAGGGCTTTTGAAGTATCTCCTCTTCTGCCACAGAGGGAAAGCCAAGATAGGCTGGACATTTTAGCAGCTGGAAGAACTGCTTCATTTTCTGTGAAAATGCAGGATTTTGCCTCTGGAATTATCAATCTAGATCACTTTGATGGTGGGCCTAGAACCTGTAACTTCTCACTTGATTGAGGAATTTACAGCCCAGAGTTCGGTGAAAAATAAGCATGAGAACTCCAGCTGGTCTTTTCTTTGATAGGATGTATTACACTCTACTTGGAGAACACAAACCGAAGTTTTTCTTGATTGAAAAGAGATAAACTCTAGTGCCCTTATTGACGAGTAGGGTAGAGTTTGGGAAGTTGAATTTTTGGATAGGCTTGTCCCCAGAGGGGCTCATGAAGACTGTGTCTCAGGTAGGAATTTCTGGCTCAAATTTGTCAACTGAATGGACAATAATCAGGCTGGGCCAGTGGACATTAGTGTCCTCTCAGGGGAGGACTTGAGGGGTTAATTTGTTGAGTTTGTCTTTGGCTGGGTCTCTGTAAATCCCTTTAATCTTTCTTTTCTCCCAGGTAAATCTCCTGAAATCCCCTCCAATCTCTCTCCTCCTCTCTCCTCTGGGAGGGTGTAGGCATTGGTCCAGTAGGAGATTGTCGCATCACTGGTCAGCTGGCACTCAGAGCAGCAGACCTCAGGACCGCAAGCCTCCGATCCTTACCAGACTTCATGGGGTCAGCAGGGAGCCCACAGGCCGCTGGGGGGACACAGTCGTTGGGAAAGGAGCTGTTGATGGGTGGCCAGCATGAAGCCTGGTGCCATTGTCAGCTGACCCAAGGTTCTTTTCTGCCTCACGATGGCCCATCCAGTGTTTGTGTGGGTAAACAGGGGGACATGTGAACCCTGGGAGAGGTGCCATCCTGATCTTCTCTGTCAGTTCATGTTGGTTATGCCCCTTGGACTTTCTTTTTTTTAAACTGAATTCATTGGGGTTACATGGTTTAATAAAATTATATAGGTTTAGGGGGTACAATTCTATAGTACATCATCTGCATATTGTGTGTGCACCACCCCACGTCATGTCCCTTTTTGTCATCATTTATGCTCCCTTTACTCTCTGCTACCTCTCCTCCAACCCCATTTCTCTCTGGTAACAACCACACTGTTCTCTATGAGGGGTGTGTGTGCATGCACTTAATCCCTTCACTTTTCACCTAGCCCCACTACCCCTCTCCCCTGACAGCTGTCAGTTTCTTCTCTATATCTGTGAGTCTGTTTCTATTCTGTTTATTAGTTCCTTTTGTTCATTAGACTCCACATATAAGTGAAATCATATGGTATTTGTCATTCTCTGACTGGCTTATTTCACTTAGCATAATGTTCTCAGGTCCATCCATGCTGTCGCAAAGGGTAAGATTTCCTTCCCTTTTCTATGGCCGAGTGGTATTCTATTGTGTAAATGTACCACAGCTTTTTCTTTTCTATCTATTATTGGGCACTTGGGCTGCTTTCAAATCTTAGCTACTGTACAATAATTAATGCTGCAATGAACGTAGGGGCACATAGGGGTTCACTAATTCTTTTGAATTAGTATTTTGGGTTTCTTTGGATAAATTCCCAAAAGTGGAATCATTGGGTTGTAAGGCAGTTCCATTTTTAATTTTTTGAGGTATCTCCATACTGCTTTCCACAGTGGCTGTACCAGTCTGCCTTCCCACCAACAATGCACTAGAGATCCCTTTTCTCCACATCCTCGCCAGCACTTTTTGTTTGTTAATTTAGTGATGATGGCCATTCTGACAGGAGTGAGGTAATATCTCATTGTGGATTTTTTTCTTTATTTTATATCCTCACCTGAGGATATGTTCACTGATTTTACAGAAAGGTTGGGGAGGGAGAGAAAGAGAGAAGCACATTGATGTGAGAGAAACATTGATTGGTTGCTTCCCATACGTGCCCCAACAGGAGATCCAACTGGCAACCTAGGTATGTGCCCTGACTGGGGATTGACCCTGCAACCTTTTTGGCATACGGGATGATGCTCCAACCAAGCCACCCCTGTCAGGGCTCTCATTGTAGTTTTAATTTGTATTTCTTTAATGATTAGTGATCTTGAGAATCTTTTCATAGTCTATTGGCCATCTGTATGTTCCTGTTGTAGAAGTGTCTATGCAGGTCCTTTGTCCGTTTTTAATTGGATTGTTTGTGTTTTTTTTTTGGCGTTGAGTTTTATAAGTTCTTTATAAATTTTGGATATTAACCCCTTATCAGATATCATTGGCAAATATGTTGTCACATTCAGTGGTTTGTCTTTTCATTTTGTTGATGCTTTTCTTTTCTGTGCAAAACCTTTTTAGTTTGATGTAGTCCCATTTGTTTATTTTTTTTCTTTTGTTTCTCTTGCCTGGGGAGATATTTCAGAAAACATATTGCTATGAGAAGTGCCCAAGATTTTACTGCCTATGGTTTCTTCTACAATTTGTATGGTTTCCAGTCTAATTTTTAAGTCTTTAGTCCATTTTGAGTTTATTCTTGTGTGTAGTGTAAGAAGATGGTCTAGTTTCATTTTCTTGCATGTGTCTGTCCAATTTTCCCAACACCATTTGTTGAATAGATTGTCTTTACCCCATTGTATGTTCTTGTCTCTATTGTCAAATATTTATTGACCATGAAGTCGTGGGTTTATTTCTGGTCTCTCTATTCTCTTCCACTGATATGTCTGTTTTTATGGCAATACCATGCTGTTCTTTTTTTTTAATTTTTAATTTTCATTTGAGGACATGCGTATTGATTTTAGAGAGAAGGGAAAGGAGGGAGGGAGAGAGGGAGAAAAACATTGATTGGTTGCCTCTTTGTACATGCCCTGACTGGGGACTGAACCTGCAACCTAGGCATGTGCCCTGACTTGGAATCGAACCCATGACCTTTCTCTTTACAGGACAACACTCCAATCAACTGAACCACACTGGCCAGGGCTACCATGCTGTTTTGATTACTATGGTCTTGTGATACAGTTTGATATAAGGTAGCATGATTCCTCCAACTTTGTTCTTTCTGAAGATTGTTGTGGCTATTTGGCATCTTTTATAGTTGTGCATAAATTTTTGGAATATTTGTCCTACTCTTGTGAAATATGCCATGAGTATCTTGATAGGATGCCCCTTTGACTTTTTATGATGCGGGATATCACTTTCTCCTTGGGCTCATGTCCTATTAGACCCATCTCCATTTTTAAACATGTTTATTATGAATGTATGAATTACTCAGGCTCCAATGAGACCAATGGTAACCTTCAAATGAATGCCACAGACCAAGTTCCATGGCAGACCAAGTTTGTTCCATGTCTCCAGTGATCCACTGTCTGCCTTGTGTTGTTTTTCCCACTATTTCATCAGGACTCAGAACCAGAGGGATTCTGTGTCTTGGATAATCCAGTCTTGAGGGTAAGGCTTTAAGACAGCATGTTGGCTGAGGCCAGGTAGGGAGGCATCAGAAGGCAATGAATAAAAGTGATAGAAAGGTAATTGTAACACAGCCATTCATAGCTGTATGTATCTGGAGAGGCTCCTTGATCTTTCCCAATTAAGATGGGAAATGGAAGTTGCTGCCTTGTGGGGTTCTTATAAGGATCCAGTGAAGTTTAGAGTTGCCTAGGATATAGTTGGGATTGAGTAAACAGTAACTTTAGCTGCCTTCAGCAGCTGTGGTTGAGGCTGACTACCTGTGGATATTCAGGGCCAGTACTGTTGGAAGAACATGTCAGTATCTGTTGGAAATTGATTGTGGAAGCTCTTGTTGCAAGCATGTGGGATGGTGCATATTTAACCTCCCCCCAGGCGGAGGAGAGAAACTGTCACAGGTCATCAGGGAGCCAGGGAAGGATGGTTGCTGGTTATTCTCCAGAGCACAGAAGTGAGCAGCTAAGAGTGTAGACTCTGAGGTCACCAGGGCATGGATGCAAATCCTGGGTCCACTTCCTCCTAACTATAAGGTTTTGGGCCAATCATTTTGCCATTCTCAGCTTCATGTCCTCATCTGTAGAACAGGGTAAGACTAGCACTTAATCTAAGGGTGGAGTGAGGATTCAGTGAGGGTGCACGGGAACTATTTAGTACAGTGCAGTACATGGTCCATGACTGTGTCCTCAGTAAATGCTAGTTTCTCTCTCATTAGTCCCTGTGGTGCTGGAACACTGCTCCTCAGAGGCCATTTGCACGTATTTGGATGGCCCATTGAGCCATTCAACATTTGTTTCCCAAAGGAGAGTGATTAGCTCAATACGGTGCTAGCATTAACCAAGCACTTGGTCTGAAGCATCCTCGGAGCCAGCTTGTGTGGTGGAGTGACCTAGTTTGCCATATATCACAGGCTTGTTCTTTCCTCCAGTTACCTCACCAGTTTTATCTGTTTTGTCTCTCTGCACCTCTCCTGCACCCTGAACTGGCTTGCTTATGTGCATGTGTGTGTCTTAATCTGTCCCCATCTACCTCAGCCTGTGCTGGAGTCTTTTCTCACCACGTTGTCTTCTCACATGGGACAGAGGTCTCGGTGCAGCTGTGTCCCTTCTTTACTTTCACCACGCTTTTTGCTTAAACAGGCAGTTCGCTGAGAACTGCTTCAGTGTTTTTGCTTTGTTTCTTACTGAAAATAATGTTTTGATATGTTAAAAGGACTTAAGTAACTTCTTATTACATTACAGTGTCTTTACATCATGGAATTTTATAGTTTAAAATCTAGACATGCTGAATCTGTTTTAATATTAGAGCATTTAAAAATGGCAGCAAGTATATTCATATACCAACACGAACATACATAACAGTTTATTTAAAAATGTCCTTATAGGGGCCTGTTGGATGGGGGGTGGGGGAAGATCTCAGAAGAATTTCCCAGGTCCTAGGATGTAGACATGATGCTTGGGGAGCTAATGTCTGAACCGAGAGGTAGCCCTCATCTTGACCTGTCCACTTTCACCCTTGTGGTGGCCAAACAAGGCCTTTGGGTCACGGTTTATTAGGGCCTCCATGTGATGGGGTGAGCAGGGCAAGAAGAGGCTCCCAAACTGAAAGTAGCTGATGTTACTGCTTGTCGAGGGGACCTCTCTCTGTCTTTCATGACCACGACACACATCACTGAGACTGTTTACACCAAACTGGAGTTGGTGCTGGAAATGGATACCTAAAGGTATCATGGTCAACCACACCTCAACCTCAACAGTCCCCAACCCTCCTGCCCACCTCCTGCACAGCTCTGTCCCCTCCCTCCATGGCCCACAGTGTTGTGGGGAAAAAACCCAACAACAAAACAAACCCCTCCCTGCAAACCTTTGTAGCTTTAGAAAACTTGTGGGTGGAGGGAAGATGAGCTGCGCACAGTGGGAGGTCTGGTGGCCTGAGGCCCCAGACACCCAGGCAGGGCCAGTGCCCCCGGGCCCTGCGTATCTTCCCACATACAGGGAGGGGCAAAAGCAGGTTTGCAGTCGTGAGGATGTGAAACAGTTTATTCTTGTACAATTATGTATTAATTATGGTATTATTTTTCCACGTGAACAACTGTAAACCTCCTTTTGCCCCACCCAGTGTGGGCTGACGCTTCTTTAACCATGATAAAAATGACTGCTTGAAATTTGTCTTAAAACTTTGGAAGATACAAATACCTTCGGAGAGGTCAAGGGATCAGTCATGTATGATGCAAAGGATTTTAAACAAAGTACATTGTCTTCCACACTTAACCAGAGAGAATTAGTGTTTGAATGATAGACAGGAGGGAAACTAGATAATTCTGGTGTTGAGGCATTTTGGGGAGAGGAGGCCCACTGACCCCAACCATCACAACATGGGTCCGAGTCGGCCCTGGTCCTGTAAGGGCAGGTCCCCGTGGTGCTGCCTGTGTGTCCCCTCCTGCCTCCTTCACCTCCCCCAGCACAGGCCCTGCCCTGGGACCTGGCCCGGGCTGTTAACACTGCAATTCAGCCACAGCAGGAGGGACTCAAGGCTTCTCTGGGCCTCAGTAGGGTCCCAACTGCCATGAAATATTTCACTTCTCTACAAAAACATGGCTCGCACAACGGGCTCATGGTGAGCTTTGGAGCAGACCTTGTGTACATGTTGGGGACGGCCCGTTTCTGGCAGCGATGTGCAAACGTGGCACCGCTTCGATTCCTCCTACCTGTGTTAGCTTGGTCAGTGAAAGTGGAGTTTGTGGCCCTAGAAATGATTGAAAAACACTGTTAGCTTTTTTGCAGTACTTTTTCAGCTCCTTTGACAGTGGAATATAATATCAAGACCTCATATTTGTGCGCATGTTTGTTTTAAGTTATGGTAAAAAATGCCTAAGCTTCGTCATTGGAACCGTTTTTAGGTGCATACTGCAGCCTCATTAAGCACACTCACACTGTAGTGCGACCGACCGTGGCCACCGTCCATCTGCAGAACCTTGTCGTCTTCCCAAAGGGAGACTCTGACCCCACTCAGCACTCCCTCCCCGTGTCCGCTCCCCCTGCCCCTGGCAAAAGCCATGCTGCTTTCTTTGGCTGTGAATTTGACTACTCTGTGCACCTTATGTAAGTGGAATCATGCAGTATTTATCCTTTTGTATCTGACTTATTTTACTTAGCGTAATGTCCCCAAGGTTTATTCACATAATAACACATGTCAGCACTCCCTTCCTTTTTAAGGCAAAATAATATTCCATTTTGTGGACGGACCACACTGTGTTTGTCCATTCGTCTGTCTGTGGATGCTTGGAGTTGCTTCTCCCTTTTGGCTCTAGTGAATAATGCTTCTGTGCATGTGGGTGTGCGCGTATCTTGTTGAACCTCTATCTTCAATTCTTTGGGCATATACCCAGAAGTGGAATTGCTGGATCACATGGTAACTCTAGGCTTAAGTTTTGAGGTACTGCTGTACTGTTTTCCACAGCTGTGTGGTGTTATGCAGTTTGCAAGTGTTTTCACGGTACGTGCATGATTCCTCGTGTGTCTTAGAGCAACCCCGTGAGTGGGCAGCAGTCATTGCCCTCATTTTAGAGATAAGGAAATGGAGGTTCAGGGAAATTAAATGACTCAGATGAAAAGGTTGCTAAGCGGCAGGTGGAGATTGAAGAGGCTCTGACTCCTAATCCAGTGCTCTTTCTCCCATGTCATGCTGCTCCAATCTGGTTGGTGGAGCTGACAGGATCAGAGAACACCGATGGACTGAAAAACCACACCTCCCCCTTCTGTGGATGCGTCGTGGCACAATAGGAGACTACTGGAAATCAGTTGTGTGCCGGTAAACCAGCTCTGATTTGTAATTATTGCTGATTTCCGTGGTGTAAATGCTCTTGTTTGGAACAATTCCAAGCTACCCATGGTTTAAAAACCTGCTGCAAAATTCTTGAATTGGGTTCTTGTGAGAGGGTATGAGGTGACATGGACATACCTCTGAAGGAAGGAGAGCCAGGAGATCTGAGTTTAGTCCCCACTCTGTCACTGAGGATCTCTGAAATCCTGGTCTTCTCTACGTCTTGACTACCCTGTTTGTTGTATGGGGGTAATTGCACCTGAATTATACCTGCTTACATTACGGACCTGTTTTGAGTCCTGAACAAGATAAGTGTGTGTAGTAAGGCCTCATTCAAATAGAAAGTATTACTGTGTTATGAAGACTGTAGCTTTAACACTATTTCTTTCTTATAAATGTTAGTATCACTCACCCTTTGGAACCTGGCTGTCATCTCTGGAGCAGGGTTTCCCACAGAAGTTGGGTCATCGTCAGCTTTGAAAGCATCAGCACAAAACCCAGTGTTTCATAGTGTATATTTGCTGGCTGTATTCGTGTGTATGTTGTTTCCATTCTTGGTGTTTAAGTGATTAGTGCCTTAAGAAAAACTTGAAAAAATTATAAAAGCAACATGTCTTCCTAGTAGAGAAGCTGAAAAATGTGAATGAGCAGAAACCAGAAAGTAAATACTGATTAGTTGGCTGCAAGGGTGCTGGGTAACAGCCCCTCTAGGAGGCAGGGAGATCTTAGGACAGGCCTCAGAGGCCAGCTGCGGGAGGACCTAGGGGATTAGGATGGGCTGTAGTTATGTGCTCCTCAGTACGAAGAGTTTTTGCCAGCTTGTTTGATTAAATTGGTGTGCATGGATTGAATGTCAGCTCCGGATATAGGGCTGGTAGTCTTTGTTGAGTGCTGTGGGTGTCTGATTTTCTTCACGGTGTCAGCATTTTGCGTTAGCTTGGTGGTGGTGATGGTGTTGTTGGGATTCTTGTCATGATCTCTACCCTTGTTGCTACATCTACGTCTGCACAGTTGGCAGTGGGCAGAACCTGCTGCCAGCAGGAGACCCTGCTCAGCTGACTTTCAGTGGGCTGACAACACCTGTGGGGAGAAGGGGGTGAAACTTACTCATATCCAAGGGTGGCCAACTCTGCCAGACTGGGGCAGGGCAGAGAGCTGAACTTCTCACTTTGTTTTCTGTGGACTGAGTGTTTGTCTTCCTAGAATTCCTGTGTTGAAACCTAACCCCCAAGGCGATGATATTAGGAGGTGGGGCCTTTAGGACCTAATTAAGTTATGAGGTTGGAGCCTTCATGAATGAGATTAGTCCCTTATAAAAGAGACCCCACAGAGTTCCCTCACTCTTTCCACGCTGTGAGGACACAGTGAGAATGATGGTTCTCTGTGAAGCAGGAAGGGAGCCCTCACCAGACACCAAATCTGCCAGCACCTTGATCTTGGACTTTGCAGCTTCCAGAACTGTGAGAAATGTCTATTTTTTAAAAGCCACCCAGTCTGTGGTATTCTTTCATGGCAGCTTGAACAGACAACAAGACTTACAGGCACAGTCCTGCCTTCTGCCAAACTGCTCACACCAGAAACCTTCAAGCTAACTTATCTTTAGAACACTGTGTTTGCATTCAACTCATTCTTGGGATCAGAAGGTGAAGTCTTTCTAACTGAAATGAAGATCGTGTAGACCAACTCCTTTATCTTGTGGGCCATGAAACTGAGGCACTTTGAGGTTAAGTGGCCTGCCCGAGTCCCACAGTTACTTTTGGCCACATTCAGAACTCTGGTGCTTTGGCTGGGCTGCTTCTTGTTGTGTTTTTCCGACTGATGGCTGGAGCAAAGGTCTGAGTCATTGTTCCATCACCATTAGCATTGATGATGGTTTCCAGAGAAGGAACTGGGCCTGCTAGAGGTTTCCTGCTGTAGTCATTGTCTCTACATTCCTATATGCTCTGTGGGTGCTGTAAAATGAGCTCCCAAGGGTGCATTTGGTTCCACAGGGGATTTTTAACCATGAACAGGGGAGCCTTTGTTCCCTCTTTGTGTCCTGGCTTCCAGGCCATGTGTCCTGAAGTTGGTGAGAGGGAACCACAGTCAGAGACCTGAGGGCACAATGCAGGCTCCCATGATCTCTGCAGGGTCCCAGACCTGAGTGAGGAAGACCCGGGGCAAGGGCCTGCGTCCAGGCTCTCCCACATGCCAGTGGAGCAGGTCTCACACACAGGTGGTGCCTAGCTCATATGTAACACCTACGTGTCTCATCGTGTGTGTTGAGTAAATGAATGGGTAAGCGGAATAAAAGAAGGAGCACTGGCTTTGATTATAATACCCAAGTACAAATCCTAACCGTACCATTTCTGAGCTGTGAGGCCCTGAACAAATTATATAACTTTGAGTTTGTTTTCTTGTGTTGAAGTGGAGATAACAGTACCCACCTTTCCAGCTTGTTGTGAGGTTTTGCTTCAAAAACAATAAGAGATATAATGCATGCTACATATTATAGATGCTAAATAAAGGGGCATTGACTTGATGTTTGAAGCAAATAGGTGTTAGAACTCATGGTGCGATTTTTAGCTTCATTGAAAATCTACCTGATGCCTTGAGGAATAACATTAGAGAGTCATTCCTTTGGCTCACAACATTTTCTCAAGTGTAAGAAATTAAGCACTGATAGCCATTTATAGGTCAGTGTTAAAGAGTTTATATCTTATTTGAATGAGCTTAGAGAAAGAGATGGGAAAGAATTTTTGAAAACCGCAGGGGTTGGATTAGTATTAAGGAATGGTAGTAGTGTCCATTACGCAAGAGGAGGTCGGAGGCAGGAACGTCAGCCAGAGCCACAGCGTGCATATTCATGCATAGAATGCATATTCATGCATTCATTCAACAAAGAGTTTTTGAAATCTTACTATGTGAGGAATACTGTGAAGGCCTGGTATGTTCTATCTCTGGCCACTGATGACCATACTCACTGTGGTTCTGATGGTCCTTGTGGACCTTGTGGAGCCCCAATTAAGAAGAATGTGATTTTCCTTCTAGTTGGGGCATCATTCTTGCAGCTGCTCCTCTGCTGCTCAGATGGTTCAGGCAAGGGAGGGGCTATGCCTGCTGTCCGTGGGAGGTCCTTCCTTGGTTGGTTCAGTTCTTAAGCCCAGTCCTAATGGGGGCATGGGCGTGCAGCCTCTGAGTCTTCTCCCCAGTCCCAGGCTGTTCTTGGTGGCTGTCCTCTCTTGTAGAAATTCTTGTCCCCCAGGTGTAACCTCATCCTGGGATTGTAGGAAAGGATCATGAACATGCAGGGGCCTCCAGAAACCTCAGTTAACTTTTCGGTCCTATGATTTGGTCACTTACAGAAGCTCTCCAGGAAGTTGGAGTTTGGGGTTGCTGTGTATGCTCCCAGCATGGCTAGGAGGGAGGGTTTTATTCCAGACAGATCCTAACCTTGTGGAAAGCTCCTGGGTTTATTGAACACCAAGCAGATCAGGCCGCTCTTGACAAGCCCCATCTGCCCCATGGTAATGAGAGAAACTTGAACTTGTCCTGGTGCTAGAAATTTGAATGAGTTAGTCTGGTCAAAGCCATCTGGAGATGTGCCTTTGTTTATTCCCCTCAGGCAGACTTCAGCTAAGACTTGAGAATTGTGAACCTAAATCTAAGGATTTTTTTCTTAAAAAATAATTAGATGGATAGTATAGATTGAGAGTCTTCTCCAGGCCAGGCTCTAAGTAAGTGTTGGTTAAAAAACAAAGAAAAATAAAAAGAAAAAACTTCATTCCTGTCTCTAGGGAACTTTCTGGGCAGAGAGACAAATAAATGTGTAATTACAGTTCATTGTGATTGTGCTCCATGGGGGTGTATGATGTGGGAGCCGAGAAGAGGGCCCCTCGCCAGAATTGGGGCTCAGGTGAGCTGAGGTGGAACTTTCTCCTAGGAGAGTTCCAGAGGTCATAAGGGAAGAAGAGCTAGCATTCCTTAGTATTTAATGAGTTCCTGCTGTGGGCCAAAGAGAATGGTGGCTTCTCTTTGACAACAGAATATAGTTGTAGTGATAGTAATAATAATAATAACAAACATTCATTGAGCACCTACCAGGTTCTAGACCCTGTGCCAAGTACAATATTTTACATGCACTTTCACATTAAATCCACATGGCAGACCAATAAAATAGTGTTATCACTACTTTAGAGATAAGGAGACTAAGGCCCAGAGAGGTTAAGTAACTTGGTCAAGGTCACACAGAACTGGGATTTGAATCTGGGTTACCTGTCTGGAGCCAAAGTAAGCTCTCTTAACCATCCCCTTAAAGAATCATTTTTGTCCAGGTTGATAAATTTTGCCCTCTGAACTCTTAGACAAAATTGGATGTGTACCCGTGTACCACACAGTGATAAAGACATGGTGCCAAGTCTTTAGGGTTCTCAGGAAGGGGAATAATTTTTAAGAGATGTAATGAGATAAATCATAAGAGCTGGTAACTGAGATTTTTTCCCCAGTGTAGCTTCTCTAATGAACCACTTCCCAGTGGATGGTGATCCTGTATTCATTTAACACAGGGATTTTCTTCTTTTAAAAAACATTTAAAAATTTTTTATTTTCACCTGAGGACATGATTTTAGAGAGAGTAGGAGAGAGGAAGGGAGAGAACATTGATGTGAGAGAGAAACATGAATCGGTTGCCTCTTGTACCCCAGCCTGGGACCAAACCTGTACCCCAGGCATGGGCCTTGATGGGGAATCAAACCCATGACCTTTTGGTTTGTGGGACAATGCTCCAACCAACTGAGCCACACTAGCCAGGGCAATGCAGTGATTTTCAACCTTTTCATCTCATGGCCCACATAAACTAATTAATAAAATTCTGTGGCACACCAAAAAATAAGTTTACCAATCTGACCAAAAACCAAAAAGGTATAATTTTGATTCATTCACACCTGATAGCTGTTATTGTGTTGGCTGTTGTCATTTTTTATTTGACAATCTAAGGGAAAAGAGGCCAGTGCCCCTGAATGAATAGTCAGGTACTGTGTGTTTTAAAAATTCTTGTGGCACACTGGTCGAAAATCACTGATTTAATGAATGTTGTTATACTCTGAGGTATGGCTGATGCTGTAGCTGGGGCTTCAGTGGCAAATGAGAGATGGAGCCCCCGCACTGTGCCCTACAGTGGTGCTGGACTCCCATTCCATCCTCTGTGTCCTGCTCCTGCAGCATCTCCTGCTGCCATCACCTACCCAGCAGGCCCCAGGGCTCTGTTCACTCTGATCGCTCCCATCAGGTCTCCCCAGACCCACGTGGACCACTTAGGGCTTCTTGGCCTCTGCTCTTCCAGTCTTAGAATCACGCCGTTGAGGGTCCCTTGTTCCAAGCTTTTTCCTTTGTGACAGTGTATCTGATACAGCTGAAAGCTCCTTTAGAGTGGGAGGCACTGGTGCAGAGGCGGTTTCCCCTGTGTCTTACACAGTACCTTCCGTGCTCAGTAATAATAGGTGGAGAGTTTGTCTGGTTCAGTTACAAAAATCCTAGGCAATGAAATTGCCTCATGGTCTCTTAGGAAGCTTGTTTTTCTAAATGTTTTCAGAACTGACAAGCAGTTCAGAAAATGTTCCTCCTATATTGTCTTAGTCTGGATTTTGTCTAAGTCGTCACCACTTCTCCGTGTGTGGATTGCTCACTCCGTGGATTAGCTGGGCTGGATTTTTAACCTGTGGGGCTTCTCCGTGTTTCCCTCCTTAGCCTGTCAGCAGGCTCTTGCTCTTGCCCGCCACTGGGCCTGTGCTCAGAGAAAGCCAACTTGTTGTCAGGCTTTTAAAAAGGGTCCTCCTCAGCGGGATGGTCCAAAGCTAAATATAAACAATATTGGATTACCACGCCCTTCTATAAATTGGGTAGCCACGGTGCGCTCTGTCCTGTGGTATCCTGTGAAATATCATTATTTTCTATCATTTTTCCTTCTTGAATTTTCCCTCTCAAATGTGGCTTGTTGCAGTCTTGAGATTACTCATGGAAACAGTGTCTAGTTGGCTTTTTTCAGCTTTTCTCTTGCAAATCAGGTCTTTAGTGGTTTCATTAACTTTTTTCCTGCATGCCAATATATTTAAAGCCCAAGGGGGTCCCTAGGCTGTAGTTATCAACTGCATTATTTTTGCTTCAGGAGATGTGTTATCTGCACAACTGAAGACAGGATGAGAAATTCCTCAGCGTGTCCAGTAGCATTTCCTGATGTTCTTTCCCTCAGAATTTTACAAATTCTTTGTCTTGGTGTCCCAGATTCATTGACTCTGAGGTGAAAGTTTTCCTTGCTCTAAACTTCTGAGGGAAAAAATGTGCAGTTTCCCCTTTGTCAGCACCTATGTGCTGGATGTACTGGAATTTCCGAGGAGGTCGCCAGGGCTGGCGTTAGTGGGAAGGTGTGGAGGTCGTTCGACAAAGAATAACAGTGGGTACCCATATTTGGATATCTGCTTGTCGCTAGACACTTGACTGTGTGGTGGGTCATTTAATCCATTGATAACCTGTGAATTAAGTACTGCTTGACATTTGTGGAGTACTGACTGGTCCGAGGTCACATAAGTCACAGGACAGAAGTTTGAACCTAGATCTGTTTGAAGAAGATTCTGGAAGGCTGTGTGCAGCTCACAGCTGTGCTGTCTGAGGTGGAACTGGCTTTTCCGGCGTGTGCCCTGGGAATCCGCACCACTGGCCTGGTCCTGGGGGTGTCGGCAGAAAGATGTGTGTATGTGTGTGTTGTGACCGTTATTATTGAGTCTCCAGAACTCCATCCTGCCACCCTTCCCTTCAGGCAGCTCAGAGGGGTTGCCCTTGAACCTGAAGTTGCATTATACTCAATCCAACCGGGAGGATGCTGGTGCCTGGAGCCTGTGACCTGGCTCACCTCATCAGAAACCCCTGTGCCAAGAGAGGGATGGGCCTAATAACTGTTTTTGCAGGTCAGGGACACATTTTGCTATTTATCTAGTGGCAAAATGAAGGGAATAATTTTTAAAACAGCAAGAGAACCCTGAGATTTTGAATCAAACTGTTTGCAAAAACAAAAGGCAACAAAAAACTAGAGTACTCACCCCAGGGTTCGGGCAAACATAATGAAGTGTTTTCTGAAACTTAAAAAAATATGCATCATTTACAGCTTAGGTATCCATTAGTAAAAGGTCGTGGAGAATTCAGGAAGATATCTAGAAATTCAGACAAAGTCTGGTATATTTTCTCAAATGGCTAAAACAGGTACAAGAACATGATTTCTGCCCCTGTCCCTCCTGTACAAATGGGCCGAGCTGGTTATGGTGGCAGTTGAATGACTAGGGGACAGATAGTTTCTCATTCCCGTCTCAGTCCTCTTTACTCAAGTTTTTTTTTTAAATTTTTGAAAAAAATTTATTATTCTGTTCACACTAAAATGATTCTTTTTCTTGTTATAATGTATTGTGCTTTTCAAAAATTTATTGGATCAGATTTACTTTTTCTCAGGGCTTGTAATAAAAAACCATTATTAGGTGTGCAATAAAGGCCTCATTACATATTAGGTACCTCAAATGGTTTCTTTATATTTTCATTAATTAGAAAACACCAGGAGATAACCAGAAGGAATATTAAAAATTTTGAACACCTGCTCTATTGAGAAAGCTATACCAATTTGGTGTGTGGCAGTACTCATTGTTTCTCTTCAGGATATGTTTTGAAATCTGTTTCTTTAATGAGATCTATGCCAGATGACCTTTGCCTGCTGTCACAGGCAACTTCTTAGCATAAGAAGCAGTTAAAAGTGTATCTTGTATTGAGCTCACATTCAGAGGTATCAGGAACCAAGCTGTTTAACATTCCAGTTAGAGATTTCGATTTTGCATGTGGTTTAATCTGGAGAAAGCCTCCGACACCTGCAGCTGAGCTCACAAGCCATTTCACAGCCTGTTTTGTAAGCCTCTTTCCTAGAGTCCAGAGTGACCTTGGGGTCCTGGACACCAATCCTGTCTGTGGCCAGCTTCCTGAACTTGCACAGAGGCCTGTGTTCAGAGGCCCCCTTGCTTCAGGTAATATGTTTCTCTCTCTACCTGGAAATTCTTAATATGTTTTGAATAAGAAGCCACTCCCCCTGCCCCCCACCAATTTTCATTTCACTGGGTTTTGCAAGTTACATAGGTATCTGACACTTTTAATTATAAAACCTTCCTTTCTACTCCTTTGTATCTAATATCAAAGATGTGTTACTGATTAATTAACATTTTCATAGGGTTAGTGGTTAAAAAAGTTTGTTGACTTAGCACAATATTTTCCAGTTCCATCCATGCTGTCACAAAGGGTAGGAGAGTTCTTTCTTTCTGCTGTGTAGTATTCCTTTGTGTAAATGTACCATAGTTTTTTGATCCACTCATTTACTGATGGTGCTTAGGCTGTTTCCAACATTTGGCTGTTGTAAATTGTACTGCTATGAACATCGGGGTGCATAGGTTCTTTTGGATTGGTGTTTCAGGACTAAAGACAAATGCCATAGGATCTCACCTATAAGAGGAACCTAATGAACAAAACAAATGGGCAAAATAGAACCAGAGACGTGGAAACAAGGAACAGACTGACAGTGACCAGAGGGGCGGGGGGAAGAGGATAAGGGGAGAAAGAAGGGGGCGGGCCTAGTTAAGGAACATGTATGAATGACCCATGGGCATGGAAAAGAGGGTGGAGAATGACTGTGGGGGTGAGCAGGACAGGGGAGAACAACAGGGGAAAATTGGGACAACTGTAATAGAACAACAATAAAAAATATGTAAAGAAAAAGTGTGTTGACTACTAAGGTTTATTGTATGTTTGGAAAAGTCTTGTATTGTGATATCCTGGCTGGTAAATGCTACCCAGGTATGGGCATACACTTTTAAGTATATAAAAGAGAAATCTCTAAGGCTCTGTTTCATAAAAGTTTGAGGTGGTCCTAGAATGCTGTGGCCTGCAGGCTTTCTCAGCATTACATGGACCTTATAAGCAGGGGGTGGTCTGTGGGTGTGGAGCAGTCCCAGGCCTGAGTTCCAGTTTTCCAACTCACCAGTCATATGTCTGCATAATGCTGGCCTCTATTTATAATTCATAAAATAGGGATAGTAATGGTACACATGGTATAGGATTGCCGTGAGGTTTTGGTGAGATGAATCAGGTAAGTTATTATTATTAGTTTGCATAATGCATGGTATGATATTAAGTGCTCAATAAATGTTAGCTGAAATCATTTCATTTTGGGCCCGTTTTTGCCACTCTGATTCATGGCCAAATGTGATACCTCTAATGACCATCTAGATATCTTTAAAAAATGTGTCATATGGATGTGAGGATGATCTGGCTGTGACATCTGTCACCCCCTTGATGACCAGGGTTGATTCGGCTGATCTGGCTGGCTAGGGGGTGTCCCCTTCCTCCCTCACCCAGCCATGTGCATCCTTCCCGAAGCTGCGTGCTTGGTTGAATAGGATGACCTTCCCAACTAGAGGACAGGACCGTCTTCAGTCAAGGGTGTATGGGTAGCTGCACTCCCCTGCTAGAACCTCCAAACAAGCTCTCAAAAATGTGTCATAAAGTAGATAAATCAGTATAATGCTTTAGGAGAACTTTAGAGAAGGGGTATTATTTAGAAATGCTGCCCTTGCATATGAAGGGGTAGGCATTGCCAAGTATCCTGGTAACTGATGAATGAAAGGGTAGCCAGAGATAATATTTGGTGTGTCAGATTGGAAAGAGGGAAGGATGCAGCTCAATACACAGGCATACACACAGAGTGGTACTATGGCACAGGCCCTGTGGATACAAAAGTGAAAGTCACAACCACTTCTCTCCTCAAGGAGCTATCGGCTACATGTTGGGCAGAGCTGGGAATAGGCAGGCATTCGCTCATGTGTTTTCTTCTCCGATGTCACAGTTCCTGGGCTATGTATCCACTGTAAGGCTCTGGTTGCAAGGAATGATGGGAGAGGGGTATAAGTGAGAAGGAATATGTATTTGGCTTGGGTAATAATTGGGGACAGGATGGGAAGAACGTGAAGAGGAGGCAGCTCTGGTTTTGTATCCAGTGAAACCCTTTCTTCCTCAGGCCTGTCTCCAGCAGAGTGTATATTGTGATACTGTTTCAGCTTCCAAATACGAGATAAAGGTTGAGAATATTGCAAGGTTTCAGTCACACTTATAGTGTAGTTTATGTAATAACTCTTCAGTTTGACAACAGAAACCAGGCCCTCGAATCCTCTTTTTTATGAAGTAGATAGCATAATAGCATTCGGCTTTTCATGGGATTGCTGCCCTTATAAAATGGATGATTGATTTTTATCATGGTGCACTCAAATCAACATATTATTAAAGAGCACTTACCAACTAATTTAAGGCTCACATGTTTAGTAATGATATAATGGCTAGGTGGTCACTTATCCATCTCTGGGTTAAAATGAATGGTTTGAGGTTCAGATGGAAACGAAAGTATGTACCTGTGTGAAGTAGCTAATGCATTTTATGAATTTCTTCCCATTTTGATTTAGTCAAAAGCCTTCCTTTTTCCTTAGACTTAGAGAAATAAAAAGGAGATGGGAATGAAAAGAACTGGCTGTGTCTTCAAAGTGACTGTAAGAGAAGGCCAGTTTTGTACACATGTTGAGCACTAACAATGGGCCAGGTACCTTGCAAAGCTGCAGAATGAAAGTGACGCCCTTCCTGATGTGCTCACAGCTTGGCTTGGGCAAATGTGATGAAAATCTGAATCCTTCCAAGAGAGATCTTGAATGGGAGGGAGGAAGAACTAGAAAAACACAGCATTTTATTGTGAAACGTCTTCTATCACGTACCTCTGGTAACCAGGCCCAGCACAAGGCTGGTGTCATGCGGGCCTCATGTGACCTTGAGCAGATGTAGGGACCTGTTAGATCTCAGGCTTTAGAATGTTGACTCTGGAGAGGGGGCTTGTGAACATCTTGTTCTTTGCTCAGGTTGAGAAAACAGAGGCCACACAGCCAAAGGTAGCAGATTCAGTGCAAACTTCCAGAGCTTCGGTGTGCAGGGCTCTTTCCATTAGCGCATTGGGATTCCAGATGCCAATCTTCTTTGAAATGAGTAAAAACAACTTTGTCTTCCTTCTTCTTGTCCTACTCCTGATTCTTTATCAAAATCTCGGGATGGCTGAGGAGTGTAGTAGTTGGGAGCTCCTGTCTCAGGCTGTTGTGGCAATGAAATGAGCTAATTAACAGTCAGCTCTTGGAGTGGCCATTGCTTTTGGTGCTTTATTACTAGGTGGTCTTCGCCCCTCAGTGGCAGGAGCCTGGCTCTCTTGCCTGAGGGGATTGCTTTCATTCCAGAAGACCCTGTGTAGGAGGAGCCCCTCTCTGCCATATTATTGTGGGATTTTTTTTTCTGTTGTTGCTTGATGATTTTTAGTTGTCAATGAATGGTTTTCTGTGGCTGACATTGTTAATTATGAGACAGCCTGGTGTGTGTGTGTGTGTGTGTATGAGCCAGTTATATGTGATAGATATTTCATAACAGTTTAATTAAATTTTGTGTTGTGTTCTGGAAAGTTTGTGACTCAGCTAAGCCCCACACCTGGACCATGACCATGGAATGAGAGCAAGTTGTGGGTCCACGTTTCGTCCTCTTAGCGACTGCTGCAGAGTGCCCAGAGCCTGTTCCCTTGCTGTTTTCTGGCGCACCTTGAGGTGCTAACCCTTTTGAGACAGGAACTCTTGTCAGGTGTGTACAGTTTCCACAGCTATGAAAATAGTATTGTCTTGAGACTCATTCTCAAGCTTCCCTAAGTAGACGGGAGCAAGCCACTCAGAGTGGATTAGAATCACAGCTGGCATTTTGTGAAGGCCGTGGTGTACCCACAGCATAGAAGCAGCCTGAGCAGAGCCAGTCAGTCTTGATTAGTTTGCTAATCAGACAGTTTCAGATATGCTAATTAGCCTCTTCCAGGAGCATGCTCAAATAGGAGAAATGAGGAGTTCGGCAGTGCCATTGCTAATTGGTGTTCAGGGTGTAGACATGACCTTTCAGGAGGCACAGGGATATGAGGTCAGAATAAAATTTTCAGTTTACTGGCTTTTTCCCTATGGTACCCTTTTAAGGAAAGCAGGTAAACAACAATTGTATAAGCTTATGTTCAAAATGTATTAATGAAAACCATGTTTAGACTTTGTATCAAGTCACTCATTGTACAGCCTGCTCTATCTCCTGCACCTTCTCTCTCTGCAAGATTGTGTAATTATAATGCATGCAAAATCCTTATGGTGTGTATCATGTTCATTTATACTAGATTATAAACTACTTATGGATGAGCCTGGCTCACCTTTTGGTAGCTTACAAGGATCTTGCTGATGAAATACTTAGAAATGAAACAGAAGCTGTAACTGTCTATCATAATACAGAGACACAAAAAATACTTGGATTGTTTAGAAGGAGTTTCAGCCATAAAAGTCAGAAAACCAGAAATTATAATGGACCAGACTAATCTATTTCCTGAGTGGTTTAGTTAGGAAGTACTACTACTAGTAATAACAGCACCTACTGTGTTCCAGGCACTCCATGAGTAATGCGTCATGCAATCTTCACAGCTTCCCTGCAGGATAAGTCACTTGCTCAAGGATGCACAACTAGGATTGGGAAGATCAGGATTGGAAGGCAGGCTTTCTAAAGTCCAGATGGTTTCTTCTGTCCCTCCTCATGTGCATCCCAGCTAACCAAGATGTTGCTCTAATATAATTTTTGAGAGGGTCAAACTGGATAATCCAGGGTTCAGAGTGTACGTTTTGGTTTGCAGTATCTAGTATGATTAAATAATCAAATTAAGTAACTGTCAAATCTCTCTTTGTTCTAGAATTTACAGGTTTCAATACAATTAGAATAGATTTTGCCATTTGTTTTAGGCACCTTAAAGAGACTTAGAGTTGATTTGGGTGAGCAATGGGATAAGAACTTAGGGAACTGAAGCAGGAAAATCAACACAGAATTTCAGGACATGCTCAGAATAAAGTCTTCCTTTCAACAGTGAATTGAGAGGCTGAATTCAGTGAACTCAAGGAAATGTCAAATTAACTTTAACTTAATGCCCATTGTTCAGGCTTTATGTGAGCAGATGTTTATTTTTCCAGACATAGGGATTTGATTTCCTTAAATCTGTCCATTTCAAGTCTTCTTGGACTTCAGGATTACTTGAGATTTCCTTTAAACTGTCACTGTCCCTTTCTTACCTATTATAAGTGCAAAGAATGCTGAAATTCTGTTAGAGAATTAAATATTGTGGGAGTTGCACATTGGGAAATAGACATATTTAGGATTTCTTATGAATAGATATAACACTGATGCAACCTTTTTAACCCTCCCGCAACAAAAACATTTAAGAATTCCTCTCCCAGAGCTAACATCAAATTTAATGGTAAAAGAATAAATTCTTCCCCATGAGATCAGGAACAAGACAAAAATGTCTGCTTCTGTCCTTTCTACTCAGCATAGTATGGAGGCTCTAGCCAGGACAACTAGTCAAGAAAAAGAAATAAAAGGCATGCAGATTTTTGCATTGCCTTTTATTGTAAAGGAAAAAGTCAAACAATCTCCATTTGTAGAACTTGATTTTGTAGAGAAAAAAATCCTAAGCAATCCATTAAAAATTTATCAGAACTAATATGTGAGTTAGTTTATCAAGGCTGTAGATACATCAATGTACAAAGATCAGTTGTATTTCCAAAATGTTTTATGTTTCAAAGGATATCATTAAGACAGTGAAAAGATAACTCACAGGATGGGAACATTTCTTTGCAAATCTGATAAGGGACTTGTATTTAAAATAAAATGCTTACAACTCAGTAATTAAAAGATAACCCAATTAAAAATGAACAAGGGATCTGAATAGACATTTCTCTAAAGAAGATATACAAATGTAAGCACATGAAAAGGCGCTGAACATCATTAGCCATCAGAGTAATGCAAATCAAAACCACGATGAGATATTACTTCACACTTACTACATTAACCTAAATGTTCATCAACTGTGAACAGGTAAACAGAATGTAGTACATCCATACAATGGTGATTTGACCATAAAAAGTAATGAAGTGCTGATATATGCTGCCATATAGTTGAACCTCAGAAACAGTAGTCTAAATGAAAAACAGCCAGTCACACAGAACTGCACACTATATAATTCTGTTTATGTCAGATGTCTAGAATAGACATATTTATAGAGACAGAGAGCAGATTAATGGTTGCTGAGGACTAAAGGTAAAAGGGCTTGAGGAGAAATAATACCCCATAGAATGACCTATAAAGAGTATGAGGTTTTTTCTGAGTGTGATGAAAATGTTCTAAAATTGATTGTGATGATGACTGTACAATTCTATGAATATACTAAAAATATTTAATTGTCTGTTTTAAGTTGGTAAGTTATAGCTCAATAAAGATTTTATAAAAATACATTTATCTGTGCACTAGTGTTTCTGTACTAATTGACAGATGGAAGCAGCTCATTTAATAAAACAAGGTTGATAAACTGTGGCACATCGACAGAATGTGACACTCTGCAAACTTGAACTCATGATGAAGAATGTTATTTAAGGGCGTGAGTATGTTTAATATACTGTCTAATGTGAAAAATAAGTTATCAAATAACACAATCCCAGCTTCGTGGAAGAGCATTTGTAATTATAGGCATAGGGAGAGGGCTGGAAGTGTGTACATCAATTTTAGTGCTAGTGGTCATCTCTGGGCGCTAAAATGACAGATTGCTTTAATTTTCTCCTTCTTGCCTTGCTTTGTTTCTTAGATTTTCTATGCTAATTATGGACTCATTATTAGAAAAATAAATTTTACGTACAACTTACATATAATATACTGGTTTAATACTTTAATAAAATAGTAAGGAGCTAAGAAGATAACCTTACCTTCACATATTTCATTTTCCAACTATTACTGTTCTCAGAATAATCACACACACACACACACCATATGCATAATATAATAGCTAACATTTATTGAGAGTTGAAATGGGTGTAATATATAGAGACTGTAAGCTCTTACTAAATGTTGTGTGTATGTATTTTACCATGTCATAGCAACTGCTTAAAAAAATGCTAGTTCTGTCTATTGGAATCTAAGTTCTGGAATATTTTGTTCATTTAAAAAAAGAAAACCATCATTCCCTCACACCTGTTTCTCTGTCTTTTGCTTTCATGAGTGAGCGAGGAAATGGAGCCTCTTGTGGGAGAGGAAACCTCAGCAATTTCTTCCCCGAGCTCCCTCCTGTCTGGAGGCATCTGCCACTCAGCATCTCGTATGCGGCTGGTGTTTCCTGTGTGGCTCTCGGCTGTTCCTGGAGCCCGCATTCCCGGGAGATGTCCACACTTCAGTGATGTCTGTGTCAGTGGCTCCTTCTCTGATATTTTGGGAGACCCTTTGGGGGCACTGGGTTGTTTTTCTGTCTGCTTTGGGAGGAGGAGGCTTTGAGGTCCTTGTCATTGTAGAATTTTACCCGAGTTACCCTGGAACCTTGTGACTTTTCTCATGTTCAGCTTTGTCCCCCAGCCTCCAGCTACTATCTAGATCCTCTGTCTTCAAATAAATGGTGTCAAGTAAAGCTGGTTAAAAGCAGAAGAGAAGAGAGCCCTGAAATAATCTGGTGTGCCTTCTTTTTCCAGGAAATGTTTTTGTCATATCTCAGTGTTTGTGTCCCTGTTGTGTGCCTCCGTGTGGCACAGGAAGAGCTTCTGACCTGCTAATTGCAGGGGTTTAAATGCATCTCACCTAGTGTGCCTCTTGAATTAATAAATTGTGAAAAATCCACACTTGTGAGGCTTCGAAGGGCTCACAAGCAGCTCTTTGATTGCCTAGGTTCCAACATTTTAGAAAAACTCTGCCAATGTGAACGTTTGTCTGCTGTGGAAAGAAAAACATCATACTCTGAGACGTCATGAGCTGTGGCATTAATGGGTGTGAGCCTGCTTCCGAGTCACGTTAACGCTCTGCTCAAAGACTCTTGTTGGAGGAAAATGCTTTATGAGCCTTGGATCCAGACAAGGCTTGCAGTTTCCATTGTGAGGAGTATTATCATTCAACCTGTATGACTTACATCCCAGGGAGCTGCTGGAGACACAACCACACTTCATGGAAGGTGCTTCCAGTTCATGGGGTTTCATTCTGCAGAACCTGGAAGAGGAGGCAAGATCGCCTGGTTAGAGAAGGGCCTGATTATTCACTGTTTCAGCTCTGGTGGGAAGAACTGTGTCGAACAGTATGAGGTGGTGAAGTGAGCTGAGGGGTTTACGTGAGGGTCATTGGCTGTCAGGTGTATGTAGGTCGTGTGTGTATCTTTCATGTCATGCAAGCCCTGGGTGTGAACTTCGACCTAGGGCTATGTTCTGCCCATGACTCTTCAGGATATCAGCAAGCACCCTGCTCCCCTTGGAGTTATATGGCCAGAGGTGCCTTCCTCAGGCCTCACAGAGAGATGTTGATCAGAGAGCCAGACTAGGCTTTGCACAGTGCCTCCCCGATGCTGGCCTGGTGCAGCTGAGTGGCCCTATCCAGGCCGAAGCGGGAACATGACCTAATTATTGTGCCATTGGTTCAATTGCTAGACCTTCTTCCCTCCTCTCCTCACAGCAAGAAGAATTCTGCTGAGCCTCTCAGGGGCTGGAAGGCCAGTTTTAGTAACGTGCCCTTTCCTGGCTGGCCATCGTCCAGTTACTTCCAGTGAGTGTTAATGGCCATAAGTTTGAAAGTTTTATTTAAAAGAAAACTCTTGGTACCCTTGTCAACTGTTACCTGTCTGAAACTTCTTCAGGGAGAGGCTGACAAAGTGGTCATAAAATCTGTGGCTTTCGATTGCCACCTGTGATCTTTTAATTTTTTTTAAACCTTACCCAAGGATATATTTGTTGATTTGGGGGAGGGGAAGAGAGAGAGACATAGATGGGTTGTCTCCCATATGCACCCTGACCGGGGATTGAACCCACAAGCTTTTGGTGCACAAGACAATGCTCCAACCAAGTGAGCCAGCTGTCGAGGGAGATCTTCTGATGTTTTTGACACCTTCCATGTGGATTAAGGTCAAGGGAGGGTGTAAAATCAGCATACCCTCTTGTAGCACAGCTGTGGAAGCACAGTGAGAAGGCTACTCTTTTCATAGGTCATTTTAGGACTGACCATGGCATGCCCTACCTCGAGGCACAAGGTGACTTTAACTCTGAGAGATAGCATTTCAGTGTTTTGACCATAAAAAGTATAGGGGGAAGATTTAACTTCTGTTTTAAGTCAGACTTCTGCTTGGGTTCTTGTTATTCTCGATGCAAAATCAACTACTTTAATTTAGAGCCTGTTGGGGGCCCTGGGGACAAGCCGTAGGTGTACTCTCCCCTGGTTCAATCAGAACCACTAGGTAAATGAACTTCCCAGAGGATTGTCTCTGGGAATTCCTAAAGCAGCCTTAGGGTTGATATTGTGCATGAAGAAAACATCAAGCAGTCAATCTTAGAAGCTTATCTTTTATTCAGGGTTTGCTCACGAAGGAAATTTCACCCCAGCTGGGATCACCGGTTGCTTTGCACATTCTTAATTCTTTTGCCAATTTTCCAGATGCCTTTGGAAATTCATGCTGACCATTTTTTTTTTCATTCCATTTTGAGTACTGAATATTTTCCTGTCATTAGTTAAACTGGCATGAATAAAATATTCCTTTTCAGGATGATGATTTTCAAGTGTTTTTTAAGAGAAAAACAAAACACCCAGTTGGTTAAATTTATGAGGCCTGCTCAAAGCCGCTACAGTGCCAGTGGGCGACTGTGGGACTGGGAGCCTGTCTGGCCGTGGGCCACCCTGTGTCAGTCACAGTGGTTTCTGATAGTAGATGCGTGACGGAAATAAGTAGAAAGTAAATAAATTTGAATGGATAGGATCGAATCATTCAAGACTCAAAGTAGAATTTTTCCCTCAGAGCCATTTGGCTGTCTATACTAAATTTATGGGCTAGTGACTATCATTGACAGTAATATAGGTTACAATGAGGAATGATTAAAAATAATATAAGGACTAAGTGTAAGTTGTTCCATTTATTCATACATTTAATGAATTTTCTTTTAGCTCTTACTAAATGTAAGGCCTTGGCTAGGTTCTTAGAGAAAGACAAAAATCCTGCACTCACAAACTTGCAGTAACAGTAGGAAGAAAACATAAGCTTAAATAACTATGTTAAAGTTTGAGAAGTAATACATTCTACAAGAGAGGAAAGGTAAAGAGAAACTAAGCTGACCATTTTCCCATATATTATCCCCATGATCCTTATAACCTCAGTGAGACAGGTTCAGAGATTTTCATTTCTCACTGTGGGACATTCAGATAGCAAGTGGCAGAGCTGGGATTCAAATCAGGTCAAATCTGACAAGACACTTGCCTGCTTTCCCTAAGCAGAGATAAATGCCACATGAGTTCAGAAATGGACACATTAAGTCCATCTGTGAGAGACGTCGGGGGACTGTTAGAATGTGAGCCCAACATTGAAGCGTGGTCGGTTGGGTGTGGGGATGTCCAGCTGCGGTGATGGAGCACGGGCAGGATGAAGGAGCTGGGCTCGAAGCGCGCTGTGGGAGATGGTGGGGTTGGCACGAAGGGGGAGAGGTGGGCCAGTTAGCTGGGCATGGAGAACACCTGAAGAACCAGTAAGGTTAGAAAGGTAGGTAAGGGGTCAGATCACGATGAGTTTAGGTTCCAGGTTAAAATATTTATAATTTACCTGGTGATACAAACTAGTAGACTATCCAGATGATGAAACTATTAGAATGTAATGTTAGAGACTGACCTCAGTCTCTGGGGTAGGGGGTCCTGCAGAGAGAGTCGGAAGGCTGGCACAGTGGTCCCAGGGACGGGGGCCCGAACTGGCATGGCAGGGGGAGCACAGGAGAGGCGACAGGTGTGAGAGCTGCAGGATAGGCGTGAGGCCTTGCTGGGGCCTAATGTGGTTAGCCCAGGAGCTGGGAGGAGCAGGGCTGTGTATTGTTGTTGCCCCAGGTGAGCTCCCCGCTGTAGCATGGTGCCCCTCCAATTTGACTGGGGTGTAGTTGATTTGTAGTTGCTTTTGATGGAAAATGGAACAGTTATATACTTAAACATACAGTGCTTTGGGTCAGATTTTGTTCTAAGTGGGTCATTTGCTCTTCGTGACTACTCTGTGAGGTAGGCTGTTGTTATTCCCACGTTACAGATGAGAAAATGGAGGCCTGCTCTAGGATTTGTACTTTTTAACTGTTAAACCTAACCCTACCTTTGGTGTTAATAATGCATTTGAGATTCAAATTTTAGTGTGTTTTCCTGAATTCTGATTTCTGATTCCCTCCCGCCCCCACCTCGCACCTTTTTTTGATTCCAGAGAGAGAAAGGGGGAGAGCAAGAGAAACATCGATTGGTTGCCCCCAACTGGGGGCCAAACCTGCAACCTAGGCATGTGCCCTGACCAGGAATTGAACCTGTGACCTTTTGATTTATGGACACTGCTCCAACCAACTGAGCCACACAGGCCAGGGCTCTCTTACCTTCTTAAAGTAAAATGGCTGTAGTGCCCACTGGATACATAATGTTCATGGTGGAAATATCTAAAATGAGATTTATCATGGGGGTTTTATACAGAATTGGATTGAAGTTGCTGAACCAGGAGAATGAGGGAATATTGGAGTGAGAAGGACCGAAGAGATTGATTGCTAACTAACTTCAGTCCAGCCCCCTTGTACGCATCTGGGGAAGAGATGCCCCATAGCAGGTGGTTTACAAGGGCCATCAGGATAGGACTGGAGTTCAGGGCTTCTGATAACAAGCACAGTGAAGCATGTGCTGTTTAGTCAGGGGAAAATTTACTGAAAAAAAGTAGGTTTTCCAGTATTTGATAGCCCACGTCCAGGGCTCCTTAAACTGGATTCCGTAGTGGACTTGCGCTGGGGAGGGGATGTGTGGCCTGGGAGGGTGACCCTCTCCTCACACTGCTGCCGCCCTCTTGCCTCCCTCCATTCCTCTCGTGGAGTTAAGAGCTTTGGGAACTGTTGCCAAAATTGTTATTTTTCTGGTGAGTGCTATGGAGCATGTTTCAACTTAGGGCTTATGTCCAGTGACAATGTGTTCAAATTTTGGGTCTCTCAACCAGAATTTCCACATGGGTCTCCGGTTCAGTTTCCTCTTTGCTGCCCGTTGAAAGCCTGCAGCCCTCCATCAGAGAAAACTCGATTTCTTGGAGGCCTCCTGTGGAGAAGGGGCCGTCCTGACAGTGTTTTCTTTCTTATTATCTGTACTTCTGCTCTAGGCCTGAGCTGAGCAGATCCTTGAAATCGTCTTAAACAAGTTCTTAAAATCTTGTTGGAGTTGAGAGCAACAGTTGTGCTCCTTGCTGCCTTTGCTGGTTTCTCCGGGCTCAGTCTGTCCTTGTCCTCCTGCAGTTCAAGGCTACACAAGCGCCCTGCTGCACTGCCCACTGCCCACTGCAGGCTGTTCCTGAGGTTCAGGTTTTCACTCACCCCCCAGGAACTGAATCACGGGCCTAGGAAGAAGCAGGTTGTATGCAGCACCTCTGTGTGTGGCCTCCAGCTGTGTTTCTGTGATCTTAAAACAACGTGTCTCATCTCAACCATGTCCCATTGGCTGGCCCCCCACCCCCACCTCATCTGCAGCCGTTGGTAATCTCAGTTTTAATTAATCTTTCAAAGAAACAGATTAAGATGATTGCTTCCAAGCTGAGTTTTGCTGTACACCTTTCAGCTGCCTCCCAGAAGTGATTAAAAGAAGAATTTTTATAGAATTTTTAACTGGGCTTTTATGCCCAGTTAAGATTATTTTTGGATCTTGTCTCAATGGTTTATTTCTATCATGTGCCTGCATTTAACACAATAACTGAAAATGAGGAGCAGAGCTGGTTTTTGTCTCCCTGTGGGTGTTCTTTGCTTCTGAACGTCCTGCCATGGTCTTTGCTCCTGTCTCCCTAGTTGGCCCATCTGCCAAGGAGCCTCACTGGGGTAGCCATGCCAAGCCACCAAAATGGACATGACAGCTCGTCTTGGTTATCTAGGATGCTTCTGGTCCTGCCTTCTCTTCAATCCCCAGCCTTCACAAGTACAATAAAACCATTTATTCCCAACCCACCCAGGCCAAGGACCTGGGGCCACTGCACCCAGGATCTAACTCTAGCACTAAATTTAACAGATGATATTGCAAAAGGTTGTCTACTGGTCAGTGACACCCTGGCTGTCCTCCTTGAGGGCAGGGTTGTGTTTCTGTCATCTCTGTGTCACCAGAACACACCAGGAGGTGTTCGGTGAGGGTTCTCCTTAACAGTGTGTGGAAAACTTGACAGAGGGTGGTAAGTATTGCTCCGAGTCAAGGCAGGGAAAATGTTGGCTGGTATGTGTGTTTTATTTGGCTTGCATGCTGTTTAAAAATTTTTGAACCAGCGTATCAGAGAAAGGTAAATTGTACATAGAAAATCCAGATTTCTAGCTTTTGTAAAATGGTAAGGCCCTGACTATGCTGGAACTGAAAGGTGGGCTTCCCTTTGAGGGGCCTGCACTCTGCCTCTTGCTCACCTGACCCTAAGGTTTCTTAGAGCCATCTACCCTTCACACACATCGAGTTGATAGCTCAGATTTTTCATCATAATCTAAGTGCTGTGGAGTATGTGATTTCTAGCTTATTGTAAATATTGACATATTTAAATAAAGCTGTTACATTATTCTTTCTGATACAATCAATGTAATCTAAATATCACAGAGACCTGATATATACCATCTTCCATTAAAAAGAATTCAATAGACTCTCTTTCTCTCTGTTTTTTTTTAATATGTAGCTTCACTCTCGAGTAAGGCCCAGTTTTGTTAGATGTCAATAGCAAAAGGGCCTGGAGGCAGAAAAGAAAGACTGGCCTTCAAACTTAAATAACCGTTCTTTATACTTCTTTTCCATTACGTGTGTGACTAGAACTTGATTAATGCAGCTTCCCAATATGGCAACATGATTCTTTTTTTTTTAAATTGCATCTTTTGTATTTTTTCCATTACCATGTAGTCCCCTTATACCTCCCCCACACAGCGATCACCACACTTGTCCATGTCCATGAGTCCTTTTTCCTTTCTGCTCAATCCCTCCTCCCCCCAGTCTCCCACCCACCTCACTAGCTGTCACCTCTGTCCATCTATGAGTCCGTCTCTGTTTTGCTTGTTAGTTCAGTTTGTTCGTTAGATGCCATATTTGAGTGAAATCATATGGTTTGTCTTTCTCTGACTAACGTATTTCACTGTTGCAAAGGGTAGATTTTCTATTTTACAGCCAAGTAGTATTCTATTGTGTAAACATCCATAGTTGTTTTATCCACTCATCTACTGAAGGACACTTGGGCTGCTTCTATATCTTGGTGATTATAAATGATTCTGCAATGAATATAGGGTGCTTATGTTCTTTTGAGTTAGTGTTTTGGGTCCTTTGGATATATTTCCAGAAGTAGAATCACTGGGATAAGGCAGATCCATTTTAAACTTTTTGAGGTATCTCCATACTGCTTTCCACAGTGTCTGCACCAGTCGGCATTCCCACCAACAGTGCAAAAGGCTCCCCCTTTTTCCACATCCCTGCCAGCACTTGTTGTTTGTTGATTTATTGATGATGAATTTAATTTAATTCTATTCTAGAAAATGTTCCATGTGCACTGGAAAAGCATACATATTCTTTGCTTTGGGGTGAAATGCTCTGAAGATATCAATTCAATCCATTTGATCTAGTGTGTCCTTTAAGGCCACTGTTTCCTTGTTGATTTTCTTCCTGGAAGATCTCTCCATTGAAGTCAATGAGGTGTTAAAATCCGCAACTATAACTGTATTTCTGTCAGTCTCTTTGTTTATGTCCAAGATTTGCTTTACATATTTAAGTGCTCCTGTGTTGGGTGATAAATGTTACTAGGGTTATAGCCTCTTGTTGGATTGTTCCCTTTATCATTATGTAGTGTCCTTCATTGTCTCTTACTATAGCCTTGGTTTTAAAGTCTATTTTGTTGGATATAAGTACTATTAGCACAGTTTTTTTTTTCCCTTTCCATTCACATGAAATATCTTTTTCTATCTCTTTTACCTTTAGTCTGTGTATCTTCTGATATGAGATGGGTCTCTTGGAGGCAGCATATATGGGTTGTGCATTCTTATCCATTCAGCTGCTCTGTCTTTTGGTTGGAGCATTTAAGCCATTTTCATTGAAGGTGATTATTGACAGATTTGTATTTAGTGCCATTTTATTGGTAGACTGTTATCCTCCTTTTTTACTTCTTTCTCTTTTTCTTCTTCTTATAGCAAGCCCTTTAACTCCTGTTGCAGTACTGGTTTGGTGTTAACAAATTCCTTTAGCTTTTTCTTGTGTGGGAAGTTCCTTATTTCTCCTTTGATTTTAAATGATAGCCTTGCTGGGTAAAGTAACCTTGGTTGTGGGTCCTTGTTTTTCATCACTATGAATATTTCACACCACTCTTTTCTGGCCTGAAAGGATTCTGTTGAGTAATCAGATGACAGTCTAATGGGTGCTCCCTTGTAGGTAACTACCTGCTTTTCTCTCCCAGCTTTTAGGATTTTCTCTTTGTCTTTAAGCCTTGTCATTTTAAGTATGATGTGTCTTGGTGTAGGCCTTTTTGGGTCTGACTTGTTTGAGATTCTCTGAGCTTCCTGGACTTGTGTGTCTTTTTCCTTCAGCATATTAAGGAAGTTTTCAGTGATTATTTCTTCAAATATGTTGTCAGTCCTTTGCTTGCTCTCTTCTCCTTCTGATAGCCCCATGATGCAGATGTTGTTATGCTTTATTTTATCCCAAATGTTTCTTAAGCTCTCCTCTTTTTCTTTTAAAATTCTTTTTTCTTTTTGCTGCTTTGGCTGGTGTTTTTGTCTATCTTTTCTTCCAAAACACTGATTTGATCCTCTGTTTCATCTAACTTACTGTTTGTTCCTTCCAGTGTATTATTCATCTCAGATATTGCATTCTTTATTTCTGACTGGTCCTTTTTTATGGTTTCTATGTCTTTTTTCATGCTGTTGAGTGTCCTTATAATCATTACTCTAAACTCTGTATGTGATAAATTGCTTGCCTCCATTTCATCTAGCTCTTCTTCTGGAGAATTCTCTTATACTTTCATTTGGGGCCTGTTTCTTTGTCTTCCCATTTTGGCTGCTTCTTTGTATTTTCCATCTTAGCTGTTATACTAGTCAGCCATTTAAATTGATCAGTTTTTAATCTAATTAAGTACCACCTAGTGGGGCAGAGTAATTCCTTTGGGCAGGACTATTACTTCCCCTCAGGCTGATGCCTCTTGGAGAGGAGAGCTCTGCCTGAGAGAGATGGCCTCTGCAGAATGGGGGATGACTCAGCACAGGGATCTTGGTAACTCTTCCTTCATTTCTCTTCTCAGAGCCCCCAGCCCCAGGCTCTCCTCAAGCATCTCTATTCCACTCTGCCCTCCCTTTGCCAGAGCCCAGGGTAAATGGATGCAAATGAAATATTGTGTGTTGACCCTTTAGTAGGCTTTCTGTGTCTCCACCCATCTCTCCCTGGAAGACAGAAACCCTTCTGCTTTTCACAGCTGGATGTTATCTGGGTTCCTTTCTAGCTCTGGTGCTGTAGGCTGGGGAGCACAGGGGTTTAGATCTGACACTTCTCAGGGAAACCCACCTGGCCACTGAAATATCCCTTCAGAACTTCAGCTACTGCCGTTGGGGCCCAGCCAGCTCTCTCACATCTCCTCCACACTCCCTACCAGTCTTACTTTAGTGAAGTGGTTTCTTCTGTCTGTCTGTGGTTATAAAGCTTCTCTCAAGCTAGTGTTCAGTCGGTTATTCTGGATGATTTCTCTTCAGTTTAGTTGTAATTCCAGATTTGTCCTGGGAGGAGATTAGTGTAGCTTCCATGTACTCCTCTGCTCACAACATGATTCTTAATATAGTAGTGGATTTCATCATCACTTCTTCCCGTATTGAATGTACTTCCTAAGTAACATCTACAAAACAGCAAGTATTTTTAAGCACAACCATGAAAATTAACTAAAAAGTTGTGAACACACTTAGGGAGTGATGTTGGTGAGTCCATTTCTTTATGTAGTGAAACATAACCTTGGGCAGCATGTGCTGTT